>NC_133781.1:7586047-7890657 GCF_003597395.2 Chelonoidis abingdonii
TCTCAACCACCCTGGAACGTCTGCAGCGGCAACAAATCCAGGAGCTCTGCACTAGCTTCGCCCCATTGTTCTCAGCCACTCCAGGACGGACTGAACAGTCTGCCTCTCCAGCAGTGAGTCTGCCTCTCCAGCAGTAAGAGCCCAGCCTCTCTGCTCCCTCTTGGGGCCACTCTCACATCTCTCACTGTCTGCTGGCTTTCACTGCTCTAGCATACCCCGAGCTCCTGCAGTGCCACAGAAACCCCTCAGGCCCCATTGCTTACCCCAGCTCGGGCTTTGTCATGCAATCCCCATGCCTTGGGCAGTAACTCCTTTAGTTTCCACCTATTGCTACACAAATGGACATTTAATTGCTCCTTCCATTTAGCCTGAAGAAGGCTGTTTTGCACACCCATTGGTTTTAACCAGGTCTGGGACTGTGTAATGATCAAAGGTCTGCTTGATGGCAGCCACTAACACCTCCCAGCCTCGCAGCACAACCCTTTTGGGCCCAGGTTCTGCAATTGCAGATCTTACATGAGATGAGCCCAAGTCAAGGAGGGATAAAGCTGACATAGCTGGCACCCTATATGCCAAACTGCACAAGAAAAGACTCTTGTCTGCATTCTGAGGTCTCCTTGTGAGAAATGCTGATGCAGGGAGGGGACAGTAGCAGGGAGGGGGGCAGTAGCACAGTGGCTGTACCAGCACAGTGACACAGGCACACTTACAATGCCTACAGCCACATCCTTAAATCCTTGTCCAAACTGATGTCTTCCAGTGTAGGGCCTGCGTCTGCCAGCACTTTGTTACTGAGGGTTTCCAGAATCGGGCCTTTGGAATGCTGAAGGAGAGAGCAGCAGGAGGTGATACTTGAGTAGGCAGAGGCCTGGGTGTCTTGACTCTATTCTCATACCTGTAAATGTTTAGATTTCTTTGGTGTTGATTTGAACTGAATTTCGCCTGGGTATAGTCTTGTTGCTCTAATATCTGCACCATCCTTGCAAGGGTTTGTTACCCTTGCACCACTGATCTGGGTGCTCAGCCTTTGCTCTGGTTTAATGGAATAACAGCGGATGGCATTTCACCATGGCTGGGCTGAGAGCTAAGGATTCCCACCCTCAGCTGAGAGGCCCCTGGACTTGGGCTCTTTTTGACAGTTGCTGTCTTATCTGTTCAGGTAAGTGAGAGGTTTAGCTTCCCTTTTATCCAAAGGAGAGGGGCTAAGCAGTGCTTGGGAAATCCCAGGTCAATAGCCGTTCTCTGCTCTGGAAGGCTGGTTATTGTGCCCTTAGGAACAGGCTGCTGCTGCTGCGACATTTGTGCATGATGATTGGGGTTAAAAGAGAATATTGTAACACTCATGAAGTAATGCACTTTGACACCCTCATCATTGCTTCCATGGTCAGAATTAAGATGTGGAGTTTTCATCAAGGTGGTAAAAGCCTCAGCTTGTAAATTTCAGCAGTCCATGCCTTCAGCACCAGGACAAAAGCAGGTTATATTGCTGCTCGCTTAAACTACTTAAAACTCTGTGACAAGTTCAGCTAAATCATACCAGCTGCACCAGGAACAGGAAATAAGGGGGAATTCATTTAAAGGGCCCTGCTGCCACTCAGACCAACAAGGATGATTGTAATTTCTAGGCTGGATGTCAGAACATAAAATAATCATGACTCATTGCACGTGGAGTGCTAGGTGTTTGGTTTCCCCCCCGATCACTTATTGAAAAAACAGAAAGCAATCCTTTCCCAACTGGCCTGTGACTGGATGAGAGGGATTTGCTGCCATGGGGGTCACTTTCATCTATATATCTGCTTTCTTGGCAACTAGAAAAGAGCAGAGTTCTTGACAAAATTAAACATAAGCAACATGAACTCTCTTTTAATGAAATCTGCTAGATTATACCTCACTGTTAGTCTGTTCTCATTGTGGTTGTTCAGCACCTGGCTCTGAGAACTGCCGGTGTGTTAATAAAGCACAAAACAAAACCCTGTTTTGGGGAGAAAAGTTCCAATTTTGAATAAAAAGTGTTAACTGGAGTTTTCCTGTTTTTATTTGTATGCTAGTTCTACAGAGTTTTGCCCATTTGTTCTGTGTCTCTACAAATCTTTCACTGGCCTGATGAGAGCCACCTGCAAAATGAACAATTTCTGCTTCATCAGAATTTGCACACGTGACAAAATGGAATTGTTTGCAAGCATTTGTCACTGAGGTGCAGTATGAAATATTTCTGTTTCCATCAGCTATTGCTGATTTATGTACAAAACTTGCAAAGCGTCACTTACTGGAAAATATGGTGAAATGTAGTGAACAATCTCAATTCAGAAGTTCACCATGTTCATAACAAAACCACTATTTCCAAGGTGAAAGGATTTTTCTTCCACTAAAATCGACCTCTGCTCAGTACAATAGCCAAAGCTAACAGAAGTACTGCTTGCCTCAGAAAGATTGCGCTTATATAGCTTCAAACCCACCTGATTTGTTCTGTAGATCTCATCCAGTTCTAAACATGAAGGCATCTTTGAAGAAAATCCATCTGGTGGTTATAGAGTTACGAAGGTTTCAGGTAGGCATCTTCTCAGAAAATGGATGTAGCCCAAATAATGCCTCGACTAGCGAAGTAAAAGAATCAAATCTACTTTGTTCTGTAGAGCATTGTAGAAAGGAAGCAGGGCCTCCCACGGACGAGGAGGGAACACCGCAAACCACTTGGTGGGCAGAGCCAGGAGGACCATGTCCCACACGCCAGAAGCAGAGGGACAGGACAGGAAGCGGAATTATAAAAGGCTGGCCCAGCAGCTCAGTTGGGAGGGAGCTGCTGAAGGAGACAGACACTTCTTCCCCACTGCTGGAGAGGGACACCAAGGAGAACCGCTGCTGCTCCAGGGACAAGCCTGAGCTTCCTGAGAGCCCTGATACTCCCGATGCTGAGGAGCTGCTACTGTTACCCTTGGTGGTGTATTCTGGGGAAACTGAGGATGACCCTTAGACATAGGTACACCCGAGGGGGAGAGTAGGAAGCAGCCCAGGGAAACCAGGCAACAGTCTGGTTGAGAGCGGGCCTGAAACAAGATCAGCATGTTGTGGGCAGATCCCAGCTGACCAGTGGTGGACCCCTCCATTGCTGGTAGGGCTCTGGGCTAGGATGCAGTGGAGGTGAATGGGCCTGTGTATGTCCCTGCTGCCACCCCACCTGTAGGGTGGCAGAACTCCCCCTCCTTAGGCCAGGGGGCCTGCGCTCCTCAGTCACCCCTACCTGAGCCCCAGTGACTGGGCTGGTGCTAGTTCTGCCTGACTGCAGGTCACAGCATTGATTGTTTGCTGCCCAACCCTGCTTAAAGGTGGGGTGAAAAAACTGCTACAGCTCTGCCTGACTGCAGGCCAGAACCCAGACTGTTTACAGTCCTGCCCCGCTTGAAGGCTGGGGCCCATTGAGAACCACTAATTCCTCCCTTTCCCCTTTGCTTGGAGAAGGCTCTAGCAGACCCAAACTGCAAGGAGCCATTGCCTTCCTAAGATGACGCTACAGAGGGATGGCCCTGCCAGCCTACAAGCATATTCAGATTAAAAGAGCAAGGCATATTTGAATGAAAGTGCCCCACTGTGTGAGTTACATCAGATATGGACATGGCAACTTGAGGTTTAAGTATTTGCCCATTTGCGCTCAGTATCCTCAGGAAAAAAGCTTCGCAATGGATCTGCCTGGTTCTCAGAAGGTGGGAGTGACCCAGGGATGTTTGTCAGGGCAATGTGGGGAAGCTGGCTCTGCCCCTGCCTGTGCTGTACAGATTCCCTGGGTAAAAGAGTCTGCTGCTTTTCACTAGTACTAACGCCAGCTGAAAAGCCAACAGGCTGCCTACATGTCCCTGCACTGGTGGACCCCTTGCCAGCCTGCACCTGCAGATTCCCATCCACCTTCACATCCCAGACAGGTTTGGCCTGGAGGTTTGCACCTGCAGCCAAAGGAGACTGCACTGTGACTACAAACTCTCGAAACACCACTCACCTCCTCACCCCTGGTCTCCTTCATCCTGCACCCCATCCCATAAGGGACATGGCTTCCCTACAGTCTACGCTTTGCCCTTCCTCGTCTGGAAAGCCAAATGGCTTTGGTGGTACTGGTGCTATGAATAAATGGAATGTGCTTCTCTCCTGCTCTTCTTGAGCCTCCAGGAGGTCTCCCATACCAAGCTCTGGCTATTGCCTGGCTTTCATGTTCCTTCCCTTCCCTCTTCTGCTACTGCTGCTTCTCACGTTGGCCTGCCCAGTTGTCTTAAGAACAACGAGTTTCATAAGCAGCTTGAAGGGCCCCTGAGCCACCTAAGCTCTTTCTATTGTTCTCTGTCATATCTAATCTATACTGAAATCTGTTCCTTTAATAAAACCCAAATTGATGGGGGATGGTAGATAATCACTGTCATAAACAGCCTCTGCGTTAGCAAACAAATTGAAATATCAGTGTCATCTCAGGGAAAGTCTCAGCGTTAACCATCTCCCTTGTCCACTCAGGGTATCTATTGGGATATTGCTTTTAAATCTCTCTTCTGACACAGCGATGCTATCACAGCAGTTAACCAAGCTCTGTATTACCGTGTGTGATTTAAGTACCGATGGCCCAGCTGGGGCTTATTTCAAAGCTTCCCCTTCAAACGTGGGGCAACATCTGGCCCTTTGATTTCCTAACAACTCCCTAAGCTGGGGATGATTACAACATGTGATCTTCACTTGCTGAAAAGATGAAGCATTAGGGAGAAATTAGATTGTAATTTAGCCTTATGACGCAGGGCAAGCAAAGGCCTGAGAGCCTGGATTCCAGAAAGCTCCTGTCTGCTAGATGCTCTGCTCTCCCATCTTTACACGGCATAGGGGGATGGCCATTGCCCATCTCCACAGCCCAGCACTGAGTACACATGGTACATGCCCTGCCTGCTTGCTAAATGCATGTAGAAGCCAAAAAGGCAATGGCAGTTACAGAGCAAGACTCCTAATGTATGACTATTTATCTGAACTTAGTGCCAGGGTCTGAAATTTTAAAGGGAATGTGGTGCTTGCAGAGAGCACTGGAGGAGAGGCCTGGCATCTGCCTGACGTCTTCTAGCCACATGACAGGAAAATACGTCAGAGCCGCTGGACTCAGAGCCTGACCCATGGAGACAAACAGGACCTAGGCATTACGCCTTTCATCTGGAGATCCTGAAAACCTGAGCAAGTTGCTAGGCCCTGGTTAGCAGGTCCCAAGCACCGGGACCTGCCACTCGAGTGCAGGGAGAACATGCCAAGAAAGTGTGCAATGTGCTGGCTGCAAATCCAGCTGGGGACCAGGAGAGAGAGCACCACCATTGCTGTGCCAATATCAGCAGCAAGCAAGTCCTAGGTCCCTATTTATAGCTCAGTGGTTTGAGCATTGGCCTGCTAAACCCAGGGTTGTAAGTTCAATCTTTAAAGGGGCCATTTGGGGATTTAGTTAGGGATTGGTCCTGCTTTAAGCGGGGGGTTGGACTAGATGATCTCCTGAGATCCCTTCCAACTCTAAAGATCTATAATGCATGTTAGGGAGTGCTCCATCCACAGATCATCTGTACTTGTTGCCCTGCCATGGCAGGCAGGGCCAGATGCCAACACCAACATCCTGCTGTGGGCACAGGCATAGGGTTGCTGATTTGTGTCCATTTATTTTTTTGCGTAGATATTGTCTGGTTTGGCCAACATACATGGCAGAGGGGCACTACTGGCACATGATGGCATATATCACATTGGTAGATGTGCAGGTGAATGAGCCCCTGATGGTATGGCTGATGTGATTAGGTCCTATGATGGTGTCCCTTGAATAGATATGCGCACAGAATTGACAATGGGATTTGTTGCAGGGATTGGTTCCTGGGTTAGTGTTTTTGTTGTGTGGTGTGTAGTTGCTGGTGACTATTTGATTCAGGTTGGGGGGCTGTCTGTAAGTGAAGACTGGCCTGCCTCCCAAATTCTGTGAGTGTGAGGGATTGTCCTCCAGGATAGGTTGTAGATCCTTGATGATGTGCTGGAGAGATTTTAGTTGGGGGCTGTAGGTGCTGGCTAGTGGCAGTCTGTTACTGTCTTTATTGGGCCTGTCCTGTAGTAGGTGACTTTTGGATACCCTTCTGGCTCTGTCAAGTTTCCCTCTGTTGATACTCACACCTTCTTGTCAACTGTTGGGAATCGGTCACATCCACCCTGACTGAATTAGCCATGTCAGCACTACAAAAAGAAGTTTTCCCTCTGTTGAAATTGTCAGCTGTTGGCAACTGGCTTCATTAGCACTGACCCCCTCACTTGGTAAGGCAACTCCCAACTTTTCATGTACTGTATATTTATATCTACCTACTGTATTTTTCACTCCATGCATCTGATGAAGTGGGTATTAGCCCACGAAAGCTTATGCCCAAATAAATTTGTTAGTCTCTAAGGTGACACAAGGTCTCCTCATTGTTTTTGTTATACACGAGCACCATCTACTGGATACCAATGGAAGCAACAGAGAAATGAAGAGTGAAATCTGAGGACCTGCTTGGCACAAGTCCAGTAGGAATCAGAGGGTGGCCCCCTCTTCCAAGCCCTGAAACGAGAGTATATAAAAATGAGGGATGTACTTGGGGGAATTGGGTTAACCCAACACAAGACGCTGCAGAATACTGAGTGCGGCTGACACCCAGTCCAGCCATGTGGACAGGACTCTTCCCCCAGCCCAGGATTAAGATGTGGTAAGATTTCATGTAAAAGATTGTATCTCTCCTTCTATTCTTTAATATCAATAACTGTATGGGGCACTTTAACTCTTCAGATATAAATGGGAGGACAAGTGCTTCTAATAATAGTAGGGCCCGGATTTTCCTGGATGTGACAGCTGACAGATTTGTTCACCAAACAGTCTTCAAACCAACAAGAGGTGATACCATTTTAGATTTGGTATCAGTGAGTAGTGAGGACATCATGGAAGAACTGGTTGTAGAGGACAACCTTGGTTCGAATGATCATGAGCTAATTCAGTTTAAACTAAATGGAAGGATAAACAAACTAGATCTGCAACTAGGGTCCTGATTTCAAAAGGGCAAACTTTAAAAAATTAAGGAAAGCAGTTAGTGAAGTGGACTGGACCATAGGCACAGGAACTACGGTGTCAGGGGTGCTGCACCAGGTTCTCGGCTGCAGGCCAATGGGGGCTGCTGGAGGTGACAGCCAATAAGACCCTTGGCCTGCACCGCTTCCAACAGCTCTCGTTGGCCTGGAGCAGTGGCACGATCGGCTGGACCTGCGGATAGGGCAGGTAAACAAATGGCCTGGCCTGCCAGTGGCTTTCCCTACACAAGCAGCAACCCCACTCTGAGAAACACTGTGATAGCCTGAAGCCAACAAAATTAAGACACCATTTAGAAATAAAACATGGAGATTTGGTAGGAAAGAACAGAGATTTTTTCGAATGAAAGCTACAAGAAATTAATAAACAAAATGAAAAATGTGATATCTGTTCCACAAGCGCTTTAAAAGCATCATATCAAGTTACATACCACATTTACAAGAATAAAAAGACTTACAAAAACTGGGGAAGAACTGATTCTCCCAGCTGCAACTGACATTTGCAGGATAGTGCTTGGTGACGGTGTGGTAGAGAAGTTAAAACAACGTAGTCAGCTACCAAATTTCTGACATGTCAGAAAATATCAAGGCACACTGATCTCTCAACTGAAATCCAGTTTATTTGCAGTCTAGTTGGATGAAACAACAGATATATCAAAAGCTCATTAATTGCTTATATTTGGTACTCTCATGAAACATCAATATTGGAAGATTTTTTTTGTTCTGCAAGCCAATCAAGATGTGTGCAACTGGATCTGATCTGTTTAACATTTTAAACAAGTTCCTAATTTCTCACGAGTTGAAGTGGGAAGCCTGTGCTGGAATCTGCATGGATGGAGCCCCTTCTATGTCTGGAGATAGTGCAGGCTTGAAAGTCAAAGTGTTTGAAACTGCTCCACATATATAATGGACTCATTGTATGATACACCATGAAGTCTTTGCAACTCGAAACATGGATCAGGAACTTACTGATGTTCTGAGTTCTATTAAAATTGTGAACTTTATCAAGATGCAGCCCACAAAGGCACATCTCTTTGCAATGCTTTGTGCAGAAATGGGAGTGGAACCTGGTGCTTTGCTGTTACACCAGAAGTTAGGTGAACTGAGAAATGCAGTTTGACTTTTTCTAGTGGATTAGAATTTCAGCAACACAGACAGGCTGTTTGATCCCTGCTGGCTGGTGCTTTTGGCTTACTTTGTTGATATTTTTGACAAACTGAATTCTTTAAATGTCTCATAGCAAGGAACAGAAAGTACTATTTCTGAACTGCACAAGATACTGGCATTCGAGGGAAAGGTAGATCTCTGGAAAACAAAGACTGAAACTGGTTTAAGCATTCCATTCCCGTTGTTAACTGACGCTATCAAGGAAAGAGAATCTGAATTATTAAGTGTTGTGGAGCCAATCAAGAATCACTAGACTTCTCTCAGAGCTACTTTGAATAAATATTTTCCCAAAGGAAATGCACCCCTGAATGACTGGATTATCCAACCTTGATAACTGAGACAGTGACCTTGTCCCATCTCTCAAATGACATTCAAGAGTAGCTGATTAACTTCAGAGTGATAGGACACTGGAAATTCAATTTTAATAGTCTACAGGGGATTTTTGGTTGAAAGTTGGCTCAGAATATCCAACTTTGTCAAAGTGAGAAATCAAACCTCTTTTACCATTTGTTTCCTCCTAGTTATGTGAGATTGGATTCTCTGCGCTGGCTAAAGCCCAAGTACCATTCGAAACTGGAGGAGGAGGAGAACTTCAAAGTGTCCGTTTCAAAAATCTCCTCAAAAATTCATAAACTGTCCAAACCCTTCACATTAAGTATCTGTGTATATGAAATGTACAAGTGTAGGTAATTTAATTAAAGTTCTGTTAAGGTCTCTGTTACATTTATTAGTAAGCTATCAATAAGGCTACAAGTTTGTCACGGAGGTAATGGAAGTCATGGATGCAGTGACTTCTACAGCAGCCCGTGTGCCTGGCTCAGGGGCAACATAGGCAGCCCCTGCACCAAGTGCACCGGCTGCTGCTGGGGCAGGCTCAGGTCCCTGGACCTCCCACACCACCAGCAGCAGAGTTTGGGTGTGTGGCAGGGGTCAGAAGATTGGGGTGAAGCAGGATCTGGGTGGTGCTTACCTGGGGGACTCCCCAGAAGTGGCAACATCCCCCTTGCTCAGCTGCTAGGCAAAGGCGTGGCCAGGCCGCCCAGGGCACTGCCCCTGCAGCTCCCATTGGCCAGGAATTTTTGTTTACTGCCCATGACTTTTACTAAACATGTCCATGACTAAAACATAGCCTTAGCTATCAAGCATACTTTTGCATGTGTCTATTTTTGTCTGGATGGGGCAGAGGCTGCAATCAAAAATTGTAACTCAAAGGGTGAGCTCAGGTTAAGATTAGAAAACCACTGTTGTAAAACAAGGTAGACTGGGAAGAGGTTTTTGTTTTGTTTTGTTTTTTTAAGAAATCAGTTCAGTTAAATGCCAGTTCTGGAAAATACTGGCTATTAAAAGAACTGTTATAAATTTAAGCCAGGACAGAGTATAGCAAGTGTCTAGTGAAAGTCCCTCTCCCAGTTTTGGAAATGGGGAAACACCAAGCTGAAGGGGCAAAGTTTGGAGGTACAAAGATCAGCGCCACTGTTTTTGGTTAGTTCTGAGCAACTAAACAACAATAATTGGGAGTCTGGCAAGTGAATGTGTAATAGGAGCTGTGACATGCACAGGAATTGTAGACACTGACTCAAATATAAACCAGGCATGCTACAAATACTGGGACATGAAGCATCCAGAATTGAACCACCTAATTGGTCCGAAATAGATAAAAGTGATTGAGAAATTCATTGCTGTACTCAATTAGGGAAAATTGGTTTTAAAAACTGGACCTCTAGAATTTGAGCCAGGAGTCTGGATAGCCAAGACAGTGGATGCAGTTTGAATTTTATTATAGCTTCTAATTGTGAAATATCAAGAACAGTGTCTTGCACAATCTGTGGAAATTCCTCTTAAAGATGTGGGATCTGAGTTACTACAGAGAATTCTTTCACCAGCCAGACACTCAGGAGTCTTGCCCTCATGCTCAGGGTTTCGCTGATCGCCATATTTGGGGTTGGGAAGGAATTTTCCTCCAGGGCAAAATGGCAGAGGAACTTGAGGGGGGAGGGTTTGTCTTCCTTTGCAGCGTGGGGCATGGGTCACTTGCTGGAAGATTCTCTGCACCCTGAAGTCTTTAAACCATGATTTGAGGACTTCAACGGCTCAGATACAGGTTTGATACAGGAGTGGGTTGGTGAGATTCTTTGGCCTGCACTGTGCAGCAGGTTAGACTAGATGATCATAATGATCCCTTCTGACCTTAAAGTCTATGATTCTATGTGACCCAGGCAAAATAAATGATTTGTAGGGGACTGGTTTGCAGTGAACAACTTGTTGCCCAGGGGCTGAAACCACAATATCAGTGGCATGCAATGGTAGTTAATGGGTGAGACCTGCTTTGAGACTTTAGCTGACGAAGTCCTGTTGGATCTGAAGCAGGAACGGATTCTTCTTAAATTTCTGACAAACGATACATGGTAAAAGAATGGACCCACAGCTGTAAAATGTGATTCAGAGGATACAGTAAATGAAGGCACACAGAAAAATCTGAAGGGGGAAACAGTCTGAGAAACTTTCATGTTAGGAATCAGGAGTTGTTCTCCAGACCCAAGAAAGATACAGGTTGTACAGCACTGCTCTAGCACAAGATTGACACCTAGGGAAACTGACCAGTTAAACAGGTGCCAGGTGGTTTTCCAGCTGCAAAGAGACTTTACAAGTCACTGAGGAGCTGCAGAAGGCATAACTGAATCTTCGACTAAACGAAGTTACTTTGAAAAAGCCTTACTTCAAAAGACCACAAACAGATGATACCCTCCTTGTATTCAGTTTTATATACTAGATCTTAACAGTGGGTATTGGCAAGTGAAAATGGATCCAAAGGCTTTTATAGCAAGACAAGGCCTGTGGCAATTAAGGTTTTGGCTTCTGGCTTGTGTAACCCTGCTGCCACCTTCAAGAAGCTTAGGGAGCAAGTATTATTGCATGGCATGCCTCTCTCAGCCTGTCAGAGCTAGATCAGGGGTTCTCAAACTGGGGGTTGGAACCCCTTAGGGAGTGGCGAGGTTATTGTATGCGGGGTCACAAGTTGTCAGCCTCCACCCCAAACTCAGCTTTTCCTCCAGCATTTATAATGGTGTTAAATATATAAAAAATCTTTTTAATGTATAAGGGTCTGTGTGTCACATTCAGCGGCTTGCTGTGTGAAAGGGGTCACCAGTACAAAAGTCTGAGAACCTGAGCTAGATGATATTCTGGCACAGGCTAACATTTTTGAACAGGAACGGACACATTTACAAGTGGTTTGTTATGAGCTTACGGTCTGAAATTGAAAAAGAAATGTGAGCTCTTTCTAACAGAAGTAACCAACCCTAGAAACATAACCAGTGACTAGGATGAAATACGCACTGACAAAAAGAAAACTGAGGCTGCAAAGAACTGACCAACTCCCCACTCACTCACAGCTGTACAGTTCTGAACAGCTCTGCTCCTCTCACAGAGGTTCACTTGGGGAATTGACAACCCTGAGAAACCATTGCAAGGTTGGCAGAAAAGGAAAACTGTTCCAGAGGTCACCAGAGTGGGACTTATCCTACAAGACAGTGGCTTGTTGGTGTAGTGCACTTTTTCTCAGGCCGGGGGGAAGAGGTCAGGAAATGCAGTTGAGGGTGTGAGGCACTGAAAATGTTATTACCAGGTAAGGGAAACCCCGCTTGGCCATGCGCACGTGCCCTGACCCTTCAAGCTCAGGTACCCTCAGGCAGCCCCTTTGGAGCGATGTGCGCTAACAGCGGCTTTATTCTTTTACCCCAAGGAAAACGCCCGTCCAGGCAGGGCTCGCCGCCCTGAAACGGCCGAGACACGCTGGTCTCGTGATACCAGGCCCGCTGCCCATCCTGGCCGAGCCCTCGCTGCAGCTGGCAGCCTTCGGGGCCCTTGACGCTGCAGTCACCGCCGCAAGCGCGGGACTGAGCCCCGGGAGAGGTGGCTCGAAGGCGCGGAGGCTGTAACGGGTCGAGCTGGGGCCACGCGCCCCAAACCGGCCAGGATTAGCCTGGGAGGCTGCCGCCCCCGTCCACAGCACCACCACCGCCAGCGCAGCCCGCGCAACCCCCGCCCGGGGCCGGGCCAGAGACACGCTCGCCGCCCTTCGGAACCGCGTCACGCAGGCCGAGCGCGCGCAGGACCCGGCAGAGGCCGACCGCGCGCTCCGCCGGGGCGGCCCAGCCTCGCGCAGCCGCTCTGCGAAAGCCGCCCCCTCCCGGCCAATATCGCAGGGTGCTGCCAAGAGACACTCGCAAACAAAGGAGCAGCTAATTCCTCCATAATCCCTCCGCCGCCTGACGACCCGCGGGACGTCAAATAGCGCGTCCTATTGGCCAGTCTGTGTCATATGAGAGGCGCGCGTGACTGATTACTGAAATCCCATTGGTTGGGATGTGACACACGGATGCTGAATTCTCATTAGCTGAGCGGTGTTAGGCGAGGGAAATAGGGGAACTAGTACTCGATTTCGATTGGGCGGCGGTGTCACATGAGAGGGAATCTTGGCTCCGATACCGAATGTTTATTGGCTGCAGGTGCGCTATGGTTGAAGCGAACGCTGCGGGATTGGTCTATGTGTGTCACGTGCGAGGGGAGTGACGCCGGCCGGAGGCCACGTGTGGAAGAGGCCGGGCTGGGGGCTCCGCGGCGGCTGAATGTGGGGCTGTTTGCTGGGGCTGCGGCTGGGTTGCCGCTGGACTCCGCTCCGCCGCGCCATGTCCGGGGGCTCGGCTCCGCCGCGCCGGCCCCGGCCGCCCAAGGACCCTTTGCGGCACCTGCGGGCCCGGGAGAAGCGGCGGAGCTCGGAATCGGGCGCGCCCGGACCCAGCACCGTCTACATGCAGGTGGTGGCGGCTGGGAGCCGGGACTCGGGCTCCGCGCTCTATGTCTTCTCCGAGTACAACCGGTCAGTGCGAGGGGGCGCCGGGGGCATTGAGGAGCCGCTGCCCACCCCTCCCAACAGCGTGTGGCGCCCGTCCCCGGCTCTTCCTGCCAGCAGTGCCCTCGGCAGCGTGCCGTTAGCGCTTCCTCGCCCTACACCCCGGCCGGGCTGTATCAGACTTGGCCCCCTAGGTCCCCCCTGTGGGCAGTTGCAAGCTAACCTGCCCTCAGATGAAATGCCCTTGCCCCTGTGGAGGTTGCTGGCTCTCAAAACAAGACACTACGCTGTGACCAGCCAGGTGTCTGCACTGCCCCATCAGTGCTGCAGGATTTATACACATCCTTGTGCTGAGCTTTCCTCTTAAAGCGAGACAAAGAAAAATACGCTGCTTTGAGATATAATTGTGATGTTTCCTCTAATAAGAGTTCTGATCCCATTTCAGATATCTCTTTAACTGCGGGGAAGGGGTCCAGCGCCTTATGCAGGAACACAAGTAAGTGTTCTTACTGTGATGTTAAAGAAAAGAAGTTGTAACAATGTACAGGCTGCATTTTGGTTATTTCATAATCCAACCCTTTATCTTTTCAGGTTAAAAGTGGCTCGTTTAGATAACATCTTCCTGACCAGAATGAACTGGGCGAATGTTGGTGGTTTGTCTGGTAAGTGGGACTGGAGGTGCACACTTTATGGCTTATTTAGAGAGAGTTTATTGCATACACTAGGGGCTCCTTGCTTTCCTCCATATCCCTACAGCAAACTCCTCGTGCCTCTCTCACAGCTCCCTCTATTTCAAGGGCTCCTCTCCCTATGCAAGGGGCTCTATGTATGCCTCCATTTTCCTTCCCCACCATAGCAAAGCCTCTGCATGTACCCTGTCCCTCATACTGAGTTCTTCCAATCTCCCTCCCACCCCAGGCTGTGTTCCCTCCCATTCTCCTCCATGACAGAAGATCTGTGTGCACCCCCATTGCAGAGGCTCTGTGTGTACCCCATTTTCCTCTTTCCCCTGTTGAAGGGTCCCCCCGTCATCCCACCACTACCAGGGATTCTGTGTGCCTCCCATTTTTCCCTTCACCCATTCTAGGATCCCCCATTCTCACCCGATGCCAGGAGTTCTATATGTCCTTCACACACCATCAGTGCCTCTTCTCCCTGTAACATTAATTAAGCTCCCCCCGCACCCCATGTTAACCCCCCATTAAAAAAAAAAAAAGTCTTGCCCATTCACTGATGCCTAAAAGATTCCTGGAAGTGTTGGATTTGATCAAATGTGGTATTCAATGTTTAATTTGTTACAGAGAGAGAGAGGCTTTTAAATTAATAAGATGGACTCACAAGCTTGGCCAATTAATATCTTGGTGGAGTCTGTTATTTAACTGAGTTGCTACCAGCCTGTACATGTTGGTTTGTTTTGTTATCCAGCACCCAACTGCAATATGGTTTAAATCTGTTCTTGTAATGTAGCTTTCATGCTCATACGAGACCAACTAAGGTGGTAAATTATTCTCAAAGTGTTCTGCCTGTCTAAAGTTCCCCACTTTAGTTGCTAGTAATACCAAAGAGTCTCCTAACAGGCAAAGATAGGGGGGAATTATCATTCTACTCTGTCAATTTACTTTGTGTGTTAAAGCTTTGTATATAGTCTGATTCTGTTTCTCTTTAATAGTCAATTTCTCCTCTGTTGGTGGGTTTCTTTGCATCAGAGGAGAGTGGAAAGGTGTTTCAGAAGTAAACGATTGTAAAATTCCCAAAACTGGGACTCTGAATTACTTTCCACTATAGCACATTCTTCTGGTGTAATTCCTATCCTTGTAGCACCTGTGTGCCTTCCCAACATTTATGATTTATCCTCAGAACATCCCTGTGAGGTGGTCCTTGTTTTACAGATGGGGATCTGGGTGCAAAGAGAAGTGACTTGCTCAAGGTTACACAAAGCAGAGCCAAGGACTCAGCACAGATCTCCTGGGTCTCAGACCAGGACCTTAATCACCAGGCATAACATCTCGTTGTGAAGAAGGGTGGAAATTAGACAGATAGTGGAAAGTGAATTACAGTCTTTGCTCTGGAGGCACTTCTGTGGGTTTGTAATGAAGGCTGTTTCCAAAGCTCCACTCTCCCTGCTCTCTCTTCCAGGAATGATTCTCACCTTAAAGGAAACAGGGCTCCCAAAGTGTGTTCTCTCAGGGCCACCACAGCTGGTAAGTAGCTGTTTTCTTTGGAAATTGGGGACCCTCTTAAGAGTCCGAGACCTTAATCTGTGAGTGAAGAGCTGTTGCTAGGTGTTGCATGACCTTGTAAAATGCTCCTTCTGTGAGGTGCTTTTCTAACTGAAGAAGTGTCACCCTGTAATTGTTTGGTTCTGCTTTTGGGGCTGTCTTCGCAGTGTGTACAGCTTGCTTGTGAGTTGTGCCAACTGAAAACAGCTCTAGGCAGCAGCATACTGCCGCCACTTGGAATGGTCTTGTCTGCTAATGACTCACTAGTAGATGGAGCAGCCTTTCTCCACCTGTCTCCCTAAACAATATGATGGGGCAGGTCTTCTGGATGTTCCTTTTTCTGCAAGTATCTGAACAAGTTCTAAATCTGTTTTGCTGGCAGGCGGTATTGGCTACATAGATCCAATGCTGGTCTCAGTATCTTGTCTCCTCTTGTCAGAATTGAATTTTTCTCACAGTATCTATGGGTATTTAGTGATTGTCCACTCGTCGGAATGCTCTTCTCTTTGACTTTCATATTCGTTTTCCTAAACGCTGTCCCAAAAAGAAAGCACTTGCTAGGTGGGAGAACTCTAGAGATCTCTGGCCAGCTTGCTCGTTCTGCAGCTGTTAGGACCATATGTTAGTTCCAGGGAGACACAGTCCTAAACTAATGTACAAAACTGAATGTACTTTTGTGGTGGACTAATATAGTAAGAAGAAATATAGTGTCCATTTTTCTCCATGTAGTAGAAAGAGTCTGAAGCTTGGGGCATGGTGTCAGGCTCTGTTATGAAGCAGATGCCTGGTTTGCAGATTCACTGTTTGGTACATAAACTTGGCAAGAACATGGCTGATTTTGCAAAAACACAAAACACTCCTCAGAAGTGCAAAGCACTGGATGCTTGCACGAACATATTCCAGAAGGTATTGGGGTGTTCTGTCACCATCCAAGTTAGGTATAAACACACTCCCCGAATATGATACCAGGACTTAGTTTCACCAAAATATCTCTGTTCATCACTCAGACCTTATCTTTAAGATAAGTCACTAACAGGTACAAGGTATAGAGTGGGGTCTATTTTTTTCTCCTAGCTCAGAGTTGTGCTTATGAACTTCTCTGCATCTGAGAGAGACTCTTATTTCATTAGATGTGAACCTTTGCTTGAAAAAGTTACTTAAGCTGAGTAGTAAGCAGTCAATGATCTCTCTTTAGGTAATGATTTTTTACCTTATTGTGTGTTTTCTTTCTCTCTCAGCGAAATTACCTGGAAGCTATCAAAGTGTTTTCTGGGCCACTGAAAGGAATAGACCTGGGTATGTACAACACTCCTCTGTGTACATTTACTGTCTCCAGTGTCTACACCTTATTGTTGCATGTCTGTCTGAACAGCAGACTCGCGATGTGCGAGGTGTTAAAGGCACTCTGAAGGACGACGAGGCCATTGCAGAGAATTCATTTAATCAGTGAATGAATTCATTTAATCAATCTTCGCTGCAGAGAATGTGGGGGAGATACCCACATCTCAGCTGTCCTTTTCGGGGGACACATCTGAAGTACTGTCCCACATTGATCATAGTATTGTAGGACTGGAAGGGACCCTGAGAGATCATCTAGTCCAGACGTCTGCACTCATGGCAGGACTAAGTATTATCTAGATCATCCCTGACGGGTGTTTGGAGATTTTTAAGAGGCTAGACAATGATGGAGATTCCACACCCTCCCATGGCAGTTTATTCCAGTGCTTCACCACCCTGACAGGAAGTTGTTCCTAAGGTCCAACCAAAACCACCCTTGCTGTAATTTAAGCCCATTGTTTCTTAAATGCCTCATAGAAGAGGTTTTAGGGGGGAAAAAAAGACTGTTTCTTTCATTAGTATGGTTGGTATCACCCAAGAGTTCTGAAGGAACTCAAATGTGAAATTGCAGAACTACTAATTAGTATACAACCTATTGCTGAAACAAGCCTTTGTACTCGATGACTGGAAGGTAGTTAATCTAATGCTGACTCCAGAGGTGATATTGGCTATTACAAGTTTGTAACCCTAACTCCAGTATTGGGCAAATTGGCAGAAACTATAGTAAAGAACAGAATTATCAGACACACAAATAAACATGATTTGTTGGGGAAGAGTCACCATGACTTTTGTAAAGAGAAATCATGCTTCACCATTTTAATAGAATTTGCTGAGGGGTTCAACAAGCATGTGGCCAAGGATGATGCCGACAGTACAGAAAGCCTTTGACATTATCCCCCTCTAATGGCTCTTAAGGAAAACAAGCAGCCATGGGATAAGAGGGAAGGTTCTGTCATGGATCAGTAACTTCTTAAAAGATGATAAACAAAGGGTAGAAATAAATGGTCACTTTTCACAATGAAGTGAGGTCAACAGCGAGGTCCTCCAAGGTCTGTACTGGGCCATGTCTTGTTCACTGTCTGCTCCTTTCCAGATCATTTATGATTATGTTGAAGTGGCAAGGTTTGCAGATGATACAAAAATATTTAAGATAGTTAAGTCCAAAGCTGGCTGTGGAGAGTTATGGGGGATCTCACTAAACAGGGTGACTGGGCAACAAAATGGCAGATTAAATTCAGGCTTGATAAGTGCAAAGTAATGAACATTGGAAAAAATAAACCTAACTACACACATACAGCTATGGATTCTCAATTATCTGTGACCACTCAAGAAAGATTTTGGAGTCACTGTGGATAGTTTCTGAAAATTTTAGCTCAATGCCCAGTAGCAGTCAAAAAGGCTAAGTATGTTAGGAACTATTAGGAAGAGAATAGAAAATATAACACAGTGTCTTAAAGCTACTGTATCAATCCATGATGCATCCACCCCTTGACTGCTGTGTTCAGTTCTGTTGCTGCATCTCAAAAGTATATAGTGCAACTGGAAAAAGTTTTGAAAAGGGCAACAACAATGATCAAGGGAATGGAATGGTTTCCAGAGAAAGAGAGACTACCAAGATTAGGGCTGTTGTGCTTACAAAAGAGATGATTAAGGAGGCATACAATAGAGGTCTACATAATGATGAATGGTATGGGAAAAGTGAATAGAGAAGTTATTTATCCTCTCACAAAATACAGGGGTCACCGGATTACATTAATAGGCAGCAGATTTAATACAAAGAAGTATTTTTTTTCATACAGCACGCTATTAACCTTTGGAACTCATTGCCAGGGGATGTAGTGATGACCAAACATATAACTAGGTTAAAAAAGACCTACATAAGTTCATGGGAGATGGTTCCAGCAATGGATGTTAGCCAAAATGGTCAGGGATGGAACACCATGTTTGGTGCAACCCTAAACTGACTACCAGAAGCTAGGAGAAGACTAGGTGCATCACTCAGCTGTAGCTCTGGGATTTGCCGCTGCTAGAGACATGATACAGGGCTAGCTAGATTATTTATCTGACCCAGTATGGCCATTCCTGTGTTCTTATGAGGCAAAGTGCCAAGCTGCAGTCGCTGCAGCCTCTGAGAAATGAAAAGAGAATGACTTCTTCCAACTGTTTATTTTGGAGTCCCTCTAGGGTCTGGTTTTCAAGCTGCTTCAGGTGACAAAGTGGAGATGCACTTAGTTTCCCCACATATCAGAAAACACAGGAGTCACTGTAATGCTTGGTTGTCTTGGCACTTCATTTTCCAGGATCAGGAACACATTGATAATGTCTTGATAAGAACTTAGTTTTAAAAGAGAGTGCCAAGCTGCCTGGCTTGGGGACTGAGAATGGGCAACAGATCCTATCCCATCCAAGTCACTGGCTCAGAACCAGCATGCTGTTTGATGACCTGTGTGAAATGAATGGTTTCCGGTCCACTTTCTGGTAGAGGGCTCTCTCTATTCAAACACTATCACAGCTGTTATTGTTGGGCATCTTTGGAAACTGAAGGCCAAGGGTTGACTGGGCCCAAAATAATTTCTTCCGTACTCTTGCTATGGGGTAGCTCCTCCAGGGGAGGCGAGAGAAGAATACAACATATGAGTTGCCATCATGGATCAGCTCTTGGTCTGACTAATGCGTTATCTTGTCTCTGACAAAGGCCAGTGGCAGACTCTTAAGAAGGTGCACAAAACCACTTGGACAGCTACAGAAAAACTAACTTGCATGTAGGGAAAGCTCAGTGGCTGGCTTATGCCCTGATGCTGGAGGATTTAAATCCCTTCAGTTGTATTAAGTTTCAGGACCAACCTCATCACCTTTTAAAAACAATAAGTGATGGCATTTGTCCCCCTCCCATCTTCTAATGCAGTAATTGATTTAATGAGCAATTGCATAGCAAGCTTAGCAGCAAAGGCATGTGCATGCCCGAGGTCCTGTGCAACTGGGATTTCTCCATTGTGAGCAGGCAGCTGATTTAAAAGGCACATCATTTCTGAGCTATAACATACTGAGCAGGTTTCTTGTACTACCCTGCCCATGGGGAGGGGGTGGGGGAATGCAATGCAGATTTCCACTATTGTTTTGGATACAGACTTGTGACAGATCCACTCCTGATCCCATTGTTTTTAATTCATTACGTGTGTTACAAACTCAAGTACAACTTCCTAATTTACTATTCAAAGTAAATAAGATGTCGTCTGATTATAATAAATCCAGCCTTTTGGGTGCTGCAGTGTAGCATTTGCCATTTACTGACTTCACACCAAAAACAACTTGCAGTTCTGTGAGTGCTTGTTTTATTCTTCAGAGTGTAAGTAGTGGTTCATAAATATATAATACTTCTGCTATCTACAGAGCCAGATGTAGGACTGCCCCTGCTTTAAACACCCTCTTGGGATTGTATAAAAGCAGACTGGAAACTTGTAGAAAGAACAGAGGCCACAGAAACCCTGGCCTGTTCAGAGATGTGCAGTGATGAATTGTTTTAATCTCTGCTGCTTAGAGCAGTTGTTAGTATAATTGCTTTCTCCTGAAGTCATATTTCTCTCTGTAGTAGTGGAGAATTTCAGCATCTGGCTTGAGGAAACTGCCTGATGAGCATCTCCTGTGAAATGCATGCTCCTGAATGCTTGTTAAAACTTGTCTCTAATTTCCAGGCTGCTTTGTTAACAATCCTGGAGTCTGGGGCATCTGTTTATAGTAACTGATTAATACTTGTATACTTGTTTTGGAGGAGTTAATAGCCATACTGATGTCTAATGTTTTAACTATCTTGTTGCTAGCTGTGCGGCCCCATACAGAGCCCGACTATAAGGATGAGACAATGACCGTCTATCAAGTACCTCTTGTGGGTGAGTACCGATGTCTGATTGGAATGGTAGGAGGCAAAGGGTATCTGGAGCTGCAGTTGGAGAGGGAGGAGCAGGGTTACTTGTTGCAGTAAGGGTTTCTTTGAACTGGTTATGGTATCTGGTTGCTGTTTGTAAACCTGAAACATAGTAACTATAGGGTTGTGGTTACTTCTCCTGTGGTGAGAATGTAGCTTTCAAAGATATCTGAGCCGGTGCCAGACTTTAAGGTAAAAGGATGTGCCTCCTCTAAGAACTCTGGTATTTTCTGTTGGGTGATAGTCCATGGAAGAGAAATGGGAAGTTACTGTGATTCATACTTCCTTAACTGGCTTTCCATGTTATTAGGTACACTTGTACGAGCAGCTGTACTCAGAGCACATGCTTGTTTGATAAGATTTTTTGTTTGCTTTTGGAGGATCTGCTGAGGAGAGCTCTTGAAATGAGTGCAGTATGGAGAAACAAGGAAGCGGGCTCTCTTGTCTCTTTTTAAACTGCTCAGGGCATTTTTGAAGAAACTTTTGAGTAAGGCTCCATTTGTGTGTGTTCTCATTCCTGCCTCCTGAGCAAACCTGTTTTTTCCCTTGGTTTTGGAACAGGAAGGCATTTAGCCAGTGAGTACAGGCTGCATCAGAGTCCTGAAAGGTCAGTCCATAGTGGAGTCAGCCCCAAATGTGTCCCAGAGCCTGGATCTCCCACCGCTGCGCAGCAGTGTCCAGAAGGTGACAAGAATAGAGAAGCCCTGAAGAAAACAGGTGCATGAACTTGTATTTTCGAACAAAAACTCTAAAATGTTGGTGTAATTTCTCTCCTACACAGATATTCTTGGTGCAGATAAGAAGGTGCAGGTCCTCTTTGCTGAAATATTGCTTAGGGGTAATTTGAGCAGATGGAGAATGTGAGGCAAAACAAGATCTAGTGGTTGGATACTGAAGCTAGATTAATTCAAACTAGAAATGAGACAGGTTTTTTTTTAAAATACTGATGGTGATTAACATTGGAACAACTTACCTTGGTACCAGGTGGATTCTCTGAACCCGCAAGTTGTGAAATCAAGACTGGATGTCTTTCAGATGTTTTGGGTTTGATGGAGGAATCCCTGGGTTGGAATTCTAGACAACAGATGATCATAATGATCACTTATGGCTAAGGCTGCATATCTGTCACAGAGGTTGCAGAAGTCACGGATTCCATGGCTTTCCACAACCTCCATGGTTTCTGCAGCGGCCAGTGTGGGGCTCAAGCAGTCCCGCAGTCAGCTGCTGCTCGAGTGGCCCTGGGCAGTGAAGATTTAGTTGGTATTTATAGTAAAGGTCATGGACAGGTCACAGGCTGTGACTTCTTGTTTATTGCCCATGATCTGTCCATGAGTTTTACTAAAAATACTCCTGATTAAATCCTAGCTTTTCTGGGACACTGCAGGAAGTTGGCACCTTTTGCTGTAAGGAAAAAGATGCTGAAACGACATCATCCTGTATAACTTTTTTTTCTTTAAAGATGGCAACAGGAGAGTTGGCAGCAGAGACCCAACCCTGGTGGTGGCTTTCATCTGTAAAGTAAGGAATGTCATATGGAATAGGAGTTCCTGCCTTCTTTTATCTAGACCAGTTTAATTACAGATACCACCAAGCAGCAGGGTAGGGTTTTTTGGACATTTATTCTATGCCAACCTTTGTATCCAGTAACACTAGCCATTGAGAATCGGGCGGGTTGGAATGCTATCTGGCGCTTCTCACTTAAAATTGACCGACAAAAGGGAAAGCTTTTTTTAATTTGCTGCTTCATCAAGGCTAGAAAGATTTTTATTTCTGCTTGTCTATTACTCTACAAATTCAGGTCTTGTCTACCCTGCTCTTCCTAGAAGACTCTGTGGGCGACTGAAGAACTAGCAGGGTTATGAGACTGGACGTATAACAGCAGTGAAAGCTCATCGAGAGTAGAAAGACTTTTAGTTGCTGTTTAAAATACTTTAGGTAGTGCTTTATTTTTGTAACACTTCTGTAAGTCAGCTGCTGAACTCTCAAAAGAAAATCTTAGACTCTCCATCTCTAAGGGTTGGAGCTCCAGATCCATACCTCTGGGCAGATCAGCCACTGAAGCAGGGCAGAGAGGACTTGATGTGCCTGAGACTTAAAAAAAAAAAAAAAAAAAAAAAAAAAAAATTCCTGAGGAAAATCTCCTGCAGTCCCTCTTCATGGCTCATTTCAGAGCCAGTAAGGGCATGAACCCCATTTTTGCTTCCCCCTACTCCCCGTTTCCATCCATGTTTAAACATTGTAAAGAATTGGTGACTTGTTACACGGGAACTTTGAGGAAAAACTTCTTTCTTTTAAATTATTTTCAGCTTCACCCAAAGAAGGGAAACTTCTTGGTGGCCAAAGCGAAGGAGCTAGGCCTGCCAGTGTAAGTACAAGAGCCCTGCTTGTGTGCTTGGGAGGATCCTGGTTGTATGGATGCTGTCAGTCTAATGCTGTCTTTGTGTTCTCATCCTTAGTGGGACAGCAGCCATTGGCCCCATCATTGCAGCTCTCAAAGATGGGAAGAGTGTCATGTTCGAAGGCAGAGAGGTATGACTGCACTCTAGGCTATCCCAGCCGTGCTGCAGGGTATGTTTGTAACCAGGCCTCCTCATGGGACCCATCTCACTTAGAACATTGTAGTAACTAAATGCTGCTCATATGCCAATTACAATCATCCCCTCTCTTGGGACTGCAGCTGTAACCAATCTAGTCCTCTCATTGCTCCTGTTGCATGGTAGGATTGATTGAACTGTCCCTGAACCATGCCTCTTAATGGCAGGTACCAGCCTTGGATGTTTCCTTGGACTCCATAACATTTCTTGGCAGCTTGTTTCAATTTCAAGCTTTCCCAGCCTCATTCTGTAACGGGTTGTCCCAGGGTGCCTGTCACTGCAGATGGGATCCATTCAGTATCTGCCATCACAGGAGAAGGGTTGGTGAGACACACAGAAATGACTGTGTATCCCATGCCAACTGTGGGGTGTTTTGTTTCTCAGCTTCAGTGGCTGGCCCAGTTATAATAATTTGAGTCTGTGACAGCCTGTGAGCTAACACAGCTGGTCCGTTAGCTCTGGCAGTAGAGGCATTTATGCTTTCAGATCCAGAGGAGGACCCACACCTGACCCACTGTAAGCAGGGGTCCCCACTCACTGATTACACACGTTCATTATCCTGTCACCCCGCCTGCAGACAGTTAAAAGGCTCTGATGTTGGGGGCCAGATAAAGACTTTAATCTCCAAGGCTAGTGCCTCATCAGGGGGAGAGACTCTAACCATGAGTGTTTCTGGTGGATCCATAAATACAATCACTGCTCCCCAGGAGACACGAGTGAAGGACAACTGGACCTGCTCCCCAAAGGAGCTCATGGGAGCATGCCCCAGTGCACAGAGAAAGCGGCTGAACTTTCCTCAGCTGCAGCTGAGACGCTTCTTGCTTTGTTGAGGCTATTGCCAGGGATCCATTAGGCTGTGTGACCCAGCAGAATCGATGAGAGGGAGGGAGAGAGAAGAGGAGAGAAAATGGCTCCAGTGCCAGAATGGTAACTGGAGCATGAATCTTTGGACTCACTGACCATTGAGGAGAGCACCCTGGCACCCAGTTGATGAGCGAGCAAGTTCTGTGAGGTCCCCAGCTGGCTGTGGAAGAGCAATGAAGTGAGGCTGGTGATTGGGCAGCATGTGCTGTTGGTTATGTTGCCAAAAGGGAGCTGCGTACTCGAGCATGTTCGGAGAGCATGTGCCATGGACTGACCAGGGTGTAACCCTTGTGTGCTGTATTGCAGATCCTGCCCGAAGAGGTCTGTACCTCTCCTGATCCAGGCTCTGTGTTCATTGTAGTGGAATGTCCTCATGAAGGCTTTGTGGATGCCGTCTGTGAAAATGACACGTTCCGCAGGTATAGTGGGGGTGGAGGGAGGGAAGGGTGCTCCCTAGAATACAGGGCTGGTGGGGGAGGGGTCTAAGGCTTGAGCACTTTATGAAAATGAAAATCTCCTGTTAGCCTGGTTACAAATGGACTCTGATATGGTTCGTGGGCTAATGCCAGAGCCATAGACAGCAAAGTCATCCTGAATGGCCTGGTTAAGAAAACCTGCAGATAGCGCGCGCCAAGATATAGAGCCACCGAAAAAGGATCCGCAGAGGCACAGAAGCTAGAGTATGAGAGGCAAGGCTGTGACGGGGTGTGCTCTGTGCAGGGCACTTGACTCCAGAACTCGCGTCCCCAGGGCCTGGAGTAGCCTGGATTTGTTACCTTCAGGGCACCTTGCAAGGCCCATCTTACTTGGGAGAAGGGGCTTTCTGGGGGAGAGGTGAAGGTATTTCTCTCTGATGCACTTAGTAAGTTACTATATTTCATGAGGTTACCGCTATCTTAGTTTTAAATAGTCACGTAACTGGGCTGCATGATACGCACCTTTTAGTGGGTTCTTACATCTAAGTAGCTGAGATTTCAAAGGTCTTTGCATATGATGAGCTTACTCACTGTTCAGTCTGGATCTCACCCCAGAATGTGTCAAGAGTTCTCTTACCCCATAACTATTAAGTGCCTTAATGCTTCGCTACTGCAGTTCTGTCTGGGATGCCCACAGTCAGCAACAAGCATGCATTTGGTCTATGTACTGAGCAGGCCTGGCCCAACACTTGGGATCCGGGAGCCTACTAGCAATATCATACTTCTGCTGGTCTCCACCAGCCTTGGTTAATAACTAGTAAGATGACTCCACACTCTCCCCAGCCTCGCGTTTCTGCAAAAGGTGTTCTGAAATGTCCAGCCCTGTCTTGGAACAATCAGAGGGAGGTTAAGGTTTGTTGCTCCTTTAAAGAATCAGTATCTAGCAGTTTGTTGCTGTAATTGGAGTTACCAAACAGTTCAGTTCAAACACAGCTCTGGATTGGTTTAAATTAAGTTAATTGAATTCCAGAGAGATTTGAACTGAACATACGGATTAAAGTCTGAAATGGTTATACGAGAGAGAGAAACATTTTCTGGACACTAAAATCTCCCAGACTAGTCTGGGTTCAAGGTAAAACCCCTTCAGCACGTTTCCATCAATATCACTGACCAAGTTCCTGGCTTAGGATCTATCTTCCAAAGTCAAAAGGCACCCTGAGACCTTTGTTCTGGGCTGATAATTTGGGATTCTGTACCCTTCTCTTCTGTAGTCTCAATCTTCTGACTATCTCCAGATGAGTCAGTTTCCAGCTGAGGGGTAGGCAACATGGAGTCTGTCTTGCTGCTGCTTTCCCCACTGGGGTTATCTGCCAAAATGCAAATTACTTAGTTTCTGCACCCTCCCCCTACTGCAATTGAATGGACAATGGCTGTTCTTAATATCACACCCAACTCGCAGAGATGGAATCATAGAATTGTAGGACTGGAAGGGACATCGAGAGGTCATCTTGTCTAGTCCCCTGCACTCATGGCAGGGCTAAGTATTATCTAGACCAGCAGTTCTCAACCAGGGGTGCCCCAAGCCCCAGGGCTAAAGCTGGCAGCAGCGCGCGGGGCTGAAGCTGGCATAGGGCCGCTGTGCCCCCCACCCCAGCCAGGAGTGGCATGTGAGGCTAAAGCTGGCAAAACTCCCCCACCCAAGCCAGGAGTGGTGGTGGTGGGTGGGGAGGGGGGCTAAAACTGCTTACCGAGTAACGAGCCTACCCTATCATTAATCTCCCTCTTGCTTGTGAGGAATTGTCCCCCTTGTATAGATGGAGGCAGTGGGATCAGGGGCCCGAGGGCACTGTGGATCTTGGCGAGTGTGGAGTAGAACCCAGAACTCCTTGACTCTCAGATCTGAGTTTTAACCATTCTGCTAGGCTTCCTTCCTGGAGGAAATCTATGCTCTATGGTGTCCTTGGTAGTAAACAGATTCTGGAGAGCAGCCTCATCATCTTAGGTGAGGAGGTGAGATCTCTGTCTAATAGGAGCCAAGCTTGTTGTAATCTTTGATCTTAAATGTCTATTCTAGGTACCAAGAAGGGAAGGCTGAGGGTCACGTAGCCTTGGTTATTCATATGACCCCAGAGTCAGTGCTTCGAGACATCCGGTACAAACAGTGGCTGGAGAGGTACATGGCTTTTATTTAATTATGTTGACTTAAAATAACCTTGAAGGAAGCATAACCCATGAACTCAGTGATCCCAAACTGGAACAGGGACAGCGAAGGGCTACTGGGATGATCTGAGGAGTGGAAAACCTGTCATATGAAAGGAGACTCAAAGAGCTCGGCTTGTTTAGCCTAACCAAAAGAAGGCTATGGGGAGATGGATAAATATCAGGGAGGGGGAGGCATTATTTAAGCTTAGTACGAATGTGGACACAAGAACAAATGGATATAAACTGGACACTAGGAAGTTTAGACTTGAAATTAGACGAAGATTTCTAACCATTAGAGGAGTGAAGTTCTGGAACAGCCTTCTAAAGGGAGTAGTGGGGGTAAAAGACAGATCTGACTTCAAGACTAAGCTTGATAAGTTTATGGAGGCGGTGGTATGATGGGATAGCCTAATTTCGGCAATTAATTGGTCTTTGATTATTAGCAGGTAAATATGCCCAATGGTCTGTGATGGGATGTTAGATGGGGTGGGATCTGAGTTACTACAGAGAATTCTTTCCTGGGTGTCTGGCTGGTGATTCTTGCCCACACGTTCAGGGTTTAGCTGACTGCCATATTTGGGGTCGGGAAGGAATTTTCCTCCAGGGAAGACTGGCAGAGGCCCTGGAGGCTTTTCGCCTTCCTCTGCAGCGTGGGGAACGGGTCACTTGCTGGAGGATTCTCTGCACCTTGAGGTCTTTAAACCACAGTTTGAGGACTTCAGTAACTCAGACATAGGTTAGGGGTTTGTTACAGGAGTGGGTAGGTGAGATTCTGTGGCCTGCATTGTGCAGGAGGTCAGACTAGATGATCATAATGGTCCCTTCTGACTTTAAAGTCTGAGTCTATAATCAGCTGTGGGAAAGGGCATGTGTCAATTCAGAGAGCAGTGGTTAGTTAATGGCATCAGGTGGCCCGGCAGTGGGTTGGAGCTGAAGTAGGCTTGTTTCTGGACACGTATCTTACTGTTCCTTCTGTCTTTCTCCAGGTTTGGACCCACAACTGAACATTTGATACTTAATGAAAATGCAAACACTGTGCACTGTCTCCGCAGCCACAAGATCCAAACTCAGCTGAACCTCATTCACTCAGAAATCTTCCCACTGCTAACCAGCTACCAGAGTCGGGTAGGAGGCTACGCTTGGCGGCAGATGTCTGCAGAGACGAGTTCATGCACGCTTCCATGTTGCTCCTTCTGTCTCCTCTCCAGGAAGAAGAGGCCACTTTCAGCGTTCCTGTTGTGCGGGGAGAATGTCTCCTGAAATACCAGCTGAGACCCAAACCGCAGTGGCAGAGGTTGGTACCCTTGGTTATATATAAACTGAAGAGAAATCTGGCCTCCTGCCTGGGGGGAGCAGAAGTCATTTTAGAGGATCAGATGATGAGCTGAAATCAAGGAGCATTCAACATCTAAATGATGGTGGTACAGCAAAGGTGGCTTGAAGTCACCTTTGCACTCTGATTCTGGGCCAGTCTGTGCAGGATCAGACCCCTGGAGAATCTTTTAACAGCTAGTTGTGTGTGTGTCTCTTGGGACGTGGATGGGGGTTGCACTATGGGGTCCCCAAAGAAATCCAAGGCCTCATTTTGTTGAATGTTTCACAAATCTCTAAGACTCTGTGTGCTCCAGAGCACTTAGACTCTACGTTTGACTGGACCTGTAGGTGTAATGTACAAGTGGATGCCTAAATGTATGTCGTCTTGCCTTAAAACGATGAAATCTCTATGACAGAAGGAATCATTAGATCTCATCCTATGGTTCTCAATGTTTCCACCCTACTGTACCTCTTTCACAAGTCTGATTTGTCTTGCATAGCCCATGGCTCACCTCACTTTAAAAACTACTTGCTTACAAAATCAGACATAAGAATACAAAAGTGTCGGAGCACACTAACTGAAAAATTGCTGACTTGGCTTATTTTATAATTATATGGTAAAACTGAGCAACTGGAATAGAAATATCTCACTTACATTTCAGTGTATAGAGCAGGATAAACAAGCTCATTGTCTGTATGAAATTTCAGTTTGTACTGACTTAGCTAGTGCTTTTTATGTAGCATGTTGTCAAACTAGGCAAATACCTAGATGAGTTGATTGTACCCCCGGAAGACCTCTGCATGCCCTTGGGGATATGCATACCCCCGGTTGAGAACCACTGATCTAATCCAACCTGTATATCACAGGCCATTACATTACACTGCGTTACTCCTGTATCAAATCCCATGGCTTGTGTTAGACTAAAACAATAATAATGGAGATATACCTATCTCCTAGAACTGGAAGGGACCCCGAAGGGTCATTGAGTCCAGCCCCTGCCTTCACTAGCAGGACCAAGTACTGATTTTGCTCCAGATCCCTAAGTAGCCCCGTCAAGGATTGAACTCACAACCCTGGGTTTAGCAGGCCAATGCTCAAACCGCCTGAGCTATCCCTCCCCCTCTCTGGATACTAAAAATGGTGGTGTGCACCAGGCCAAGAACAGGAGAGACCTAGAGGGTACCAATGCCCAAGACCCCTAGTATGGCAGGGAACTGATTAGGGGAGACATGCCCAGATGATCCTAGCAGGTGAGAGAGGTCCCATGCTGCAGAAGGGAAAATAGAACACACTGTTGTACCTGCTAGTCTGATGGGGAAGAGGGGGATAGAATTCCTTCCAAACCCCACATCGTTACGACCCTGAGTGAGCAAGACCCGCTCTCCAGCCAGCTGTCTAAGAAAGGTTTCTGTACCACTGGTCCTCCCTGTCCAGTGTTCTGTCTCCAGCTGTGGCTGATGGCTTCAGAGGAAGAGGGAAGTCTCAAATTCAGTTGTGAGGAAGCAGAATGGATTCTGTTCAAACATTAAGGCTTCACTCTACTTGCATGTGATAATGGTCCTGAAACCTTCTCAGGATATTCTTGTACATGCAAGAAGAATGGCTCTGAAACTAGTATGGATGAGTGAAGTTTTTGGTACATGGTGCTGTACGCTGCCCCGAGCTGTGCAGGATTCTCTAGGACCCAGTGCACTATGTAGCCCTTAAATCAGGGGTCCCCATCTAAATGTGCCCGTGTACTGGCCGGCAGACGAGCATCCGCCGAAATTTGGCAGCGATGCCTCTGAATGATGCCGTTTACCGCTGACGAGCAGCGTCATCCAGAGGTGGCATTTTGGCAGATGCTCGACCACTGCCACAGTCCTTCATCTGGCGCCCACCAGATGAAAAATGTTGGGGACCACTGGCTTAAATCCTGAGTTCAGGCAATGATTCCCTCTTGCTGGAGTGAGTTACTTGTTTCCAAGAGCCCATGCTCCTTCTACAGTCTGCTGGCAATCATGGGTATGTGGCGTTTTACTGCCCTCTGGTGGATGGTAGTTTTAAAGCAGGCACATCTGGGTGCTGTTAAGGAAACTTTCATACTAGGCTAGTATCTACGCAGTAATTTGACACTTTGCCCCATAAATTAAACTCTCTTCAGCTGCCCCCTCCCTCCCCAGCCACATCCTGATCTGTGGCCTGTGGATCCTTTCAGGGATGTGGTTGCTGTCTGCAATTCCAGTGAATTTGTGGCTGAAGCTCTGGAGCTCCCTGGCTTCCAGGACCGTGTGAAGGAGTGCAGAGAGAGCCTGCAGGCTGGGCCAGTCAGGTCAGGTGAGGAGAGTGCGCAGGGCCCTTTGATTGAAGTAGCAGATAAGTCTGGCTTGACCAGGGAGGTGGGTTGAGTTGTTGGATAGAAACAAACTGGGGACTTGCATTCTAAGGGGACACTGTCCAGGCAAAATATTCCCATCGCTCTGCAAGCAAATTAATTCAGCATATTGTTAGGGTCGCTTTGAGGGCCCAGCAGAGCATAGGATGGGCTCATTCCTACTTGTTCTTTGTCATTCAACATGGCACAAACCAGTATGCATTCTTAGCTCTTGAGGGTGCGGGGTTTGGGGCTCCAGCACTGCAAGGGGAGAGTTTAATCGCCAGCAAAACCCCAGCATTGCATTCTACTGCAGTGCTCTGATCATCGCTGGTTGCTTTGGGTTTTTGAAGTTGCGATCCCAAACAGTCAGTGTTCCTCTAACATGCTGTTCATTTGGTGGAATATGCGAAGAACAGCATCTAATCCACAGCCGGCTCCCTCTGGAACCCAGCTCTGGTCATCTGGCTATGCACTGATGCCACTGTGTGACACAGGGGCAGTGAATCAACATCTAAATCATGACTGCAGGAAAAGCCAGCACAGCCTGTCCACAATCTTGCCGTGAGGCCCAAGTCCCTTCTCATTGGATGGCAGTGTATGTCAGTCACTACCAAGCCCAGTCCTGACTCGCCTGCCTCCATTCTGGGTGGACATGCAGCATGGTGTCCTGCTATCATTTTAGAAGTTTTTGTCCCTTTTCCCCATCCCCACTCCATTAGCTTGGAGGCTAGGGGTCAAGATCCAGTTGGACGAGCTGACTAGCTTGAGGCAGAATCTGGAGATCTTGTGCTTAGATATTGAACTTCTAACCTGGCTGGGAGCTAATCATACCACAATGCAGCAGGCTCTTGCCAGCGTTAATGCAAAGCATGTTGTATATTTTCTCTAGGTAAAACTGAGCATTACCCGGAAATCGTTTTCCTAGGAACAGGCTCTGCAATTCCAATGAAAATCCGGAATGTCAGCGCCACCCTGATAAATAGCAGGTAAATGCTAGCACTCTGTACTTTTCCCTTCCAGTACGTTTGGAATCGCCAGGGGAGGGAAGTGGTTTGTCATGTGGATGGCTATACAGATGTGCCAGCATACTGATGTGTGCCTCGCTTGGAGTTCATGGACCTAATAACCTTGCAGATGCTGAAGGGATTGGGCCTGGGAATGTTGAACCTTGGTCACTAGTTCAAACATACTCAAGATTCTCATTGTAGGTGGGCAAAGTGGTCTTGTGACTGCCTTCAGTCCACCACTCTGCTTGACATCAGGTATCCCCATTCCTGTCTGCATCAGGTCAGAGAACAAGAGCTGAAGCTGCTATGGAGACTGAACTTTCAGAGTTGGCCCCTCCAGGTCCTTTCTATGGAGAGAGAGCACTAGTGGCAGAAATGCTGTTTGCTGCCTTTCCAGATCACACCCTGAGCTGGCTTGCTGGGCAGCATTCATTTGTTGTCATCCATTCAGCCAGCAATACACCCCCTCTTTTCTCTCGCCAGCTCTACCCAGTCGCTGCTCCTGGACTGTGGGGAGGGAACATTTGGCCAGCTCTGTCGCCACTATGGGGACCAGGTGGACAAAATCCTGTGCAACACAGCAGCCGTGTTTGTGTCTCACATCCATGCCGATCATCACACAGTGAGTATCGTGGGGTGGAAGGGTGAGTTAGAGAAGGCACGTTCCCAGCTGGGTGTGGGCTGTATCCACTTCAGCGGTGGCTCTTGTCACAGAAAGTTCTGTTGTGTGCTACTCATTTCTCCTGTGAATGTTTCATTCTTGCTTGGCTCTGTAACCATTCCAGTGTCTCCATCAAATGTCCCGCCCTGCTCTGCTCCATGCAATTCTGTTGCCCTTGTTTTTAGATGGTCCTGGAATTAATATTGGTTGTAGCCTCCCAGCTGTAACTCATAAACTGTTCTTCCCACTGGGAATCCCCAAGCCTTGCTGAATTCTGTTCTGCTACTAATCCTCTCTCTTCCTAGCACTGGTCCCTGCAAGCCTGGGTTCAGGCATGTTGCTGGGGCTGGGTGAATAAACTTGAATTTTTACAGTATCTGTTTCTGGGGTTCTTGAGTTCCCAGGGGTATAAATTCAGCACTCCTCACCACTTGGAATGTGCTGTCACAAGAAGCTTTAGCAAACTAGCAGGCTCCCTGTTCCATGCAGGCTTGATCCAGGCAGGCTGCGTTTTGTGCCCCGATGGCTTGCACTTTACAGAAGGGCTTCCCTTTCTCCAAGGGTTGTGGGGAAAAGGGCAGCTGCATCCTTGGCAGAATCTGAGTGAGGTCTTCAGTGGTTTGTCACTAGCTCTTCTGAACCAGCGGGTGTTGGATCTGAGCGTTCTCTGCTACTCGCTAACGCAGCCATGGCACAGAACTCAAACAGCAGGTTAGGGTTTTCTCCTTCCTGGCTGACATGGCCTCAGCTGCAGTGTTTCTCCTCCCCATGCCCTCTTCCCCCCACCTTCTCCCAAAGTCTTTATAAGGGTTGTAGCTTTCAGATGTGAACTTTTAGGACACAGATTTACAAGGGTTTGGGCTACAGGATTGTCTTCTCTCACTGCTCTGGAGGGCAAAAGCCATCTGGGCAGAGGCAGCATCGGTGGGGAGGCCTAGGAGCAGTGGTCCAGTTTGTCCCTCGAGGTGCCCCACACTTCATTGAGCTGATGGAATGGCTGTGAAATCAGCTCTGTTAGTGCCGCCCTGCTTCACTGATGTGAGTTTATTACACAGTAACTGACTGACAACGGTTCTTCCATATTCTCTCTTCTAGGGCTTGTTGAACATTCTGCTGGAGAGACAGCGCGCATTCGTAAGTACCTCAGCTATTTCACTGCCATTTAAACCTTGGGGCCAAGTTCACCACTGGTGCCAGTGGATGTGGTTCCACTGACATCAATGGAGCAACACTTGCCTCTCCCTTGATGCAAGGCAAGACTCAGTCTATTTTTGAAGCAATTTCCCCGGTATTGACTCTTCCTCGCCTGTTCTGCTCTTTCAGGTGTCCCGTGGTCAGCCATCAAGCCCGCTGCTGCTGATAGCGCCCACGCAGATCATGTCATGGCTACATCAGTACCACGACAACTGCCAAGAGGTTCTTGGTCACATCAAGTGAGTGCCTCCCTGGCTAGTAGCAGGTAGTTGAATTACTGGGAAATACTCCCACTGTGTCCTTTTGATTCATGGGCCAGGGCAAACCACTGCCTTGCCTGTGCTGCAGTGCAGTATGCTGTACAGGCTCTGTCTGTTGTATTTCAGTTGATTTCTGCAATTGATGAGCACTTAAATGCAGCTGGTCAGAGAATCTTAGCAGCAAAATGTCACCTCACTGCAAAAACTAACCAGCCAAAAGGGATGATCTCAAATACCCCACTTCAGACACTGCCTTCTTGCTCCTTCCTCCCCTGGAGCCTGAGTGCACAGGTGGAGTTTGCAGCATGCACTGATGGAGCTGGAGTACAGCTTCAAATCACAGGCCATGTGGCAGGCTAGTAGAGTAGTTGGCGTTGCTGGTTTCTCCTTAGTCTTCACTTGGGACTCAGTGTGTAGGGTCAGGTGATTGTATTCCAAGGGCACATGTCTGGAAGCCACGTCATTAGCAGTGGCTGCTAATGACTGCAGCAGCTGGGGGCAGGAGAGCGCTGACCTTGCCCCATAAGGTGATGTTTGTTCCCAGCCCTGAGGTCAGGGATCCCAAGGCTGAAGGGAGAGCTGTTCTTGCTGCTGGGCTAGGCACCCTATCCCTGACACTTTGAGTATGTTTAAGCTGCAGCTGGAGAGCATGCTCCCCAGCCCACATGAAAACACAAACTAGATCTGATCCAGCTAACACGGTAAAAATAGCATTGTGGTCACAGTGGCTCAGGCTAGCCACCCACGTCCATACTTAGGATCGTGGACCGGCTTGTGCTCGAGTGGCTCATCCTTACAGCCACACTGCCGTTTTTAAGCATGCTGGCTCATTCAAAGCTAGAGCTTGTATGTGTACTCGAGATGGGGTGTTCAGTTCCCAGCTGCAGTGTAGCCATATCCTGTGTCAGAGCCTGAATTGGCAGGCTAGCTTCTGACCCATGGCTCCAGACAGGTGATTGCAGTTCCTCTAGGGATTCTGGTCTCCCCTACTTGGGGATGTCAGAGGGCCAGCATGATGATGAACAAGCCAACCAGGACTCACCTAGGGGTTGTCAGCATTAACAGTTGACTAGCCAAGTCCCAGTCAGTATCTGCTGGTTAGCCCCCACCTGCTTCCTTGCCATGATCCCACTTGCCCAATCTCCTGTTGCCTTAATGGGCTAACCTGCTAGTTGTTACTGGTTCTGGATGATAGTCCTTTCCTCCCAGATGTGTACTCTTGAGCTATAATCACCCAACTCTGCCCACTAAATCCTGAAGGAAGAGGTAGAAAGCAGCCCCCCAGGGTCTAAGCAGGCTCACTGGGTACTTGAAGGACTGGTGACAGGTTATGTTGTAAAACTGGGCCTTCCATTTTGAGTGCCTCTCGGGAGAGGCAGGTTCTGGAGAATTGGTATAGTGTGCTCCCAGCAGTGAGCTCCTACGTCCTGTGTCAGTTACCCAGGGAGGGAGTTAGATCTCCCACTGATAGAGGCCATTGCTGTGTCTGATCTCAAGCTGACAAAGGCATAGCTGATGGTGGCACATGTGATGGTTGTCATGACAGTCATGTCACCTCATCTTTGTCAGGACTGAGCCTCAGCCACTGACTCTCATCTGCAAGCCGAAGCCACTAGTCTCTTCTCTTCCGCACCCCTCCTCCACAGTGTGATATGCATTGAAGGGGACTGGTGGAACTCTGGGACGTTCTCCTTGGAGGGAGAGCCATTGCCCAAAACTGCTCTGAGAACTCTGACAGGAAGGAAATAGATTCGCTTAAGAGCAGCCCTCACTGCTGCTGCTAGTCAACTCAACACCTCATGATGGGTGGTAACAAGCCAGTATTGGGGGGCCAAAGCATTGAGAATGGAACAGAATTCCTCCAGCAGCTCCAGTACTCTGAGCGCCACTGACCAAAACCCAAGCTGAAAAGGCTGGGCATTGAGAGCTTTCCCTGTGAGCGTGCACAGCAGAATCTAGTCTAAATCCTTGCAATTCAAACTCTCATAGTAACAATAAAGCTTCTCTAGGATGTGAGGCCCTGTAATCAGCCACCAGCAGACCCAGCTCAGATTGGCCAGGCTGCATACCCCTTGGAACAGATCAGGACTCTGCAGGCAACGACCTAGTTTCTTTCTTTTGGCTACTGCATAAGCACAAAGGAACTTCGATGCACTCCAGCAGTTTTTGGCATGAAACTTGCACTCCTCTTTGAGTTGTCATAGGTCACGTGTGCTTAGCGGGGTGATCCTTGAGAGGGAAGGTGGCCCCAGTGGGCACTCTGTTAATTGTTGACTCTCAGATCATTATAAACTTCTACCAAACATCAGTGCAGAGGTTCTTTGGGGAAAATCCAATTGCCTTCCCTGGCACCCATTAGAAAGTTCTCTTCCCAGTAGCCTCTCATGGCAGACCATTAAAACCAGTGTCCTGTTCTACTGTGTGGCCTACCCCCGCTCTTGTCAAAGTGTATGGCTGAACTCCCATTTGCTTCAGTAGGGGCAGAGTCAGCCCAATGCTGAGCACTTTGAAAATCTCCTGCTTGTTTGTAGGAGGTGTGAATGCTGAGGCCTTATGTCAAAGGATCACTTTAGGTTTTGCAGTTGCATACCACTAGCTAGACTTGACTTTTCGATAGCCAGGCTCCTTCTGTGTTACACTGTGGGCTTGGACACTGTGTGTCTGGAGTTACAGGGCCATGTGACCCAACTCAGTCCAGCACCGTATGGTTTTGGAAGTTGCTGAGATCTGTTCAGAATAGGCTCCTTCTAGGCCTGTGATCTCTTTGGTATTGTTCAGACGTGGCACTCCAGCCATTAGTGCTGCTGCGCTTGGACTAGAGCACTAATAGCTCAGAGTGTCAGGCAGTAACATCTCAATCCAGGGTGCTTTGCAGGCAGTTCCACTAATGCTGCAAAGGATGCTCTGACTTCTCCCCAGTGCATGTTTCCATACTTCGTAGTTTGAAAAGGGCGGATGTGGCTTGACATTGCTGAATTGTACTAGCCATTTATGCGATGATGCAAAACTTGCATGGCACTCCAGCAACCTAGCAAGACCTTGAGCAGAGATCAAACAAACAGGCATGAAGCAACAGCCCAGGCAAGAGAGTGAGAGAACAAGGGAGCAAGGATTCCAGGAGGGGAAATTAATTTGAAGATGGGAAGAGGGTACTTGGTGGATGAGTCTTCCCTGCTTATGGAAGAAGGGTGGGGGAAGAGAGAATGAGAGGAGAGCTGTGCGAAAGGGCGTGGAGGGAGGGTGTTCTCATGGGAAAGGGACCTGCCCTGGGACTCAAGGAAGGGTTTGAGGATGAACAATCTGAAGTTGGAAAAATAAAACATGAATGTCCCAGCATGGACCTAGTAGACCTGTCCTGGGGAAATCTCACTGTTTCTCAAATGGAATGTGCTGCTCTGCTCACATGAACAGTTTTCAGTGAAGCCTTGACTTCCTAAATATCTCCCCATTTTCTTCTGCAGTATGATTCCTGCCAAGTTTCTGGTGGAAGGGGCAAAAGTCATCGGGCCTAAAGCCGAAGCTCTCATTAGCTCACTGCTGGAGAAGTTTGACTTTGCGGAGGTAAGCTGGCTGGCAGCCAGGAGAAGGCAGCAAGAAGAGTGTAGGGGTAACCTATGGTGGATAACACCTGTGGTCCTGTTCAGTTCCAGACATGCGAGGTCCGGCACTGTAAAAATGCCTTTGCTTGTTCGATGGAACACACATCTGGCTGGAAAATCGTCTATTCTGGTGACACGATGCCCTGCGAGGCCTTGGTCCGAATGGGTGAGTTGAAAACGCGCTTAAATCACTTTGCCAATGGTTGTTGGCTTGTTAGTGAGTGAAACAGATGTCGATAAATCCTCCATAATCTGCTCTTGCAAGTGTAGGGGTGTCTCATCTCAAAATGCTGCAGGGAGGGAGTCTTGGGCTCTGAGTAGAGACTGAGTGCAGAACAGCTCTGTATGTTAACTTTTGTGTGCCACAAGTATTATAACTAACTCTAGCTACACTGGTCAGGTGGGACAAGGATTGGGGTGCATTATCTTTGCCTTTCTTTCTGGGTTCACTGCTGGAAGTACTGGGGAGTAGAGAAGCACACTTATCCCCTAATAAACATAGTGTCAAGTATTGGGGGGAGCCGTGTTAGTCTGTATGCACAAAAACAACAAGGAGTCCGGTGGCACCTTAAAGACTAACAGATTTATTTGGGCATCTGAAGAAGTGGATTTTTTACCCATGAAAGCTTATGCCCAAATAAATCCATTAGTCTTTAAGGTGCGACCGGACGCCTTGTTGTTTTTCTAATAAACATAGTACGTGTCCTAGTTGATACCACGTCGGGCGGGGGGGAAATGTGTGTTCCACCAGAAGTACAGAATGAATATACGGTCTTACGCAGGAAAAGATGCTACACTGTTGATCCATGAAGCAACGTTAGAGGATGGCTTAGAAGAAGAGGCAGTAGAGAAGACACACAGGTAGGGTATTTCTGGGAAACTGTCTTCCTAGGAGTGAGATACAGAACTGGGCTTGGCCCTCGGAGCTGGTGATGAAAGAGATTTCTGCTGCCCAGGATGTCCTGGGTGCGCACGCATCTCCAGGCTCTGGATGATCCTAGTTTGAGAGTTCAACGTCTTATTGATGGTGAAGTAACTGGTTCTGTAACCTGGACACAGAGGGCATCCCCTCAGGATAGGGAACTGTTACTATACAGCTGGGTAGCTGGAGAAATGTGCTCTGCTAGAGGGGCCCTTAGCTGGTTACCCATTGGTATTAGGGTGAGGACTTGAATCATTTGATACCCCTCTCACTCTTGAATTCACTTTGGGACTGATATGAGCTGCGTGTCTCAGGACTGGTGTGTGCCTTGTGAATGCCCAGTTCAAAGGGGGTAAGAAAGGGAGCACTGTGCCCTACATGGGTGCAGAGAAGACCCAAGCACAGCTCATGGGTAAGGGGGAGGGATGTGGGTGTGGTTCTAGTACATGGGATGGGGGAGGCGGGGGGGATGGGAATAACAAGCTTGGCACCACCAGAGACAAGCATGCAAGTAAACCCCATGCTCCCAGAATTCTTCTAAAAAATGGTGAACACTCAGCTCACTGCAGCCTTGCTTGCCCCCTCCTCCTTGCTGGAGGGGCAAGTGTGACTCACTCATTGTATGCCACATCTGCTGATGAGCAAGCTGTCTTCATGCACTGGCTGATTAAAATAAGAGCAATTCAAGTTCTCGTGCACTTGAGCTCCAGCTGGCACGTTTTGCCTGTGTTGAGTAAAGGCTGGGGCATTAGCACTTGGTAACGCTGCTTCCAGATCCCCTCATGGAGAGGGCTGTGCTGTCTGGCCTCTCTGTGTGGTCACCAGAGTTCCACTAATGGTTCAGTCTCAATCCCCTTGCAGCACGACGTCCCAGGCAATTGGGGTTGGGATGAAGATGAATGCAGAATTCATCATGCTCAATCACTTCAGCCAGCGGTACGCCAAGATCCCGCTCTTCAGTGCAGACTTCTCTGACAAGGTTGGAATTGCATTTGATCACATGAGGGTAAGTTGGGAACTTGAAGCCAGGCTCTCAAAAGAGCTGGGCTGGGTTGAAACTCGGGTTGTTTGCAGATCTGTTGCTGAACCCAGAATAGGAGACTTTCAGTGAGCTTCCTGAGCACAGTGGGTTCCACTGGCAGCGCTTCCTTGGGTACAGGGAATCTCTGCTACAGTTGGACTGTTTGCTCAGCAGCTGGAGGTGAAGTCTTCAGTTGCCACAATCAATATTCTTGGGTGAACTTGCCAGCTGAGGAGGTGTCCAGAGGTAGCTCTTCTGAAGAAGGCTAGTCTTGCAGCTATTGTCCTTTTATGGCCTTGCTGCAAACATAGGGAAGTTCATGTCTACAGTATTCACAGGCTGCCAGCTTTGTGCCCAGGAGCCTGCCTTGCCTGGTTCCACTGGTGTAGAGGCCAAGAGGATGAGTGTGAAAGAAGAGGGCTTTTCTGTGCCACTTGCACAGTAAGAACTGAAAAGCCACTTGACCAAAGGGAACCTTGTGGGGCAATGTTAGAGCAGCTGCTCCCAGGCAATGCTGGAACCCTCCCTCTGTGTGAGTCAGGTGCATGCGTTTTCAGGACTAATAGACTGATGGGCATACACTTCTGGTATCTTAATTCCTCTTGGCACTAACCTAATCCTCTGCAGGCTGAGGATTAGAGCCCTCTGGTCTCCAATAGCATAGCAAGGCGCCCCTAACACTGACTTCTGAGAGAGCAGCGCCCCTCCCTCCTGCCCACCCTTCCAGTGCTTTCTGCTGCCACCATAGCACTTACGTAGCATTTACCACATCTAAATGGGTCAAGTTGTCTCCCAGAAAGATGTCTTTGTATGCGTTGGCCCTCTCTTTATTGGTGTTCTAGATATGCTCCCCTGTGCGCAATCCAGGGGGGTTGCCTGTCTGTGGGCCACTGTGTCCTCTCCAAAGTGCCCCTGCATGTCAAAGCATTATTGCTATGTTAGGTATAATCCGTGCACTAAGTGCCATCCTCCCCTTCCCCTCACCTCATTGCATTCTTTCTGGGTGTGTCTTTACATGACAAAAGGCTACTAAACACAAACTTGTTGCACTTGCTTATTGAACTGAACAAGTACTAGGCGAAGGATTGGTGCCCATTAACTCTTTTATATTGTGTATTCCCTGCCTTGTGCTCAGAAGAGATCTTTTTACACAGTGCCTTCTGTGGGGATTCGGAGATAAATAGAAAAGGAAACACCCACTGCCCCTGTATTGCGATCTGGACCCCACTGGGCTGGGTGCTAGACAGACATAATGAGAGTGTCCCTGGTCTAAAGAGCTTGAGGTGTAAATGGATGAGGCAAAGGGTGTAAGGGGAAACAGAGGCACAGAGCAAAATGCTATTCCTCTGCAGTCTCCCCTCCCTGTGAATGTCAATCTGAAACTAATTGCCTTTCAGGTGTGTTTTGGGGACTTTGTGACAATCCCTAAGCTGATCCAGCCCCTGAAGGCTCTGTTTGCTGATGAGATTGTGGAAATGGAGGAGCGGAAGGAGAAGCGGGAGCTGCGCCTGTTGAAAGAGGCTATTGTAGCTTCAGAGAAGCTGGCGGACAGCGAGAACAAGGCTAGCAAGTCAACCCCGGTCTCAAAGAAACGGGAACATGCAGAGAACCATCAGGAAGGGCTGAGCAAGAAGCTTAAAACAGCAAACTGAGCCAAGCAGCATACAGCCTTTGAAAGAAAGTGGCTCTGAGCAGCTTTGGGGAGTGTGGAGTGCTGCATACCCCCCCCAAGTGAGGGCATGGGGTGCCTGTGGTGACGGGCTGCCAATGCCTGCAACTGCTACATGGGCGGGGTTCCCCCTTGTGCTGAGATTACCAAGTATATAATAAGCATTGACAAGGTCTCTGGCCCATGTCAGCACATGCAATTCATGTTTCCTGCTGGTGCTACCAGCCATCTGTCAACTTCCAGCTGCCTTTCTTCCCCCAAGTGTTTTTATTTATTTTTGGTTTTAGACTGGAAGCTGTTGTGTGTAACAGCAGTTGTGATGACAGGAAGTCACTGAAGGTGAGGTCCACAAAACCCCCATGGGGCCATGGAATCTCCCAGAGTACATTGGGAAAGCCTCTGCTTACAATTGTGGGAATGTAACAGTGTAAATAAGGGTCTGATCCCAGATGATGAGATGAGGTAATTCCACAATAAAATGAGACCCAATTTAACAGTTTATTTTGTAGCTTGAGGTTCACTGGGCTTGAACACAGGAATCTTGAGTAATTTTGCAGTGCATCTTTATTATTATGGCTTTCTCAATTTGATTCTACAAGTTCTGCTAGTGAGCAGATCTGATCTCTTCATAGTGCTGATCTGAACAAAACAAACTGGGAATAGCTGAGTATGACCCTGATCCTAAATTGGTGTCGTAGCCCTGCTGGAAAGATCAGAATCTCTCAAGTTCTTGAGCTATGGGTAGGGATTTATGCCCCCTCCAGCACTACTCTGTATCAGTTGAGTTCAGGGAAAATAATCTTCCTTTGCCACACAATCAGCTCATTTTGTTAATGTAACTAAGGAGCTGATACCAAAGTTGGATGCTTCTCCTCTACTGCTCTGGGGTAGAGACTGAAGTGCTAAATAGGACAGCATCGCTGTAAAGTTTTTTCAATCAGAGGGCCACATGGCTGGTTAGACACCAAGGGACTGAGTCTCATCCAGCTGATCGAGTACTGGATAAAGGGAAAGGGAAGGTTCACAAGTGAACTAACGTAACAGAGGGTGTGCTGCTGAGAGAACAGCACTCCTCTGCCAACCAGTGGAACAGTTTACCAAGGGCCATGAAGGATTTTCCATCACTGACAACTTTTAATCAAGTTGGCTTTTTTTTAAAAAAGATTCTTTAGTTCAAAAGGAATTTATTCAGGGGAGGGGGGTTGGTTCTGTGACGTGTGCTCTGCGGGAGATCAGACTAGATGATCACAGTGGTGGCTTATCACCTTGGATTTCTGAATCTGTGTCAGACTAGTGGTGTTCCTTACTCTGCTCAGCTGTGTAGTTATTAGAACAGTTTTAAGTGCATTTCTGGGGAGATTCTGCTTAACTGGCTTAATCAGAAGGTTTTTTCTTGTACCAAAAACTGATTTTAAGCAACTAATCCTACATGAAAGGTTTGCTCAAGAAATGGTGGTAGAAGAGGTTTAAGAATGTTAAATCTTCAGTCAGTGTGAAAATTAAGACAAATTGGCTAAATCATTTGTGTGTTTAGCAGGGCTGTAACGTCGTCTGCAGAGGGAAGCTATGACACGTACAATTCAATACTGCAGAAAGTCATGAGGTTTTGAGACCCTGTGACACTTAGTGTCTTTGTTCATTGCTCTGAATTGTCTGATCTAACCTAATCCCTGTTGTTTGTTTATCTCCTAGGAATGCAGCCCTGTGTAGTGTAAAATAGCTGCTCTTTAACAAGGCACAGTGACAACACACTAGTAAGAAGTCTCACAGAACTGTTCTAAGTAAAGCTATTACTAAAATGCGGGCAAAGTAGTAATTGGATGGGTTCAGATTTTCCAGTGCAGCAACTCTCCAGATGAGGGTAGGAATTGTTTCACAACTCTGAGCCATTGCCAACAAGTCATGGATAAATGGAGAGTGTGAATAAGAATACAAAAAACCCCATGTGCTGTACTAGTCTTCCACACTGAGGCAACAGCAATCCTGGCTCTTTACTCTTGGGATTTTGTGGTTCCTAGTGAGTCTGATGCTGGGTAGAATCAAGGGACTTCGATGCGATTCAATTCAATAAGGCTTTATTCAAATATGTGCACGAGGAAAACCCCTTGTGCAAAAAATCAGGCACCATCCCTCCAGCAAGGAGCCCCTCCCCTTGCTATTTTATAGCACATGGCACTTACATAACAAGTTATATAACATGAACCTCTAACCAATCAGAGTTAACCTTTCCATATATGGGTTTGTTTATCACATGCTCATAGTTCTTTATTCCACATGCTGAGCTCACCCCTCTTTCTCCTGGCCTTCTCTAGCATGTTCCTAGGCTGGTGAGCCACAGCATGCTTCCCTATGCATAAGCACCCTGCAAACCACATTTTATCCAAAATGAACACAAGCATACCCTTCATTACTGATCCTAATTACTTAGTGAATTAATGGAAAAGTTACTTGGTACCCTCTGGGAAGCCGTGTGGGGGTGATTAGGGCCAAAGATATATACAGTATTGTCATTCTAATTGCAAAGTCAGAGGCATGGCATGGTGCACAGGTGAATTGCTCCTGGGTGGAGCTTGGCCAAGGCCACAGGGCTAACCACTTCCCCAGTGTGAGATTGCCCGCGTGTTCCTCATTTTGAAATGGGGGCTGCTACCCCCACCCAGATACAAAAGTAAATGATGTGCCTGTGGAACATTTTCTCCCTGCTGCTACACTTGGTCACTTCTGCCCAACATGCAGCAGCCCTTGTCTAAAAGCACAGCTGGCTTTTGTCCATGCTGCCCACGTAAAGAAACCTGCTGCCTTCATTTCCTCATACTCCACGCTGCTGTGTAGCAATGGCTGGCAAAATCTAGACTCCTCTCTCTAGGCTGGGAAGCCTGGAGTTCCTCTCAGCCAGGACTGCATGTTCCAGAGCTGCCCTCTGGCTCTGGAAGTTTTAAAGGAAATGGGGTTTTGTGCTGGTTTTGGAAGACCCAGCAATATGCCCCACAATGAGGTGGTACCACTGCCCCAGGCAGAGTGAGCACGGGCACAGTAGGTACCAGCCCCAGCCGACAACATTACATAAGAGCCACAACCAAAGGTCCATCTAGCCCACTATCCTGTCTTCTGACTGCGACCCATGCCAGGTTACCCTAGAGAGAATGAACAGAACAGATAATCAAGTGATCCATCCTCTGTTGTCCACTCCCAGTTTCTGGCAACCAGAGGCTAGGGACACCATCCCTGCCCATCCTGGCTCATAGCCATTGATGGACCTATCTTCCAAGAACTTCTTGGTTTTTTTTAAACTCAGGTATGCTTTTGGCCTTCACAACATCCCCTAGCAAGGAGTTTCACAAGTTGACTGTGTGTCATGTGAAAAAACACTTCCCTTTGTTTTAAATAGTCTGCATATTTTTCATGTGGTAAGCGCTAAGTTCTTGTGTTATGAGAAGGAGTAAATAACACTTCCTTAAAGTCTATTTTATTAATCTCCTCTCATAGAGAAGCTGATTCATGGCACTAAACATTTTTGTTGCCCTTTTCTGTACCTTTTCGAGTTCCAATATAGTGTGTTGCTCCCTCGACAAGAGGGAGTATCTCTGTGGGCCATTCCCACCCACACCTATACCTACAGAGTGAGATCCAGGGTAGTTGGAGGGTGACAATCCTGGCCTACTAAGTCAACGGCCCAGGGTTTCACCCTGAGACTCTCAGCTGTATGGTGAGTAGCATGTCTACAGCCAGTTTAGCTGTATTGATCCCAGCATGATTTGTAGTACCATAGTGCTACGTGCTGTCCGAACACAACAAAACAGTTCCTGCTGCCAAAATGTTTACAGTCTCCAAGACAAGACAAGTGGGGAGCACAAAGAGACAAGGGTGAGCAGTGTGAAGGGCAGTGGTCTCAGCATACCAGCAGCCTGATTTGTCAAACTTTTGTAGGCCTGTTGAATTTGAAGGAGTATATTAGTTAGGCCTGGTCTACACTTCCAACTTCAAGCTAGTTACAGCACTGAGGGCTGTTTTGAAAATATCATACCCAAGTATTTTTCCCTCAACCTAGCTACCACATCTGAGGCATTAATTACATGGACAGAAAAACCCTTTCTGTTGATGTAGGAACCGTCTACCCGATGGCACTATAGCTGTACAGCATAGTGTATCCGTACTCTGAGTTTTGCAGGTATTTATAGGGAGCTTTTCCAAGCTTGTGGGGCAGTATGAGAAAGCACAAAGGGGCTTATTTTAAAAATAACAAAGGGGTGATCAGAAGTGGAATTAGACATCTTGATACTGAATGAGATGATAGAGTGGGGATATGCTATGAAGGCCATAAACAGGTGGCTACTAGTCTAGATGTGGGGCTGGCTTCTGCCCTTCTGCTCACCCAAACCTGGAAAGCACTGTGCCTCTTGTGACACACAGTCTGCTGGTCTGTCACATATTCCCCCACAACCAGCAAACTATCCATGTTGATTGCCTTGAGGGAGACTTGCCCCACATGATGTCTGGTAGAAGGGGTGCTTGGCTACTGGCAGAGACAAGAGCCCCTTGGTTGTAATCTCTGCTCTTCACGTTTCTGTGCCCTTAATGCTCACAGCCCTTTTGGGGAGAGAATAGCTATAATTCTCCTCCTCCCCAGCTGAGGAGGAGGGGTGCATGAGCTCAAAGCAGAAACTAGAATGCAGCTCTGTAATGTGTCCACCTCAAGGCTTGCTTTCTTTGCCACACTGTCTTTTAGAAAGATTGGACTCAATCTTGTGGAACCCGCCACAAATCTCCATCCTGGCTTTAGCTTTTAAGAGCCCGTTGCTGCTTGCATGCTATTGGTTGTAGTTGTTCAGCTCAGGTAACTGAGGGACATGCATTTAGACCCAGAGAATCCAACTACAACCCCTGAAGATGACTATCCCCCACCCCCACCCCCGGCCACTGTTACACTTGGCTGTTCTGCTGCTAGACCATACTGAACTCCCAGAGCCAGGGGGAGAGCTCAGGGATACTCACACCCAGATTTCTAGCACTAATTCACAAATAAGTTGCCAGTTGTCACCCAGTGGTAGAAGGTGTATTGTAGCTCCCTCTATGGGCTGCTCCTTACAGAGGATAATAGCAAGGCCTTACCAGCAGTTTTTCTGATATTATTTGTATTGTGGTAGTGCCTGGGAGCTCAATCATGGTCTAGGACCCCACTGTGCTACTAGGGTGACCAGATGTCCCGATAAAATCAGGACTGTCCCAATATTTAACCCTTTGTCCGACGTCCTCATCAATGTATGATTGGGACGCCACTTGTCCCGATACTCAGGTAAGGAGGCGAGTGGGAGGGAGGCACTGACCCCGTGGGTGCTCCTGGGCTGGAGCATCCATGGGGAAAAGTTGCAGCCAAGCTCTCATCCTCGCTGCCTCCTCCCTTCAAGGTGCTGCATCCCAGCTCTTCCCCTCCTCCAGTGCTTCCCACCGCCTAACAGCTGTTTGGCAGCGCTTAGCGCTTTCTGGGAGAGAGGGGGGAAGAGTGGGGAGGAGGTGGAGAAGAGGCAGGGCAGGGGTGGGGATTTGGGGGAAGAAGGTGGAATGAGGGTGGGGCGAGGGCAGGAAGAGGCAAGCACCCACCCAGCAGAGGGGAAGTTGGTGCCCTAGGGGTGAGTGGCAGGTGGGGAGGGTGAGGAGGTGAGTGGGGGGCTGAGCAGGGAGGGAGCTGGATCTGGGGCAGAGCCTGGGAGGAGTGGGGGTGGACTGTGGGCAGTGCTGATGTCACCCCAATGTGTCCCAATATTTTAGTGTGATCTTCTGGTCACCTGCTATGATACCACCTCTGCAAACCCAGAGTCTCTGCCTCTAACTCTAACCCCATAAGCTGTTAGTGCGGTAGGTGGCTGTGCTGTGAATTTGAAGGTTCAAACGGGGGGGGAGGGGAGATAAAACACAGCATAAAGCCTGAGCCTGTTTCTGTTCATTTTCATCTCCGTGTCTGTGGCCCCAAGGAGCCCAGAAGCACCCTCCTTGCACTAGTCACGTCGGCCTCTTGGAGGAGGAAGCTCAGCCTGAGGTAGATAATGTCATTCCCAGCTTAGGTAGACAGACACATGCTAGCTCATACTGACAGTGGCCAGTGCCCCTGAGGGAATGAACAGTACAGGTAATCATCAAGTGGTCCATCCTGTTGCCCATTCCCAGATTCTGGCGAACAGGTTAGGGACACCATCCCTGCCCATCCTGGCTAATAGCCATTGATGGACCTATCCTGCATGAACTTATCTAGTTCTTTTTTGTGTCCTGTTATAGTCTTGGCCTTCCCAACATCCTCTGACAAGGAGTTCCACAGGTTGACAGTGCGTAGAGTGAAAAAATACTTCCTTTTATTTGTTTTAAACCTGCTGCCTACTAATTTCATTTGTTAATCCCTAGTTTTTATGTTATAAGAAGTAAATAACACTTCCTTATTTACTTTCTCTGCACCAGTCATGATTTTATAGACCTCTATCATATCCCCCCTTAGTCATTTCTTTTCCAAGCTGAAAAGTCCCAGTTTTATTAATCTCTCCTCATATGGCAGCCATTCTATACCCCTAATCATTTTTGTTGCCCTTTGCTGAATCTTTTCCAACTCTAATACATCTTTTTTCGAGATGGGGTGACCACATCTGCACACAGTATTCAAGATGTGGGCTTACCATGGATTTATACAGAGGCAGCATGATATTTTCTGTCGTCTTATATAACCCTTAATGATTCCCAACATTCTGTTTGCTTTTTTGACTGCATTGAGTGGATGTTTTCAGAGAACTATCCATAATCACTCCAAGATCTGTCTCTTGAGTGGTAACAGCTAATTTAGACCCCATCATTATATATATATATAGTTGGGATTATGTTTTCCAATGTGCATTACTTTGCATTTATCAACATTGATTTTCATCTGCTATTATGTTGGCCAGTCACCCAGTTTTGAAAGATCCTTTTGTAGCTCTTTGCAGCCTACCTGGGACTTAACTATCTTGAGTAGTTTTGTAACATCTGCAGATTTTGCCACCTCACTGTTTACCCCCTTTTCCAGATCATTTATGCATATGTTGACTGGTCCCAGTACAGACCCCTGGGGGACACCACTGTTTACCTCTCTCTATGCAGAAAAGTGACCATTGATTCCTACCTTTTAACCAAACGTATAAAAAAATGAACAAACAACAACAACCCAAAAAAAAAAAAAAAACCATGGGAAATGCTTGCCTGCTTCTGGGGGCCAAGAAAAGCCTTTAGCTCAGTCAGGCACCCAGGATGGAATCTTCAATTTCTACAAAATGGAACTGGTGGGAAAACATAGGACATTAAATCATGTGCCAGGTATCCAATGCAGGCTAAAAATAAACAGCAGGCTAATGGAGGCCTTTCAAGCAAAAAAGGGGAATAAAGGAGGAATCTCAGCTCCGTTCTCTTCAATCTACACATGGGTGACCTGCCAGCCCTATTGGAACAGTCCCCCAAAGCTAGGAGTCCCACTGCACAACTCTGAGATAAAGTGCTGCTATATGTGGCTGATGTGGCCACACTATCTAGCCAGCCAGTCCAGAGAAACTCTGCCATACCCAGACCCTACAGGTCACTCTGGGAAAACTTAGAACTCAGACATTTCTGAATGAGCCCCACATTAACCAAACAAGAGTAGAACTGTACTACAGAGCCATGGAGACTGAACACACTGTGCCATTGCATCCACATTCTTTATGAAAATATTCTTATGAATCTGAATATGATGTAATTGGAATATGCATTATCCAAAAGGTCTCTTGTAAGGTATCATTACAAAGCCTATATTCTACTGTGTGTGTTCATCCTATTTGTTTGCATGTGTTATTTCTATGTCTGGAGTTAGGAGAATAAGATATAAACTTGTATTACTGATGTAAATATATTAAGTGGAGGCCATTAAGGGTGCTTCAGAATCAATGAACTGTAAATGGCTCTGTTTACCTGAAAACCTTCCCGTGTACCTGTGGGCCAGCTCAGGAATAATGGAGGCTGGGGTCTCACAGGACATGTGATCATGTCACCTGATACTGGAATGCATCTTAAATCAGGTACTTTTCCATTTAGATGCAGGGGTGGAGACCCCGAGAGACAAAAGATTCCTGCCTTGTGTCAAAGCTATAAAAGGGAGTGGAGCAGGACAAAGGGTCCCTGTCGTGAGAATACCTCTGTTTACCACCTAAGATGTCCGCTAGAATTAACAAAGACTGTACCAGGGGAAAGTATTGGGCCCAGACTAGGAAGGAGTCTATTTTGTGAAAGACGTTTATTGGACTATCAGGGTGAGATCTTACCTGTAATTAGTTTCTTAATGTATTAGGCTTAGACTTGCGTGCTTTGTTTTATTTTGCTTGGTGACTTACTTTGTTCTGTCTGTTATTACTTGAAACCACCTAAATCCTACTTTTTATACTTAATAAAATAACTTTTAATATGCCTAGAGTAAGCGATTAATACCTGGGGGAGCAAACAGCTGTGCATGTCTCTCTATCAGTGTTATAGAGGGTGGACAATTTATGAGTTTACCGTGTACAAGCTTTATACAGAGTAAAACAGATTTATCTGAGGTTTGGATCCCATTGGGAACTGGGTGCTGGAAGTAGGTAATTTGCTGAGCAGTTTTCACTTAAAGCCTGCAGCTTTGGGGGCATGGTTCAGACCCTGGGTCTGTGGTGCAGCAGGCTAGGATGTCTGGCTCAACAAGCCAGGGTTCTAGAGTCCCAGGCTGGCAGGGAAAACGAGATCAGAGGTAATTTCAGCACATCGGGTAACAGTCCCTAGGGGTTCTTTGTGACTGAACCCATCACACACACCTTCCCAGCAGCTCACAATAAATGTAGCAGGGGGCATCAGACTGGCTCTCAAAGCATAAGAAAAAGCTCTGCAGGCTTCTATGCCACAAAGAAAACACTGCCTCCTGCACAAGAAGTTGCTAAAACTATTGCCCAGCTACAACCAGCCCACTCTGCTAGAGGGCAGGAATGTGATCTTGGGGTTTGCATTGCCTGGGATAAACCCTGACAGAAACCCTGTCCCTGCAGTTCTGCAAACAAAGCTGTGGAGAGGAACTCTAGCACCAGTGCTGCCCAGTAGAACCAGGCCAATTCTCCCTTCCAGTCAACCCCCTTGGAGGACATTCAGCTTTTGGTGACATCCCAATGCTGCAAATGCTCCCACAGGCACAAAGCACTAAAGCAGGGAGTTTCAACCTTGTTTTATTTGCAGACCCATTTGGGAATCTTAGACAATCTGCAGACCCCCCCAGGGTTCATGGACCACAGGTTGAAATCCAAGCGGAAGCACAGTCTGCTCCTTTGTGTCACCTCCAAAGCTGTAGCCAGCAGGGGCAGGCCATGGATCCCCACAGAATTCGCCAGCCCCCCACACTGGCAGGAGTACTGGTGTGTGTGTGCACGCACCATTGAACCAAATGGTAAACCTTGCATATGATGGAAACTATTTCAAGCCAGGGGGTGTGGCGGTCCCCCCCCAGTTCCAGCACCCCAGTTCTAGCACCCATGCACACTTAGGGTGACCAGATAGCAAGTGTGAAAAATCGGGATGGGGGTGGGAGGGCCAGGGGTGGCTCCAGGCCCCAGCATGCCAAGCGCATGCTTGGGGTGGCATGCCACGGGGGGCGTTATGCTGGCCGCCGGGAGGGCGGCAGGCGGCTCCAGTGGACCTCCGCATGCTCCCAACGGACCACAGGACTAGCCTGCAGGAGGTCCACTGGAGCTGCCTGCCGCCCTCCCTGTGGCCGGCATAGTGCCCCCCGTGGCATGCCGCCATGCTTGGGGCAGCAAAATGTCTAGAGCCACCCCTGGGGAGGGCAATAGGTGCCTCGATAGGAAAAAGCCCCAAATGTTGGGACTGACCCTATAAAATCGGGACATCTGATCATGCTGGGAGAGACAAGTCAAACCCCAGGCGAGCCAAGTGCAGGTGCTGGCAGAGTGATGGCACTAGGACACGTACAGCGGGGGCCAAAGGCGTGCGGGGGAGACACCTCTGGGGCCCTGGCCAGCGGGGGTGTGTGTGTGTGGCACATGCCACAGTCCCTCGCACTCATCGCGAAACACCCACCCCGGGTGGAGCCACAAGACTCCGCTTCCTGCCGCTCAAGGCTCGGCCAGCCGGAGGGAACCCGAGCTGCCTCCGCGGCTGCCTCAGGCGGGGGAGGAGCCGCGTCCAGTCCCCAAAGCAACCGCAGCTCCGCGCTGTACACACAGTCGCCAAGGAGCCTCCGCCGGCAGCCGGAGCGGAGCGTTAAGCGCAGCCCTGGGCCCCCAGCGCAGCCCCTAGACCCGGACCCTGCCACGAGCGCAGCCCCCAGCCCCGGGACCCGAGCGCAACCCTCACCCCGGACCCTGCCACGAGTGCAGCCCCCAGCCCCGGATCCTGTCCCAAGCGCAGCCCCCAGCCCCGGGACCCGAGCGCAGCCCCCTCCCCGGACCCTGCCCCCAGCACAACCCCAGCCCCCAGTTCCGGGACCCGGACGCAGCCACCTACCCAGCCCCCGCTCCGGGGCGTCCTGCCTGCAGCGCCATGGCCGGCCCGGAGGAGGGGTCCCCCGCGCAGGACGCCCCCACCTCGGATCCCCGCGTCCGGCTGCTTGGGGAGCGCGTGGTGCGGAGCCTCAGGCTGAAGCCGGAGCGCTGGGAGCGCTGTGCGGGCAGCCCCGAGGCGCAGCCCCTGCTGCGGGGCTTCGTGGAGGGCGCCGCGGGGCAGCCGCTGCTGCTGGTGACACTAAGCCCGGCGGGGCAGCTGGCGCTCAGCACCGAGCTCCCCGCCAGCCCCTGCCGCGGCAAGGCGCTGTTCTTCCTGCGCAGGGGGCCCGGGCCGCTGAGCGTCCCGCCCGGCCCCGGGGAGCTGCTCTACGGGGACCTGCCCGCCTCCTCCCTGGAGCACTTCGCCGCCCTGGTGGAGGAGGTAAGGGGGCCGCGCCGCGGGGAGCCCCAGCGCGGGGGCGGCTGGATGGGACCCCAGGGGCAGCCCCTTCCCCTCTGCGGTTCTGGGTCCTGGCGGCTGGCAGGGACCTACCCCCGCGGCTGCCCCCCTTCTGGCCTGGCTCTGTCTCTAGCAGCCCAGGGAGCCAGCGAGGTGCCCAGCCTGGCTGTGCTAGGGCCCCAGGTCCCTGGGTGGGCCTGGCACCAGGAGGGAACCTCTCTGGTTCCCACCTTAGTTCAGAGGTCTGTGACTCATCCCCACCCTCCAGGCTCTCTCACCTCAGCCTGGCTGAGCCCGAGGTAGAGGCTGAGGAGCTGTAGCCTGGCCAAGCAGTGGGGTCTTTTACCTCAGGGAGCAGCAGCTCATGCTTGGGGAAGCAGAGATTTCAGGGTTAGTCCGTGCTGCGGTGACTCAACCAGCGGTGTCCCCAGGGACACAGGTCACAGTGGTAAAAAACAAGTTGCTAAGGGTTTGTGTGCAATGTTAAGGTAACATCAAGGAGAACAAGTTGCTAGGGACAACAATGCAAAACTGGAACACACACAACACAGTGTAACACCATGTATCTCGGTACATCAGCCCCACACATCCCTGTTCCCAAATACCATCCATTCCCAGAGAAAAGCTGCTCTACTCATCCACACTCACAGGCCACGCAGATTCCCTTAACTCTGCCATCTGTAAGCCCCAGGCTAGCCCAGAAGGGAAGTGTTTACAAAATCAAAACACACCTGTAGACAGGGCCTGTTTAATGCCAGTGTTCCTATGGGATTAATCTGTGTTTCTCATGGTTAGCTTGATTTCTGTTTAGGTCTTGTCAAGAATCACAACTAATTTGTAATCTTAATATTGTGAACTAGAATATGTTACCAGTATTTTTCCCAATAGAGGTGTCACCTAATGAATTTTTTAAAAATAAACATTTATTTTTAATGTGTTCGGTATGAATTTAAGATGGAAAATCTATACAATGATAAGAGTGTATGTGGAAGTAGATGTGAATGTGGCAGTATTTTGGAGTTGGCATTGTTATAGTAAGACATTGAACCTTCAGCTCACAGTTGTAGGCTACTGACCAAGTTATTCTGATTTTGTGGGGTAGCATATTTGTTTATGTGGAGCAATATTACATCTCAGTCTTTTTTATGGGTTCTGCAATTTGGTAAGTCATAATTGCACAGATTGCAGTGTTTGTGTGCTGTGACTGTTTGTAAATGGTGACAGGTAGCATATGAGAGGACTTGTAAACTCCAGCTGTTATGTAGAATTTTTTGAGTGTAATGAATAGTTTTAGATTGATGTCACTGGGGCTCCTTTGGTCATGCATCCTGAGCAGGGTGCATGTGCTGATCTCTGCTATGCATATTTCTTTATGTAGCTTTTTGTCCTGGAGATGTAGGCATTGTTTTGTGGCATTCCACAGAGAGTAGAGTTAAGGGTCTGACTGTGGTGACTAACTGAGTAGGACTGGTTGGCTGGGGGAATGGGCAGTGTGTGAGTGAGAGAGAGAAGAGGAGGGATGTAGGTGAATGGCTTTGTGCTGTGTTTCCTGGCATTGTGCATTTGGGTTTTGCGTCGCTGTCTCTCAGCCTCCTGAACTGTTTCTCATAAAGTGTCTTTTGTGTTAGAATTCCCTGGTTTTCTTGAAAATAGAGAGAGGCAGGCTCAAGAGGACTCAACCAAGGAGGCTCCTTCTCCTCCCCTGTGCAGTCGCTTTGCACCTGCTGTGTGTGCAGAGTAGGGTGAAGCTGGGCTGGCACCAAGGGGCTGCATGGCTCCCCTGGGTGAATTGCAAATCACTTGGCTGGTGGCAGCGATATCAGATCTAAGCTGGTAATTAAGCTTAGAGGGTTCATGCTAGCTTCTCAGTTTATGAACGCTAAGGTTCAAATCTGAGTAGGAAGCTACGACAGGACTACGGCAGTGGGAGCTAGGGAGGGCAAGCTAGGGCTGTCCGCAGGGCTGCTTCCTCTAACCTGCTACTGTGGCCTCTCTATCCCCTGCCTGCCCCAGCATCACATCAGGGAGGTACAAAGCCTCCCCTCTTAGTCCCTGCACTGACTCAGGAACCCAAGGTGCTATAGAAAATCCACGCTCAGGTTGATCATTCATGACTCTTCTCTGATGTGAACAAACTGCACTATTGGGCTGAATCAGTCAGTCACACTGGGGACAGGAACAGGCCCTTCCACTAGATGAGCCCCCAGCTCTGTGGTGATGCCTCCTATGGGAACGCCTCTGCTTGTGTCACATGTGCTGCTCTTTGGCAGAGGGGCGGAGCTGGGCCTGAAGGCAGTGCAGGAGCAGTGCAGAGCTGCAAGCAGAGCTGCTGAGCAGGCTCCACCCTCTGCTGAAGATCTTCACGTGATTCTCTCAATCTTCCCATTCTCCTACTCTGCCCTGTCAGCCAAGCCCTTGCTTCTCTGAAGGAGAGCGGTACCCAAGTGGAAAGATTGGTCTTGCTGGCTAGACTGTATTCAATGACCTGCAAGGAGGACTTGAAGGAGTCTGAAGAACCTCTCCTTTTGCTGACCAGGACACCTGACCAGAGCCCAGTGTAGTGACATATTTTCTGCTGCAGAAACATGTATGGCCCTGGCAGTTGGGATGTCACGCAATTAAATTCACTGTTTTATTGGGGATTTTTCTTTCTTTAGTTTATGAATTAAAATTAATTTTAAAATGGGTCCTTTAAGAACTTTAGCAACTTGTTAGACTCTGCTCAGTCATTGTCCATTAACAAAGAAATTGGCAGAAAGGTGAATCTTGAGAAAATCTGGTGCAATAATTAGTTGTTTTTGAAGATATAGGATAGATGAATGTATAGATATTTAGGATTAATGGTAACTTTATTAATTATTTCTCATAATTGAAAGTTTCCCCTTCAGCAGAGGCTGAGGAATAAAGTTCTGCTCTAGAAAAACTTACCAAATGGCTGCCATCTGTTCTCATCGGGACCGAAGCCACAGGCTGCCCATAGCAAAGATAGCCAACCCCTGCATTCTGCTGTGCCTCTCTGCCTCCAGCATAGTTTCACTCCAGCTGGGAACAGTGGGAAGAAGTGTCCATCTTTGGTAAGGGCAACTGATGAGTTCAATCCTATTGAGAACAATTTGAGATGGTGACTATTTTGAGAAGGCCATCTTAACCAAGGGTAAAACCAACTCTTTGGACTCCACCTGGAAACCAATAGGCAGCCAGTAGAGGTCCCAGAGCAGTGATGTCATGTGCTGCTGCCAAGATACATTGCATTGTTGACCTACACAAGGTCCTCATCTGAAAGAAACGCACAACCTCAGTACAGATGAAGATGGACAAGAGCCTTCCTAGAAGCTGCTGCTATATGATTATGATCATCTAGCAAGAGCTAGGATCCAATATCTCCTCAGTCACAGTGGCTAATACAATCCCTGCCATATCTTCTGGTTGTTTTCTCCAACCAATAAACATTACCTCTGTCTTATTTGGACTGAGCTTCAGCTAGTTAGCTCTCATTGAAGTCCCAGTCTCACCCAGACATCACAGAACAATGGGCTAGTTTGAATCAGACAGATACACTGCTGACTGTCAGCATACTGAAAGCACTGGTCTCCCATATGCTTTCATTAACCTTCCTAATGGCCTTGCACACAAGTGGAACAAGAATAAAGACACGCAGGGATCTTGCTGGGCTCCAGATGAGTGCCCTCAGTGATGAAGAAAAGTCTCCTAAAGCCACCTTCTGGAGGGAAAGGAGTCACCAGAGAACAACCCCATCTGCTCCTGTTACATTCTGCAGTTTAGGACCAATGGTATTGAAAGCAGCTGATAGATTTAATCATATTAGCCTGGAAACCCAGTCTCCTTCCATCCCTAGAGTGAGATAATTTCTGCTAGAGCAGTTTCTGCTCTGTGCCCTTATTGACAAGGGTCAAAGAGACCTGAGACATCTAGGTGTTCTGCAAGTTGTTCTGTGTCTATAATCTTAACCAGAACCGGAAGATTAGATGCTGGGCAATTGTCAGCCAGAGCGTCAAAGTTAAGCGTTGGTTTTTTGAACAAAGGAGACACAACAGCTTCCGTAAGAGAAACTGGCATGCTGTGGTCCCTAGGCATTGGCTATCTCTATTAGCAACAGAAGATCCAGTCTGATCTTGACACAGCATCAAGACAATAATGCTTTAGCTGAGCTCCAAGTAGCATCTTCACAGCTCTCAATCAGCACAGGATGAATACATGCTGTGGAAGTGACCACCACCCACCCTTCAGTAGAAAGTTGTTCTGGAGTAGGAACTTCACTGAGCACACAGCATGGGTGGATACAGAATATGATCCCGTTGGATCACTTCTGGACTGAATGGGACTGGCTTTTAGTTTTCAGCAAAAGCCACAGGCAGTACTGGGAAGGTCATGAAAGGCACTGTCCCCACAGCCGTCTGAACACCTGAGGTGTGCAACTGAGTTTAGCATGGAAGATCATGAGGCTTAAGAACAATAGTGACACAGGAACTATCTTATTTCAATCAAAAGATGGGACCACAGTCCAGGCTTTGGGATGGGCTGTTAGGATGGCTTCCCCCTTAAGAAAACTGTCATCAAGGCCTGCAGCTGCCACCCTCCTGGAATATGAGAGAGCCTGCAAGAAGGAATCTCCAATGATAGGTGAAAGGAACAGACACCAAGAGGCACTGAAGGATTCCCTGTAGCCAAATGAAGTTGGATTGCAGTTCCATAGAGTCACAGTTTGTGGTTTTGAACGTACCCGGTGCTCAGACCTTTAACATGCTCTTTTTTAATGGCTGCCCACAGACTGAGCCCTCTTGCACAGAGGAGTTGGAAACCAATCCCAAATCCAGTAAAGACAAGGAACATTTTAAAATGATTAGTAAAAGGACAAGAGACTAGAGCCATCTGTTCACCCACTCCTAGTTAGAGCCATGTGGGTTTAAAGCAGGCAGGGAGATCGTGAGTGGAATTGCCTGGGTCCCTTTTCTTTTCCTTTCCAGACTCTCAAATGTTTGGGGTTTTGAAAGGTGTAGAATATAAGTAAGACATACTGTTTTGGAGTGTGCTAGGATTCCAACATCATACGCTTTCCTGCATAACTCCTGCTGAACTAGTAGCTTTTTATTTGGGAATAATCTTTTGATTTCTGAGCTCTTTGTTCTAGACACTGATAAATGCAGAAGCAAGGAGCAAATACTGCCTACAAGTGAGTTCTGGGGTTTTATAACTAAATTGTGTCCTTTTTGAAAGGTACTGAGCCTACAAACCCTCTAATTATCCACAAAACAGGTGGAGTGTTGGGGGCAGAGGTGCAGGCTTCTTCATAGGTGTCCCAATATAAACAGCAAGGACTGCTACTGTGGGGTAGAGAAGAAGTAACTTGCTGTGGCTTATTCAGTCCTTGGAGACTGCTCCGATTGCCAACAGGGCTGACGATTATAATGGGTCCATTAGGAACCAGCGTGAACCCTTTCTATGCTCATTTCATGTGGACACATGGGATCCAGTTTGGTGGCTGGCTGATGAAAGGCTCCAGGGCCCGGGAGCTATTCAGTCCCATTTGGCTTTTTCTTATTTATTAGTTATCTGCTGTAAACTGGTTTAATGGTTTATATTACAGGTAGTAGCACCAGTTCTGGCAAACCAGAAGAATCACCACAGCTGGCCACATGTGGTGTCACAGGACATTATGCGTCATGTCCACAGCCTGAAAAGTAACATTTTTGTGGTTATTGGTCAAGTAAAAGGGAAGACCCTGCTCCCTCTTCCAGCAGGCTCTGACAGAATGGAGTATATCGATTGTGAAAATGGAAAAACGTAAGTGAAGTTTTGAGTTTTCATCTACTTTGCTCGCCATGTGTTTGTTTTTATTTCTCCTAGGAATCCCATACAAAAATAAGCAAGACTTTCCTCATTCACTGTCCATTCTCCTTGCTAGTCAGCCAAGGAAGTAAGGCCTAATTCTCAAGCTGATGGCATTTCTGTTTGTCTGCCTGTAACGCGATAACTTTTGAAGATCACATCCAATCAGTTCCACAATTTCTGGGACCATTTGAAGCATCAGTGGGAAGACCCCCATTGATTTTGGAGGTAGTCAGGAAACCAAAACACTGGAAAAGCCTCATTTCCTTACTGTGTCCATTTGATGCTCTAGGCAGATGGAGATTGTGACATCAGAGGTAACACAGCCAGTCATCATTCATACCCTCTAGATCAGGGATGGGCAAACTTTTTGGCCCAAGGGATAGCTCAGTGGTTTGAGCATTGGCCTGCTAAACCCAGGGTTGTGAGTTCAGCCCTTGAGGGGGCCATTTAGGGATCTGGGGCAAAAATCTGTCAGGGATGGTACTTGGTCCTGCCAGTGAAGGCAGGGGACTGGACTCAGTGACCTTTCAAGGTTCCTTTCAGCTCTGTGAGATAGGTATATCTCCATATTATAATTATCTGAGTGTAGAAATTGTAAGGTGGGTGTAAAAGGGGATGGAAATTGGGATTGGGGTATAGGAGGGAGTGTGGGCTGGGGGTGTGGGGCTGGGAATGAGGTGTTTGGGGTGCAGGAGCATGCTCTGGCTGGGATCAAGAGGTTTGGAGGGTGGGAGGGGGATCAGGGCTGAGGTATGGGGGGCTGGCTCAGGAGTGCAGGCTCCGGGGGGCACTTACCTCAAGAGGTTCCTGGAAGCAGCGGTATGTCCACCCTCCAGCTCCTGCGTGGTCATGCGTCTCTGCTGTGCACTGCCCCGTCTGCAAGCGCCTCCCCTGCAGTTCCCATTGGCCATGGTTCCTGGCCAATGGAAGCTGTGGGGGCAGCACTTGGGGCATGGACAGCGTGTGGAGTGGAGCGTCCTGGCTGCCCCTATGTGTAGGAGCCAGAGGTGGGACATGCCGCTGCTTCCGGGAGCTGTGCAGTGTGGCCTCCAACCCTACTCCCTGACTGGAGCAGTGGAGCAGGGCAAGCCCCAGACCCTGTTCCCCAGAGGGGGCTTGAGGGCCCAATTAAAATGACTAGTGGGCCGGACTCGGCCTGCAGGCCATAGTTTGCCCACCCCTGCTCTAGTTCATTTACATACTTCAATCCTATTGGTTGAAATGCACCAGCAAAATAAACCTGTGGGTCAGAACTGAGGTGCTCTGACAGAATGGGATGCATGGGGGTTCAGGGCTGGAATAGTGGGAGCTGCTTCAGATCAGGAGCCTTGGAGTGAGGCTGGAGCTTTGCACTGTCCCTCCCACCCCCGCTAAGCCTGGCTTAAGCAAGATCATTTTATCTTTGTCCAGTCAAAACTTGTAATTTAGCTAGACAGTGCCCATTTGGTGCCATAGGCAGAGAGATTCCTTTGCCTGCAGCAGCCAGGAGAAACTGTGAAGGGGAGAGATGACCAAGGCAGGCAGCAGGGTTAGGGTTTAAGACTAGGGTTTGGAAAAAGAGCAGGAGTACTTGTGGCACCTTAGAGACTAACAAATTTATTTCGGCATGAGCTTTCTTGAGGAAGTGAGCTGTCGCTCATGAAAGCTCATGCCGCAATAAATTTGTTAGTCTCTAAGGTGCCACAAGTACTCCTGTTCTTTTTGCGGATACAGACTAACACAGCTGCTACTCTGAAACTAGGGTTTGGGTTTTTCAAGGGAGGGAGTGCTGATTGGGTGAGTTATCTATGATGTCACAGTGCTACTGTTGAGGCTTCTCTGCCTGCTGCACCATATGGGCTGCCACGGGAAGTTGCTGATGTGAAACTGCTGAAGCAACAAGGAGAGGAAGAGGAGTGGCTTAGATTAGGTAACATTAAAAGTAGGTGAAATGGCTACAGGGTCAGGGATAGAGACTGTGGTCTCTGCCATTCCCCCCACCTGCCAGCTCAGCTGGCAGCAGCAGTGGAGTGTGTAACCCTCTAGACTAGTGGAAACAAACCCTGTTCCTCTTTATCATTTTCTTTGCCTCACCATGGTGCTGCTGCCTGTCTTGAGATGATGCATCTCCCTGCCTAGGGGCCTGTTCCCATTCATGTTGACTTCAGAGGGGCAGGATCAAGCCAAAGATTGTAACTGAGAGGTTCAGTGATTAAATACTGCAGTGACAAGGCGCTACAGAGAAACCCAGGATAGACATGCCCTGAGAGAAGCTGATCCCCATAGCTGGCCGAGCAAAGAGAGGCCCAGTTCTGCTCTATGGCATTTCTTTGGCTGTCTGTCTGTCTGCTACACAAAAATCTTTGAAGAATAAGCCCATTTGGTGCGGCAAGCAGAGGAGCATTGTGACATCCAACAATTATCAGGAGCTGTGCTCCCCATTTCCACCCTTTTGGGCAGCAAGCTGGCACCTCCTCTGCTCCTTCAGCTTAGCAGCCACCTTGCATGGTTTCTCTCCTAACTGAGTCTAGTAAATCACTGGAGGCAAGATGGAGCAGGTTGTGCCAAGAGCAGCATTGGGAGAGATGATTCTGCTTGAGGCATAGTCTTCCCAGTGCTCCTCCTGGGATGGGGGGCTCCACAGCACCCCCAACTGGGGAAGTGGCATGCATGCCACAATCTTGTCCATGCTGTGCAAGCTCAAATACTAAATGTGAGCAAGTCTCGTGCCAAGGGCATTCACATGTGCCTCAGGGGGTCAGAAAGTAAGATGTTTGGGTGCATTATTGTTTCTGCCTGCCTTCCCTTCAATGATCAGCCACTGGTCACTGCTGGTGGCAGGATGTTGGCTTAGATGATGTTATCCACTATAAAGGCATTTTAGAAACTTTCTCCAGAATGAATTTACTGTACTATAAAAAAAGTGTGGGGATTTAAGATACACAGCACCTTGTGAAATAAATGTTGGCATCTGATTATTTTGCACAGGCATATCCTGTGAATTGTCAAACAAAAATCAAACTTCACGGGGAGACTTTGTATTTACTTTCTGCAGTGTGGAACTGGTGGATAAATCTCTCGTGCATGCCATTGAGTCAAGAGTGATAGAATGGAGTTACCAGATCCAGGGAGCGTTGAAAAGAGAGTCATCAGAGCCACTTCTGCAAGGCAGCAACCCCAATCCGAAGGTGGAGTTAGAATTCTGGAAAAACAGGTGAGTTGCAGGCAGCCTGGCAATGTATGTTTGTCAGTCGAAGCTCGTGTTGCATGGAAGGGAAATGCTGCAAGCAGCCAGCACTACTCAGAGAAGATATAAAGACTAAGCATCAGAGGGGTAGCCGTGTTAGTCTGGATCCGTAAAAGCAGCAAAGAATCCTGTGGCACCTTATAGACTAACAGACGTTTTGGAGCATAGCTTTTGTGGGTGAATACCCACTTCGTCAGATGCATGTAGTGGAAATTTCAGGGGAGGATATATATAGCAAGCAACCTAGAGATAGACGAGGTTAGTTCAATCGAGAGGATGAGGCCCTGTTCTAGCAGTTGAGGTGTGAAAACCAAGGGAGGAGAAACTGGTTTTAGTAGTGGCAAGCCATTCACAGTCTTTGTTTAAACCTGAGCTGATGTTGTGTCAAATTTGCAGATGAAATGAAGCTCAGCAGTTCCTTTGAAGTGCTGGTCCTGAAGTTTTTTTGCTGCAGGATGGCCCACCTTAAGAGTCTGCTATAGTGTGACCAGGAGGTTAGTGTCTCCATACAGGTTTTTGTAATTGCCATTCACTAAGATCTGATTTGTGTTCCATTTAATCTTTTCCGATAAGGGACATGTCCCGGTTGTCGATTGTACATAGAGAGGGCATTGCTGGCATATGATGACGCATATTACATTGGGTGGATGTGCAAATGAATGAACCGGTGATTGGTGCGCTGATCTGGTTCGGTCCTAGATATGTGTCGCTGGTGTAAATATATGCGGCAAGGTCGCATCGAGGCTTGTTGCATTGTGGTTCCTGAGCTAGAGTTACTGAATATGCGGTCTGCAGTTGCTGGTGAGATATGTTTCAGGTTGGCAAGGTGTCTGTGGGCAAGGACTGGCCTGCCACCACAGGCCCGTTGAAAGATGTGGGATCATTGTCCAGGTGGGTTGTAGGTCCCTGATGATGCATTGGAACAATACAGACAAGTACAGACAGTATAATCTTACCTCCAAATGCAAACGGATGGACATCATACCAAATGAACTAAAGTAAAATCCACTGCTATACTACATAATCACAGACCACAGTGAGAGAGTTGTTATGACATAATCATAAAGAACTGAGGAACACACCTGATCAGCATCCTATACAGCAAAAAGGAAACATTCAAAAAGAAGTCTCCAACCTGGAGACTCTCATAATAAACCAAACTTCCTACAAAATGGACATCACATAAAATATGAAAGGAAGATCTACATTACTCACTTACACTCTCTACAAAGGAAAAAGGACTGTAAGCTGTCTAAACTCTGCTTGCCACATGGGGCACAACCATGGTACCCCTAACCCACCAGCAATATCGTCAATCTATCAACTACACACAGCACAGAAGAGAAAGCCTGTGCTATCTCCGTGGACTCTCTTTCTGCCCTGCCATCCCCAAAAGCGATGATACAGTTCTGCGACGATCTGGAAGCCTCCTTCGCCGTCTTCCAACTCAAAGAATACTTTCAGGAAACACTGAACAGCCACTGATACACAAGGTACCTCCACCCACAGCACAAGGAGAAGAACATCCACCATGTACTCCATCCTGAGGGTCAAAATGACAGTGTGGACCTATATACTGAATGCTTCTGCTGACTGCCACGGCATAGAAATTGTGGAAAACAGCATCGCTTGTCTCCATAAACTAGATCTAAGCAGACGCAATGCCATCCACAAGCCTCAGAACCACACCATGACATATATCAATCAAAGAATCGATATAAGGAGGTGCTGTTGTCATCAATGAACAGTCATACTACAAGGAGGCTCCGAGCAGACTCTCCAATGACCAAATTCTACAGGGCCACTTTAACCCTCAGATCCCACTGAGCAATACACTAAGAAAACGGCACCATTACTCAAGGACACATCCCTACATTAACACCCACGAACAAATCAAAATCCCTTAAAGCCCCATTCAAGGTTATTCTATCTACTACCAAGATCCACAAACCCGGAAATCCTGGACGCCCCATCATCTGGGCATTGGCACTCTCACTGAAGGACTGTCTGGATATGTGGACTCTCTACTCAGACCCATATGCACAGCACTCCCAGCTATCTCCGTGACACCACTGATTTCCTGAGGACTACACAATGCATTGGTGACCTTCAGAAAAACACCATCCTAACCACCATGGATGTAGAGGCTCTCTACAAAACAATCGCACACACAGATGGAATAACAGCTGTCAGGAACAGTATCCTGATGATGCCACAGCACAACTGGTTGCTGAGCTCTGTGCCTTTATCTCCACACACAACTATTTCAAATTTGATGACAATCTATATCTCCAGATCAGTGGCACCGCTATGGCACCCGCATGGCCCCACAATAAGCCAATATTTTTAAGGCCGACCTGCAACAATGCTTCCTCAGCTCTCGTCACTCACGCCCCTTCTCTACCTACACTACATGATGACATCTTATCATCTGGACCCATGGGAAGGAGACTGTGGACAATATCCACACGAATTCAACAGCTATCCACCCCACCATCCAACCTCAGCCTGGACCAATCTACATGGGAGGGTCCACTTTCTAGACAACCACGGTGCAAATAAGGATGGTCACATTAACACACATCCTATACTGAAAACTACCGACTGCTATGCCTACCTTTTCATGGCCTCCAGCTTCCATCCCGGGCACATCACACGATCCATTGTCTACAGCAAGCACTGAGGTACAACCGCATCCGCTCTAACCCTCAGACAGAGACCAACACTTACAAAATACTCCACCAAGCATTCAATCAGAACTACAAATACCTGCACAAGGAAATAAGGAAACAAGATCAACAGAGCAGACGATATTCTCAAAGCCTCCTATTGCAAGACAAACCCAAGAAAGAAACCACAGGACTCCACTGGCCATCACACACAATCCCAGCTAAACCCCTCCAACGCATCATAAGGGACCTACAAACCATCCTGGACAATGATCCACACTTTCACGGCCTTGGGTGGCAGCCAGTCCTTGCCACAGGACAACCTGCCAACCTGAAACATTACTTCACCAGCAACTGCACACCGCCTATTAGTAATCCTAGCTCAGGAACCAATCCAATGCAAAAACCTCGAGCCAACTTCTGCCCACTACTATTACACACAGCGACACCATCCACAGACCGAACCAGACAGCCGCACCATCACGTTCATTCATTTGCACATCCACCAATGTAATCATCGTCATCATATGCCAGCATGCCCCTCTGCTATGTACATCGACCAAATGGGACAGTCCTACAGAAAAAGATAAATGGACACAATCAGATCTTAGGAATGGCATATACAAAAACCTGTAGAGAACACTTCAACCTCCCCTGGTCACACTATAGCGACCTTAAGGTGGCCATCCTGCAGCAAAAAAACTTCAGGACCAGACTTCAAAGAGAAACTGCTGAGCTTAGTTCATCTGCAAATTTGACACCATCAGCTCAGGTTTAAAACAAAGATGTTGAATGGCTTGCCAACTAAAACCAGTTTCTCCTCCCTTGGTTTCACACCTCAACTGCTAGAAACAGGTCATCCTCCCTGATTGAACTAACCTCGTATCTCTAGGTTGTTGCATATATATACCTGCCCCTGGAAATTTCATACATGCATCTGACGAAGTGGGTATTCACCCACAAAAGCTCATGCTCCAAAACGTCTGTTAGTCTATAAGGTGCCACAGGATTCTTTGCTGCTTTTAAAGACTAAGCAGTTTAAAGTTTATATAAAGACTCAAGATAGAGAAGTTTATTCAAGCTCAAAAAATAACCATGAGCTGTGAAATACACAGGAAGTCACTGCTGGTGCAACTGGCAGTATTTCAATTGACCGCCAGCTCAGGGAGTCCAAACTTAAGTGATCTTTTCTAAAATCCCCCTTCCATCACAGCTAAGAACAGGCGAGACTGTGATGGGGACCCCAGGGTACAACCTGGAACCGTGAGACTGCTCTGCCCCCTAAACTCTCCAGCTTAGGCTGTCTCTCTCAATGCTTTGCTTGTGACAAGCAGCTGATGCTGTTATCACTCAGCCACCAGCATAGAGACACACCCATGTAAGTTGCATGAGTGCTCTCTAAGCCCCTCGTGAACTGTAAAGTGGGAGACACTAGCAGAAAGCTCAAGCACCCAGTCTTGCATCCAGACAATGTACCATCTTACACTGCTCAAGACCTTTTCTTGAACAGTGCAAACATATTAATTAGTTCGCCACTTTGTCAAAGGATAATGGACCAAGCACCAGCCTTTGTAATCTGAGCAGATTCCCCAAGCACTTTAGATAAACTCACTGGTAAAGATAAACCATTAAAATAGGCTTATTAACTACAGAAAGATAGATTTGAAGTGATTATAAGTGGTAGGCATAAAGGTCAGAGTTAGTTACCTAAGAAATAAAAGTAAAATCGCAGTCTAAATTCTAAACTCCATTAGTCTAAGCAAGATTAATCAAACAGCTTTTTTTCACCCTACCGGATGTTGCAGGCAGGTTACAGTTCTTAATACACAGGCTGAATTTCCTTTTCAGCCTAGGACCAATCTCATCAGTTTGAAGTCTTTGTCTTCTCAGCATTCTTGGTGCCTCCGTTGTAGGTGGGGGAGGAGAGAGGTAATTGCATGATGCTGCTGTTCCCTATTTTATACTTTCAGTTCATGTCCCAGGAACGATACTAGCCAGGCATGTCCTGGTGGGCCTTGATGAGTCACAGAGTTGAGCAGTCCCCATTGTGCGGTGCTTGTACAACTGTCTCTCACAAAATTATAAATCTCTTGTTTACATTACCTGGCTAGTCAATGGCTCACGATGGTCACTTAACGCCCGCCTGGGTGAGGGTCACCTCGTTTGTTGACACTGGAGAGTTAGCTGTGGGCATCTCCTGGACACACAATGTATTTCAGCAACAACCATATAGCAGTGTTTTCATACATATAGTGTATTCATACACACTAACAATATACATGTTTTGACAAGACAATGGGTTTCAGCAGATCATGACCTTTCATATGGCACCTTACAAGGCATGCTTTGTATGAAATATCACAACCACATACAAATGATGGGTGTGGGGGTTACAGGGTGCTACTTTGAGGTAAAGTGTGTCACAGACACCCGTAAAAGCTAATGGAAGCCTCTCACTGGACTTCTTCCCCTCTCTCCAAGAAACTCAAAGCTAGTTTTTGAAGCCCAGAACATGTTACATTTTCTGACAAAAAGGAATCCGTTTCTCTGCTTGCAGTGAGGGGTTAGAGGCCTCAGTTGCAGTGACAGACCCTGACTCAGGAATCAGACTTGTTACAAGCTGTTTTTATTTACAATAAACTCCAGTCATGCTCAGCCAACTCAGTTAAAAAAATGCAGAGCTAATTTCCTGTCCTCCGTCCCTCCTGTCTTGTACTTCAGGAGGGGCACCTGGCAGTTGGACTGCGGGCAGTCACTGACTTTGGCCCCTGAACTGGGCTTCCCCTTGGAATAAGGATTAGCCCTCACAGTGCTGAAGCCCATGAGATCTGAGGAACTCCTATGAGCCAGCAGCCGTGCAGGCTAGGTGTGAATTGCTCAGTGCAGATGGAGTGGCGATGGACATTTATTTGCCTGGGTTCAGCTGCTGTGATCTCTACCTAGAACTCTCATCTCTCTTGCTTTGCTGTAGGTATGAGGACCTGGAATGCATTTACAATCAGCTGAGAACTCAGAAGGTGAGGAAAATGGCCGAACTGCTAGACAGAGTGCAGAGCAGCTACTTCCCAGCCTTCAAAGCAATGTTCAGAGATGTCGTAGAAGGTGAGATTTGGGCACCCTCTTTGCCTTACCTATGCTGATTTCATGGTTGGTCTTTTCCCATCCCCTGATTTTTATAGCTACAGTCCCAACATGACTGGTCTGCAGTGACATTGGTCCTTGATGTCCTAGTGAAGCCTTGGAGCCTGTGGGAGAGGGGTGCAGGGAGGGGATTGTTGGGAGGGGCATCTGGGAGGAGGAAGGGGCAGAAGGGTTAGAGATTTGGGATTGTAGATGACCCTGTAGTTTTGGTACCATCCTGGGACCAGTTTGATTACTGGTCTGTGGATCCAGAAAGGTCCCTAAAGGAATTTTGGGATTTGTGCCACCTTTAGTAATAATCTCCTATTAATCCAGAGTGCCTCATCCTGATGGATTAAAGTCACCTTCTACTACAGTATGATCATGGTGGCTGCTTTACAGCAAACCACAGCCCTTCACAACAGGTTAGGGCAGGAAATGTTGAATACTGCATCCAACTGGAACTACAAGAGGAGTTTTCATTAGACTAATTATTGCCCAAACTGGAATTTAGTCTGGACACCAGGGTTTACACCCCAGTCTTGTGAAAATAATAGTTTGCAACCGGTGCGGGCAGAGCACTCTTTGGTCTGAGGATATTAAGGCACTTGATAAAGGTGGGCAAATATTGTTCTCCCTGGTTTCCTGAGGCGTCATCACGAGTGTGGAAAGCTGATGTGACATGCCCAAGGTCACACAGCAGGTCAGTGGCTTGGCTGAGTAGAGTCCTCTTCTCTGACAAAAAGTCTGCACTATCTCCAGGAAAAATGCAATGGGTTTGAGTGCAATAAATTGTCGGGTCCTTGGTTTTATGTTTCATCTGAAAAGAGTGTCTTCTAGCATTGTGTTGGACTGGATCAGAGGGAACATCCATAGAATCCCTTCATACAGCACCTGGGATCTCCTTCAAGATCTTCTACCCAGTACTGACCTGCTTAGGTCATAAGATCTGAACAAGACCATCGTCCTAATTGGTATCACTTTTAAAGAAAACATAAAAGATTAAAGCCTGGGTTAGTGTCCTGTAGGTGATGCAGGGGATTAAACGTTCCACCCTTTCTCCTCCTTATTTTGCCCTCCTGGTGCATTAACACTGGAACAAGAGGAATTGCTCCTTTGGGCAAACAAAGGACCTTTGCCTCCCTATTTAAATCAGAATTATAAGAATGTTGACACATTTATTCGGAAATCTTGTCATTTTACAGAAAAAAAAAGAATAGTTTCTAAGAAGTTTTCTACTGTGTGTTTTTGAGAAGCAAAATTACAGCCAAGCAATGCGCAACTCTGCAGAAGTTCAGTCTTCTCAAGTAAGCCATGCCCATTGGAATTCAGTCCAGCCCAAACAAAATCCTGAGAATTTACTGTGGTTTCCTTCATTATTGGGGAAGGAGGAATCTCTGAGAAGGCCGTGAGGGCTAGCTTGATAAGGAGGATTTAGACTGAGCGTTACAGCGCTTAAGCCCCGCCCCCTCAAAGGAACTTCAGTGCCTAAGTCTGGACCAGAGATAGGGACTTCCCTCTGCTTGAGATTCACGGCTATTCAATCTGCTCCTGGAGTTAAGATGACCTATCTTAAGCACCTTTCTCAAGAAAAAAATGAGGAGCTGTGGCTGGTACCACTCCCACCATACCCAATAGTTCGAGCACTCTCTCAGGTTGTGGGACACCTGGTTTCAGCAGGGAAATCAGTGCTCAAATTGATCAACTCCCTGCAGAGTAGGGATTTGAACCCAAGTCTCTCACATCCCAGCTAAGTGCCCAAGCGTCTGGGATGAGAACTTCTGTTAAAGTTGTGCCACTTTGTACAAAATATTTAAATATTCATTTGGGCCAAAGAGAGAGAGAAAGAGAACGGGAGATTGACCCAATGCTTAGAATACTCACCTGGGACGTGGGAGTCTCAAGTCCCAGTCCCTGCTTTAATGACTAGTTAAGCATTTTACACAGAGTGGAACAGTTCCAACAAGAGGATTAGAGAGCCATAGGCCAGATCTACAAAACAGATCTGTATATTGGTATAACTATGTCACTCAGGGGTGTGAAAAATCCACCCCCTGAGCAAAGTAGTTATACCAACCTAACCCCTCCATGCAAACAGTGTTAGGTCACTGAGAGAGCTGCTTCCATTCACATGGCTACTGCTTTTCGGGAGGTGGATTAATGTCCCGTCGGTGTAGTAGTGTCTTCCGTAAGCACGGTGGCTGCACGGCTGCAGTGCTGTATGTGAAGACAAGCCCATAGAGTGGAATTTGAACCCCATGCTGGGTGCGTGCCCTCACTATGGGGCTGTTGGATAAAAGGGGTCTGGTGCTCCAGCTATGCTTTGCGTGGGGCCTGACCTGGTCGATGTGTTTGAAGGCAGCCTCTGAGCACATTGGCCAGGGTGGGCCTCATGGGTGAGATAGGTGGGAAGACTAGGGGATTAGGTGGGAGTGCGTCACAGAGATGCTGGACAATTCCTGGACTGAGGCAGCTATGTACATGCCCAGCTGCCAAAATATAGGTACCTTGGAGAGTTTACCAGTGTAAACATACGTGCCTAGTAAATTAGGCACCTTTGGGGTTGGGTGGTGGCTGAGCAGGATATTGTGAATGTCAGTAGTGCTTAAAGGTTGGACTTTGCCAGCTAAAGAGGCAGGTAGGTACCTAAGTTCCCCCTGTGAATCTGACCCTGATACACCACCTGTTTCGTGACCAACAGTAATCTATAGACCAGCAAAAAAAAACAACCTCTTTTCAACCAAAACAACCAGCATCTTCTGAGAACTTTGGTGTCACTAACCCTATCAGCTCACCAAAGCCAAGGCACTTTTCTCCTGAGCAGCTGCTGCTGCTGCAGAAGGTGGACTCCCATCTGTAGAGGTTTCTTTTTAAGTTTGTAACAAAATGCAACTCTGCAGAAGAGAAGTCTTGTTCTTTGGAAGCATCTTTAGTGTGGATGAGACAGCGCTGCATTACACTCCACCTCCCACCACAGCCTTCTTCATAAGGACAGAGACTTGCTATTTGCCTTGGGTAACTCTCCTGAAGTTGAATAGAGGAGGGATTTTTTTTCTTTTGAATTCTCTTTTCTTTCTAGTCAGCGCCAGTGTTACACTGTCTGGAGTGGCTCACGTCTGTGTGTCCCAGCCTCAGGGCAGACTGTTACAGAGCAGGGCAGAAACCCCAAACTGGCTGCATGTTCTATAGTTAGATTTCACCAACCCAGTAACCAATGTGAACTTTTAAAGCACTGTAACAGCCTTACCATGGAGTCACAGACAGTCCCCTTGAGTGCTCCAGTCTCACTTGCCATCCAGGCAAGCTGGACTATGTGATAGATGGTCACTTTACACCAAAAAACACAGCAATATTCAGGATACTCCCAGTCCCAAAGGACCAGTCACTTACCCCAGGTCAATTGTACTCAAATCTCAAACCGAAGACAATGCGTGTAGCTAATCCTGTAATAAACGAAAGATTTATTAACAAAGAAAAGAAATTAGAGTTATTTGTAGGGTTAAAACAGGAAATGTACACACACAAATGAGTTATGAGTAGATGTTTCTCTAATAAGCTGCTGTGTATGTCATTTAGGGCTAACCCAGGCCAAGCAGCATGGGGATCTCTTGTTTATGGTTAGGAATCTTTGCCCCTCAGAGTCTAGACAGCATAGAGAGAGACTCAGTTTCTCCTTGTCAGAGATTTTTATCCCTTTCCCCCCAGAATCTATCTGAAGGGATGAGTTCATGTGCAGGGCTCCCCTTCCCAGAGGGAGTCAGGAATACAGTGAACAAGGTCTCTGTCCTTTGATGCTGCACAATGCCACACTTGCCTTCAGTGGGCTACCTTGTGTGCAGGACAAGCACTTTACCTTAATTAATGCTGCTTTTCCTGTTAGGTGAGTTACACAGTTACAGAGGTTTACAATGCAAATGCTCAATATAAATTCATACCATGGCATACAGATATTATAAGTAGGAATAATACATGCAGCATCCTAAAAGCATTCCATAAAGTCTAAACACTTCCTTATCACGCTAATATCTATTTTAACTATATTAACTCACAGGTGAACCAGACTGGTTTCTGGCTATGCATTTGTCAGTGTTCAGTGAGGTCTGCCAGCATCACAGCCAGTCTCTCTCACTCCTTCATAACGATCCTGTTAATAGTGTTAGAGCAGTGGTCCCCAATCTTTTCATCTGGCAAGTGCCAGACGAAGGACCGTGGCAGGGGTCGAGCATCCGCTGAAATGCCGTAGAAATTCGGTGGCGACGCCTCTTGATGACATCGCTTGTCAGCAGCAAGCAGCGTCATCGAGAGGCGTCACCGCCGAAATGCTGAAATTTGGTGGCATTTTGGCGGATGCTCGACCGCCGGCCAGGACATGGGTGCATTTAGATGTCCCCGCGAGCGCCATGGCATTTGCGGGCACTGCGTTGGGGACCCCTGTGTTAGAGAGACAAGCTGGCTGTTCTAAATTAGTTGTTTAGGAGAGTAATACTTGAAGAACTAACTCTTGTATCAATTGGCAATCAGGTTTGTAGCCTGCAGAACTGTTTTTTGTAGACCCTTCTTTGCTAAGTCTTATTTTGTAAGCAAGTAGTTTTTAAGTGAGGTGAAACTTGGAATACACAAGACAAGTTAGACTCCTGAAAGGGGTACGATAATCTGGAAAGGTTGAGAGCCACTGCTGTAGACTAACCTAGGTTAGTAACATTCAAAGGCACAACAGTTATGGTTTCCAGGCTTTGGGGTATGTTAGGTGCATAGCGATCCTAACTACTTCATAAGCAGCTTTTGTGTATTTTACACTGGTAAAACTGATGCAGAAATAGACAGAAGTTGGCTTTATCCAGAGTCCCAAGGAGTAACACCATGTTGGTTTTTTTTGGCTATGTTGTTTTCTGTTTCCCTTTGCTGTTCATTTTTCCAAATAAATTGGCTTAATTTATTTTGTGAGCTGAGTTTTTGCCTGTGGGTGTGAAATGACATTAGAGATAATCAGAGCCCAGGCAATAGCTGCATGCTAGGGAGGGACAGACCTCACCTTTCATGTGTGTGGTTTATTTTCACAGCTTTGACTGAGGCCCAGGATATTAACCTGCATCTGACACCTCTCCAGCACGTCTTGGAGGAGATAGAGAATGTTGAGTTTAATGAGGTGAAGCCATTGATCAGTCCCTTGCTCCACATGGTTTGTTTAATCTGGGCCACATCCAATTACTACAACACGCCTGCACGGATCATAGTGCTGCTTCAGGAAATCTGCAATCTTCTCATCCAACAAGTAGGTGGCCTGGACCCTTTAAACCACTCCTCGAACCCCAGATTTCAGTTAGAAATTTCTATCTCAAGGCTTCCACAGATGGGGTAGGGGTCAAGGTCAGGATACGCCCCACTTGCAACACTGCACCTTGACCCTAGGTATCAGCGCTTTCACATCTTCCACTAGACTTGTCTGGGATTTGTTTCATGCAGGCACTTGATTCTGCCAGCCATGTAGTGTCTGGGCTGCACATCCATCCATGTTAGACATGAAAGCCATCACAAACCACTGTGCCCCCCAGTGCCAGAGCTCACGTCTGCTTAGAACAGTTTGGAGAAATGTTAATACTGCAGTGCTAATGCTTTGCACCAAAGAGAGCTGCTCAGACATTTGGCTTTTATCTTGCATCTCATCTGTCCTTCAGCTGTGTTTTTATCCACTTAGACATGTGCTCCCTGCACTTCCATGAACACCCACAATTCCAAGCGTCTTATTAATGGGTGGTGGCACTTCCATAGCATGGTCACCCAGGTCACATGGAAGCCTCTCTCTGGAGTTCCATGTGGTCCCAGCTTTGCCAGGAGGCCATGAGCAGGGCTAGTGGGTTTCTGCTGGATTCTCAGCCACAGAAAACCACACAATCACTGCAGATAGTCCCCAGTAATGCTTGCCTTTCCCCTCTGTGCCTGACCCCCAGGGAATTCCAGAGGCAGCAGCTGCTGGGGGAGTTCTGTGAAGCTACCCCTTGCCTCCTGTGGATCTCTTCAAGATCTGATGGTTTAAGAGCAGAATCTCTTGCCTCTATGGGGCACAAACTCTCCCATGTGTTCAACAGAGGAATGCTGAGGGAAACTGGGAGTTTCTGATTATGGCATTTGCACGCACCCCAGTTTGTAGAGTCTGCAGGTCAGAGCACAGTGAAGTGCTCAGAGCTCTGCTTGGTGTTGTATAAATAATAGTGATCAAGCCCCCAGCAGATTGCAATGAAAAAGCCAAGTGAAAACAAAGCTTATGGCATCACAGAGTTCATTACATGGTTTTGTAAAACAAAATGGCAGCTGGCCCGTTGGCTCTCCACAGGCTTCCTGGACTCTACAGCCTGAGGGAAAGGCTGCTGCTTCTCCAGAGGGGGAAGGACCTCACCTCCCCCTTTAGCAGTCAGAGGCTAAGTAAGGTTTGCCTTTCCACCCCATTGTGGAACCATCAGTCCTGAAACCAAGTGAGATGCTGGGTGTCAGACCATCACTTAGAAAGGCCTTCTAGCTCTCTCATGCTAGCACTGGGTTTTGGGCTCTGGGAATAGTCCGTGGAGTTGGAGTTCTGGCGTCTGTGTTCATGGCAGGCAGGAGTTGTGGAAAGGTGTCCCTGGATTTCATCCCCAGATCTTTAGATTTGCTAAGGAAAGCTTATTAAAAAAGGCATGTCATCTCCTCATCCCCTGAGGCTCCCCCATATAATGATTTTTTTAAAAACATTGTTTGGTTTGAGAGACACATTTAAATGTAGCCAGCCCAAAAACCCAACCGGACCGTCAGGGCAGCAGAACTTGAATTCTGACTCTATCATCATAGGCCTGGAATTACCTGACCCCAGAAGACATTCTGAAGGGGGAAGCAGAAGAAAGTCTGGGCAAAGTGCGGGAGGTGCTCGCCATCCTGAGTTATTTCAAGCAGACGTTTGAGGATAGACGGGAAAATCTCCACACATACTTTAAACCAGGCCAAAGAGTGAAAGAATGGGACTTCCAATCCCTCATGGTGTTTGCACGGCTGGACAGCTTCCTAAGAAGACTTAAGATGGTGGAGGTGAGTATTTGGTCTTGAAATACCGTGAAACCCGAGACAGCATTTTGCAGAGATAAATCCACTTTCGACAACAAACCCCTTCATCCACCTTGTAGGTAAGGAGCCTTCTCATTTTTCCAATCAATTTTTTGCTAAGTGCGGCAGGGGCCATAACCCAGGTTGCACCATAACCTGGCTAAAGAACATGCGGAATATACACCTGGGTCCCTCTCTCTGGGCTGGTGTTGGTGTTTTATTCACTCCAAAGAAGCAGAGCCCTCTAAAGGGAAATGTGTGGCATGTACTGGGCTTCACGGCACACAGGAGCTAGAAATCCATCAGCCCAATCTCAGTCCTGGGGCTGTGGGTGCCCCTCAACAGCAGGGCTGCCATCTGTCTGAGTGTTCCCAGGATCGTCCCTTTATTTAAGGTAGCTGTCCCAGGAAATCTGTATGGTGCTCAGTACACACTGCCAGCTGGCCAGGTCTGTGGGCTTGGGATCATCCCAGATGTCCTGGGTTTGGTACCTCAAAGGCTGCAACCCAATTCAAGAGCCAAACCGCCTGCTACAGCCCCAGCCCCTTAGCCAAGCCCCTTGCTACAGCCCCAGCCGGCTCTGCCCCCTGGCCAAGAAACTGCCCGTTCCAGCCCCGCATAGCCCCACCTTAGCTGTATAATCTAAATTTAGTTGAGATGTTTGTCTAAATCCATCCAGTCTGTGGAGGACCCCACAGGCCCTGTGCCCCATGTCCCCACACAGTGCTAATCCCCTGCTGGTGTCCTTGGCCTGCGCTTCACAGCATTGAGTCAGAGGGTGCTAGGCAGGAGTTAGTACCCCCTGAAATTCTGCATGGGCTCAGTTGGGGATGGTAGGCAGCCCCCCATCACACTGCTGCTAAGAGAGCCCAGAGCTGCAGCTGCCCGGCAGTGGCCTCTGGAGAGGCTGGAGCTGGGTCCGGGAGCCAGTCAGTTCTCTTCGTCAGCAGCTGAGCAGCTCTTCTAGGCTCCAGAAGCAGCTGCTGCTCTTCCTGTGCTCTCGGCAAGAAGACTAATGTGGACAATGTCAGGTCCCCTTTTCGACTGGATGCCTGGCAACCCTACCAACTGATGACATTGTGGCTCTGTAGCGTCAGTGTGATGGTGCGTGACTCACCCCTGAGGCACCTCCTGCTGGTTATCCAGGGAATTAGCTCTTCCAGCCTCTGCAGCGCCCTCTTCAGCCCAGTGTCCCGCTACCACTGGCTCCCATGTCCCCCCCAGAACCCGCTGCTCCTTGTGTTTGGGGTGCTGCCCCCTGGCAATACCTGGCAGTCTCTGGGTCTCCCCACCCAGGGGAACCCCCAACCCTCTATTCCCACTTTGTCTCAGTCTGGGCTACTGCCAGTCACCATCTAGCCTCTGCTCCCTGGGGCAGACTGCAGTGTAAAAGCCACTCATCATAAGCAAGGGGGTTCAGACCTGCTGCCTTCTTCTGCCTCCCAGTACCTCTATGGGCCTTGGACCAGGCCCTGCAGCCTGGGGAGTTGCCAGCCTGGAGCTCCCCTGCTCCCCTGGCTCTCCCCAGCCCTGCTTCACTTCCAGTACCCTTATTGCAGGCAGCCAGGCCCTGCTGTCTCCCAGCCTGGAGAGAGACTTATCCTGGGCCTCTGGCTCGCAGGCTTTTTATACAGGCCAGCTGTGGTCAGATTGGGGCATGGCCCAGCTGCGGCTGCTCTGCCAATCAGCCCAACTTTTCCCTGCCACAGCCCCCTGGCAGGGCTGTTTTAAGCCCTTCAGTGCAGGAGCGGAGTAACCACCCAGCTACAGTCATGTGCTTTCAATAGGCAGAGGTGAAAGTAAGCCGGTCTGGTACGGCATACTGGCAAGAGCCAGTATACCATGCTGGACTGCATCGACTTCCACATTGGGGATTGAAAGGGCTCTGGGCTGCCCGCAGCTGCAGGCAGCCCAGAGCCCTTTGAATCCCGGCTGCGGCTGAGATTTAAAGGGCTCAGAGCTCCCTGCCGCTGCGGGCAGCCCAGAGCCCTTTAAATCCCAGCCGCGGCTCCGGAGGTAGGGCTGGGGCCGGGATTTAAAGGGCTCAGAGTCCCTGCAGCTGCAGGCAGCCCAGAGCTCTTTGAATCCTGGCCACGGCTCTGGTGGCTGGGCTGGGGCCAGGATTTAAAGGGCTCCAGGCTTCCCTCAGCAGCGGGAGCTCTGGGCCCTTTAAATCCCTGCCCCAGCCCCGCAAAGCTTGGGGTTCCCCCTGGTGGACAGAGCCCTGGGACCTTTAATTTGCCCCTGAGCCCCAGGGGGCTCCCAGCCCCCTCTGCAGCTGGGGGCCCCTGGTTGATTTAAAGGCTCTGGGTCTCCCAGCCACAGCTGGTTCCCCAGGGCCTTTAAATCTTCAGAGGCCACGCTTCTTCCGGATGAGGCCATGCCCCCCTCAGGACTCCAGCAGTATCGGTAAGTCCTGTAAGTTACTTTCACCCCTGGTGGTAGGGACAAAGGTATGCTAACTGCATGTTACAGTGCTCGATACAAGTCGAGAAAAACAAAATGAGAGGGCCTTCAGGGGAGGGAGATTTCCACCACTGCAATGCACTATCAGCTGACATCTTCAAACTTGATGATGGGCTCCTGGAACAGTGCATGATGGGTATCTAGCTCTTGACTCTACCAGGCCTACACTATATATATTCGTTCTGACTTTACCTGTGTTGTGGTAGTGCCTGGAAACTCTAGCCTGGGATCAGGACCCAGTGTGCTAGGAGCTGAACGCAGATGCCATTCTGTTAAGGATTTTCATTCTTTGACACACATATGTATATTAAGAAACTTTTCACTTCACCTTTAAGGGGACTCTCTTCTTTCATTGCTGCCCCAGCCTGAGGTTAGCATTTGCCTGATTTTAGCAAAAGCACAGTTTAAATGAGAACATTTTGTTCTCGCTATCTCTCAGAGGATATACTGCAACTGAATACAAAGCACTATTGATTGCAGCTGAGCTCACTGCATTTTTTTATGCACCCCATTTAATTAACACAGCAGAAAACTCCGCAATCACTAATGTCCATATTAAAGCTTTTCAGAATGATGTTTTCCACTAAGTGCTGGTATGCAGTAAACCAAATTACCCTGGCCATTCTAACAAGACAAACATAAATAAAGACATTTGTAATTACAATTCATAATGAGAACAATAGGAACAATGAAGTAATTATGCAACGTAACTGTGCTAAGGATCTGGTGCACCATTTGCTAGTTGCTTAGATGCTAGGAAGGTGGGAGCTAGAAAGAAAACAGATTTTTCAGCTGCGATTTTCATTGTGTGGCTGCAGATAACTTAGGTTTTTTTGGTTTAAAGTTGGGCAATAGTTACCAACGTGTGCCTCATAATATACCCTTCAAGCTGCAGCGAAAGTGGCATAGGATCTGTGATCTGGGTGAGCACCCTTCCCAATTATACTCAGCTTTGCATTCATTGTGAGGTGCAATTAAATTTGTCCTAAGCCTCATCATAATTAGAAACATAATGACCTCCAGCCTCTTCATGAGGAAATCCATAGGAAACTCCAGCATTTCTTTTTTCTTCCTTCCTTCCGTTTTTTTTTTCATTCCCAAGCAGCCCTACTAGAACAGTGTGAGACAGGACTTTTGTCTGTGTGTTATTATTTTTACCTTGAAGATATTTGACATAATTAAAACAGATTGCACAACAGCTGTAATAGCTATTAAATGTGGGTTAGCAGATAGATGTCCTGGGAGAGAGGCTCATTTCTTTCTCTTCCCTTCCACTTTGTCTTTGTCCTGTTTTAAATTGTACCAGTCTAACGAATCTGCTCTCTCACTGGAATAGCACTCCGATAGCCTGCATTCTGCAGGTAGTGCAGGAGAGATCTTTGAAAGATCCAGTTTAGTTAAGTCATTGTGGAGAAACTAAATGAATTCTTTGCTTCAGTCTTCTAGGCTGAGGATGTTAGGGAGATTCCCAAACCTGATCCGTCTTTTGTAGGTGACAGATCTGAGGAATTATCACAGATTGAAGTGTCATTAGAGGAGGTTTTGGAATTAATTGATAAACTTAACAATAACAAGTCACTGGGACCAGATGGCATTCACCCAAGACTTCTGAAAGAACTCAAATGTGAAATTGTGGAACTATTAACTATGGTTTGTAATCTGTCCTGTAAATCAGCTTCTGTACCCAATGACTGGAAGTTAGCTAATGTAATGCCAATATTTAAAAAAGGTTCTAGACGTGATCCTGGCTATTACAGACCAGTAAGTCTAACATCAGTACTGGGCAAATTAGTTGAAACAATAGTAAAGAATAAAATTGTCAGACACATAGAATAACATAAATTGTTGGGCAAAAGTCAACATGATTTCTGTAAAGGGAAATCATGTCTTACTAATCTATTAGAGTTCTTTGAAGAGTCACAAACATGTGGACAAGGGATCCAATGGACATAGTGTGCTTAGATCCAGAAAGCCTTTGACAGGTCCCTCACCAAAGCTCTTATGTAAATTAAGTTGTCTGGGATAAGAAAGATCCTTTCAGATTGAAACTGGTTAAGACAGGGAAACAAAGAGTAGGAATTAATGGTAAATTCTCAGAATGGAGAGGGTAACTGTGTTCCCAAGATCAGTCCAAGGACATCCTATTCAACTTATTCATAAATGTCTGGAGAAAGGGTAACAGTGAGTGCAAAGTTGCAGACTGATACTAACTACCAATAGTAAACCAAAGCAGACTGTAATAACTTTGAAAAATCTCACAAAACTAAGTGATTGGGCAACAAAATGGCAAATGACCATTTAATGTGGATAAATATAAAGTAATGCACATTGAAAAAAATAACTCCAACTATACATGCAATGTGATGGGGGCTAATTTAGCTACAACTAATCAGGAAGGAGATTTTGTAGTCGTGGATAGTTTTCTGAAAACGTCCACACACTGTGCAGTGGCAGTCAAAAACGCAAACGAAATGTTAGGAATCATTAAAAAAGGGATGGAGAATATTTTATTTACCTTATATAAATTCATGGTACGCCCACGTCTTGAATACTGTGTACAGATGTGGTCTCCTCATCTCAAAAAAGATATACTGGCATTAGAAAAGGTTCAGAGAAGGGCGACTATAATGATTAAGGGTTTGGAACTTGTCCCACATGAGGAGAGATTAAAGAGGCTGTCTTGGACTCACAGATCGTGCCCAGTCATGGCCCTGTGCAGTCCGTGGGGGGTGCCCCTATCAGTGAGACAGCCTTTCTCGGGGGTCCACTGTCTTTTGGGGTCAGGCCCTTCCACCTCCTGGAGCCACACCTCTCTGAGCCTTAGCACACCTGTTTCTCGCTGTGGGCCCCCTCAGGGAGTCCACGTGCTCTGGACCTCCCGGGCCTTCTCACTCCCGAAGGGGTTGATGCACCCCTGTTTTCTAGACCGGAGTGACTCTCGGCCAGCATAAAACAGGAGGGTTTATTGAGAGTTGAACACAGCAAAGGAAACTCTCAGGGCCTCAAGCCTGGCTTCCCTTAGCACAGCATATCCCAGTCCCCCTGCATCCAGGTTGGCTCTGCCTGCTCCCCCTCTCCAGCCCAGAGCCCCCCTGCTTCCCAGCTAGGCTTCCAATATCCCTGGCCCCAAGCCCTGCCTCTGCCCATTATCTTCTTTCCAGATAACCAGGGTCGTAAACAGGATGGCCTGGGTCTCCTCTCCTCTCAGCCCTCCTCTGGCCTCCTCTGGCTGGAACCGTCTGGTCAGGTCACCAGGGTCCTCTCTTTGCAGCCCATTGTCCTCCCACTGGCCAGAACTGGCTGTGACTCCTGAGCTGTGTCCCTAGGGCACCAGATCACCAGTCGCTGGGGTCTCCATCCTCCAGGCTATCAGCCGGGGTCCCGAGTTCCCTCTCCAGTCCTCTGTAACAACAAACTCCCTCTCTCCTCACCTCATTAAACAAGTAAAGCCTGGGGACACTGAGTCCCACTCTCTCTGCATGCAACCCACTGGAAAACACAGAAAATCCAAGAAAACCCCCCAGTTTGTCACAGAGGCTAGGACTTTTCAGCTTGAAAAAGAGGAGACTAAGGGATATGATAGAAGTATATAAAATCATGAGTGGTGTGGAGAAAGTGAATAAGGAAACGTTATGTACTTGTTCCCATAACATAAGAACTAGGGGCCACCAAATGAAATTAATAGGCAGCATTCAACCCCAAGTGCAGAACTCCCCTTGATCTCAGGAGTCTGCACCTAGCTGCTTTTGAAAATCCCACAAAGCACCTATCTGCATTTTTAGTTGCCTAAATACCTTTGAAAATCTGGTCCTAGGTGGCTACGTTGGTTCTTATCTCCATTTCTTCCCATGGTTTGTGAATCACTCTGTGGCTTAGGTAGGAGTTAGGTGGGAAGATGCCCACAGGGAGGCAGCAGGGCATATGGTCAGAGGTAGGGACATAGGTATTAGGGAACATTTACTGTAGGATCTTAGGCTCTGAGTGAGTTTAGGCACCTGAAGGGTTTGGTGGCAGTTTTGTGCATGACATTGGTCTCCAAAACAGGTTTGTAGGTGCTTAACTCCCTTTGTACACCCAGGCCTTAGATGTTTTTGAAAATTTTGCAAAAGATCTAATAGATGTCCCCACCCCCTACATTACATAGAGTACCAGGGTTGGAGGGGACCTCAGGAGGTCATCTAGTCTAACCCCTGCTCAAAGTGGGACCATTCCCAAAGTGGTTTTTGCCCCAGATCCCTAAATGGCCTCCTCAAGGATTGAACTCACAACCCTGGGTTTAGCAGACCAATACTCAAACCACTGAAGTATCCCTCTCTCTTCCCCCTGTATCTCATTACCTTCCCTCTGGCTAATCTTCAGCCCAAGACTGACTTCACAATTTGCAGAATCCCTGAGAAGAAATTGGAAAGGACTAAACCATTCCTCGAGTTGCCTCCCTTTGCGTCACCACTGGTGGAAAGGGCGTAGATGCTTCCAGCTCTAGCAGCAGGGTTGGAGAAAGAGAAGATATGACCAGCCCATGAGTTACAGAGCCCCTGTGAGATGCATGACTTGTGCTGTAGCCAGCCCTATGTCAGTCCATATCAGGCACTAAGCACTTGCTGATCACTGACATCTTAATTTGTCAACATCTTAACTTGTTCCTCTGTTAATTGACTCTGAAGGATCTCCTAGCAACAGCCTTGGACATAATGAAGCTGGAAAAGCTAGAGTTTAGTGGGATAAGAGGAAAGGCGCTGAGCCAGCAGGTCCTGAGCATGTATGAAGAGTTCCAGGAGGTGTACAAAGTACTTTCAGACCGAAGTTATGACTGTCTCGACACAAACAGCATGGTAGGTGGTACAGAACTCCAGGAGAACTAACTGTGTGTAAATGCTTTCAAAGAAGCATGTTCATTCTAGAAAAATCCCAAATCCACTTGAAATTCTCTAGCTTTGTTTCCAGCCTATTCCTCCCTCAGTGCATCATTTCCTGATATTTTTGCCCATGGACTGAAGGGTGCTTTTGGCCCCTGGCAGGTTGCATGAAAAGGCTGTATTCTAATCTGGGTTTCCACAGTGGGTACGTTTTTACACGTTTATAGCAGAATTGTGGTTAGATGTTTGGCCGTGTGTGTGTGTTCTGTCTGTATGCTGTACTGACTTTGGCCAGATAGCCCGTGTAGCAGGCTCCAATCAAACTGCCCTATAACCACAGACTTGGTTCGTAGCGAAGGCACTTGGTCAGGTTTATTGTCAACGAAGCATGGTTCTAATGTCCTGGCTCAATGGTTTCAGGTATGCTAACACATGTATACCCGTTGCAATGGACTAGCTTAGTTAATGCTGGGACTTTCCATTATCTCCTAGGCCAGCCAAAGACACTCCCTCTGAGATATCTTTTTATACATTAATACAGACAAGTTACGTACTGCCCCTCTGACGTAGCTAGTTACCACTCATTACTTTGTACATCTTTATCCATCATACTGTCATCCTGGCCTTATCTTTAGGATGGGTCAGTGTGTTCCTGTTCTCTTTGGGGAATGTGTTTATACCATTCTTAGTATGGGGTGTTTTGGTACTACCCTTCTGGAATGTGTTTGCCTGAGTGCTCTGTGCCTAGCACCTCTTATGTGCGTTTTTGCAATATCAGTCCTATTCTCGCCAGATTCTCTGAGCAGGGGCTGCCTCTTGTTCACAGCCTGATCTTGCTTTATAGTAGCAAAGTTTTGACCACTACTTTGGTTCATCCCTCGGCCCTCACCGATTCCTGCTGCCCCCATTGGCCAGGAGCGGCGAACCGCGGCCAGTGGGAGCTGTGATTGGCCAAACCTGCGGATGCGTCAGGTAAACAAACCGGCCCAGCCCGCCAGGGCACTTATGCTAGCAATGTACACATTGAACAATGAGGATAAAAATAGCTTGGGTGTCTGCTTCTTTCCCTGCTCACTGAAGGAGGCATGGGTCCTGTGGAAACTACACTGTGTGCTCATGAAATTAAACACTGTGTCATGCATATGTACAAAGGGCAGAGTTAAGATTGCACAGGCACCTTGCAGATAGCATTTTTTTATTGTTCAGTGCCTCAGTGAGCTTGATATTCTTTTGACATGGTTATTGTATGGAATTATATTTATTTCTTGTACTGTGATATAGGTATGTAATAGTGCATTAGAGACAAGCTAAAATAACCATTCCCTCCCTGAGTATTAGTAAATGGAACTGTCCAGTTTGGGGCTGGGGCCAATGAGGTAATAGAAGGACTCCCCTCCGGTCACTGGCTGTGTCTTGCCATCTGCAATCCACAGCAGTAGAGTCTCTATGGTATGTCTAAAATCTGTGATAGCTGTCGGGGTTTTACTGTTGAACTCAGCTGTCAGACTGATATTGTTCCAGACAGTTCTTACTTGGGGAGGGAGGTCACAAAAGTGGCTGCTAGGATCAGAAATCTGCCTCTGGAAGAGGCTGGATTTGGATCCTGTTCTCTCCTGCCTCTCACGGGATTTTCCGAACCACGTTTGTTAATGAATCAGCTATGGCCCCTTTACAGCTGTGCCAGCCATGAGCCAGTGCTGTAAGGGAATCTAGAGAAAATTGGAGACCCAGAATGCCAGGACCCTTGCTGATGCAGGCTAAGAAGTTTTGTCCAGGTTAAGAAGCCTGAAATCTGACTGACCGATTGCCAAGTTGTCACGGTATATTTCCCCAATCTGAACCTTAGAGTCCAAAAAAATGGGGTACCAGCATGAATTCCTCTAAGCTTAATTACCATCTTAGATCTGATAAGCTGCCACCAGTCAGGACTTGGAGTGCCTGATAAACTCTGGTCTCCCCAAAACCTTCCCTGGGAACCCCAAGACCCATATTCCTTGAGTCTCACAACAAAGAGAAATCAGGTTTTTTCCCCCCCTTCTCCCCCACTCCCAGGCTTTTCCTCCCTGGGTTATCCTGGAGAGAGAGACAGATTCAAGCTCCGTGAATCTAAAACACAGAGGAAATTTACCTCCCCCCCACCTCTCTCTCCCACAAAGTCCCTGGTGAGTACAGACTCAATACCTTAGCATTAACAAGGGGTAAAAAATAAATTCAGTCTTTAAAAAGAAAGTTTTTAATAAAAGACAGAAAGAGTAAAGATAATCACTGTAAATTCAAGATGTAATATTACAGGGTTTTTCAGCTTATAGAAACTGGAGAAAAGTCTCCTCCAGCAGAAATACAATTTAAAATTCTTCCAGCCAAATACACATTAAAACTCTACCAGCCAGATACACATTTGCAAATAAAGAAAACCAATTAAAAAGACTAAACCGCCTTTCTACTTGCACTTACTACTTGAATAGAAAATTAGAGTCTGTAGTACGTCCAGTCACTCTCAGATCCCAGAGAGAACATGGACAGAGAACAAAGAAACACACACAAAAGCTTCCCTCCACCCAGATTTGAAAGTATCTTGTTTCCTGATTGGTCCTCTCATCAGGTGTTCCGTTCGCTGTTTGTTAACCCTTTACAGGTGAAAGAGACGTTAACCCTTAGCTATCTGTTTATGACACAAGTCCCTGTGATTCTTTGCATGGTTCAAAATTATTTATCTTTTGTTTAAAAAAAAAACCAAAAACCCACCACCACCTAGTTTTCTCTCTCAAACTTCAAAGCATTTATTAAAATTGATGCATGAAGAATAGGTTGAGGCAATTCCATTATCTTTCAACATGGTCCCATTTACAGTAAGCTTGTGATCAGAGCAAAAGTGCATTTGCAAGATTTCTGACATAAGGATGTGACTTACAGTACACTCCCCCAAAAAAACATTTTTACAGTCTGCATGACTGAAAAATAACAGCACTTAAGTCATGACCATGCACAGGACAAATGGGCTTGTAGATACTTAGGGACAGATCCTCAGCTGGGGTAAAATGGTGATGCTGTATTGAAGTCAGTGGAGCTTCGCTGATTTACTCCAGCTGAGGATCTGCCCTTTCCCGCTCTTGATATGCAGGAAAGGGGTGGGGGACAGTGTCCAAAGCAGAGTGATTCTTGTCAAGTACAATGTTCCTCACTCTAACATAGTATAACAGCTTGATGTGCTCCATTTCCCTAGGAGTTTGAACATGATGCCTCTGACTTTAAGCAGAAAGTGGAAGATGTGGACAGAAGGCTGGGAACTATTTTCAGCCAGGCTTTTGATGATGCAGCTGGCTTGGAGCATGCCTTCAAGGTCTGTGATTCTTGCCAAAGAAAGGAAGCTCTTTTTTGTACAGGTGCCCCCATCCTCTCCCAAACAAACTACCTGTCCATAGCTGTGCTCTGACAGTGCCATGTTCCGGACACGCCGACTGCTTTTCTAAATGAAAGCATATCTCTAGCTATAATACACCATTTGGTTTTTTGTTTGTTGCTTTGTTGTGAAGGGTTAATAAGGTGACAGCTTGGATGCCCAGGGAGATGCATTGCATATTTGTGCTGCTATACAAGCCAACAGAGCAGTGATTCCCACACTGCAGCCTGTGAGCTAGTGTTAGTCCGCAGAGCACTTGTTTGTGGTGCATGAATAACTGGCTAGCTCTCCTCCCTGTTTACAGCTGCTTGTTTTGGTTTCCAGGCATCTCATTTCTGAGGGGAGGAAACAGGAATTGCCTTCAGGGACTAGGATGGCCAGCGGCCTCCAGGGACCGAAACTTTTGGGATAGAAAGGAAATAAGGAGCCAGGCAGCTATTCCAGGGCAGTGTGGTAGGCAAGGACCAGCTGGAGAAGTAGAGTCAGAGAGAGGAACAAAAGAGTTGGGAGGTGAACTGGGAAGGGAGCTAGTCCGCAAGACACTCCCTCTCTCAGTCCTCCTGGGACTGGCAGAACAATGGCAAAACATTTGGTGAGGAAGTTCAAAAGGTCAATGTTGATCCCATTTAGCAGGGTTCCACATGGACCTGTTTTTCATTTTCAAGACTATTTCATGACGTGATTTTATTAATATTTTTATGGCTCCTGAAATGTGGTGTTTACATTTTTTGTTAAATAAACATCTTTTTTTTTATGAAAAAACATGGTTTCGGTGAGTGAAATTGTCACTAATGATTTCACTAACATTTTGATAAAAAAGCAATTTTTTTGATTTAAAATAATTTTCTTTTGACAAATTTTGACCAGCTCTGATGATTGAAATGCACTGCATATTATGGAGAAAGCTTGAGAAATGCTTGTGAATGAGGGATGGGATTTTCTGGAAAAATGACTGTGATCAGTACAGTTTTTCTTTTTCAAAACCGTCCCTTATTGAATACAGTATTGAGAGTTCATGGCCTTTAAAGAGGTTCATAGCAACCAGGGGCTGCTGGAGAAGCTGGGTCTGTGATTTTTTTCTTTTCTTTTCTGTTTGTTCCTCTCCCTAGTTGCTGGACATATTTGGGAGCCTTCTGGAATGGCCAGTGATAGCTGCCAGTGCCTCTGACAAATATCCTCGGCTTATCACCATGTTTGACAGAGACCTGGATGATGCTAAATTGATCTACTCGAGGCATATTCAGGAGGAGATGGAGCTAGGTTTGTGTTAGTAATTGTGCAAAATTGTTTGACCAGAAACAAGAACAGAGCAGTCAAGATGATTTGAATTGATTTTAATCAAGATATAAATCTGATTTTTTTTAAATCATATACTTAAATCAGTTTTACAAATCCTCAAACTAATTTGAAAATATATACTAGTGCAGTTTTAGATTAAAATATATAATTATTATAATTAAAATTATGAATGCATGTTTTTAAACTAATTTATTTCAATTTCACCACATTAGAGCATTTTACAGATTGCTATAAACAAAGAACAAAATATTGAAAATCTTAACATTATTTGGCTACAAACTCTTATCAAATGTGATTTTTTCCCACGTACCATTCCCCTTTACTCTTAAATATGATCACTCTTAAAATTATAAATTATTCTTAGTGTGCTAAATGTACTTAATCTCATATTTACTCAAATATTAATATTAAATAATTTAAATATTTTAAATATCTATTCAATTCCCTTATAATAATACATGTGTAGACCTGTAGTTAATAATCTTATGAACCACAGAGTATTTGCTAGAAGAGTCTAATCTGTGAGCTGTGATTGGTCTGAGTTCTGGGGGAGTGAAAGGACACCCTAGGCATGTAATTTAACCAATCAGATGTAGAAGTAAGATCAACACTTCAGCTAGGTATAAAACTCTCCTGTATGTTCTCAGAAATTAAAAACAATAGTTCTTTCCCTCACTTGATACTTTTCAAGAATATTCTGCATTCAACCAAAAATATAAACTACAAAAAGATTAAACTTCTTAGTAGAAAAAGTCTGTGTGTAAAATCCAAAATTCTGCTAACAATTAGGAAACTCTAAATAAAGCAACAAGAACATTAAAGCTGATCAGGGAATGATGGCTGCAAAGTATTTGATCAGAAAAATGAAAACTCTCAAACCAAAAAATCATAGAAATATGGGGCTAGAAGGGATCTTGAGAAGTCCTCACATCCACCTGAGGCAGGACAGAGTAAACCTAGACTGTCCCTGACAGATGTTTGGCCAACCTGTTCTTAAAAACCTCCAGTGATGGGGACTCCACACCTCTCTTGGAAGCCTGCTCCAGAGCTTAACTACTCTTAGAGTTAGAAAGTTTTTCCTAATATCTAACCTAAATCTCCCTTGCTGCAGACTAAGTCCATTGCTTCTTGTCCTGCCTTCAGTGGACATGGAGAACAATTGATAACTGTCCTCTTTAGAACAGCCCTTAGCATATTTGAAGACTTGTTAGGTCCCCCCTCAGTAGTCTTTTCTCAAGACTAAACATGCCCAGTTTTTTAAACCTTTCCGCAGAGGTCAAGTTTTCTAAACCTTTGTTTATTTTTGTTGCTCTTCTCTGGACTCTTTTCCATTTGTCCACATCTTTCCTTAAGTGTGGTGGCCAGAGCTGCATGCAGTATCCCAGCTGATGCCTCACCAATACCAAGTAGAATGGGACAGTTACTTCCCATGTCTTGCATGCAACACTCGTGTTAATATACCCCGAATGATTTTAGCCTTTTTGGTAACTGCATCATATTGTTGGCATGTATTCAGTTGTGAACTACTCTAATCCCCAGATTTTTTTCTGCAGTATTAGTCTGTTATTCTCCATTTTGTAGTTGTGGATTTGATTTATCCCTCCTAAGTGAAATACTTTGCACTTATCTTTATTGAATTTCATCTTGTTGATTTCAGACGAATTCTCCAATTTGTTGAGGTTGTTTTGAATTCTAATCCTGTCCTCCAAAGAATTTACAGTCCCCTCCCAGCTTAGTAACAGCCTGCAAATTTTGTAACATATTCTCTACTCAGTTATCCATGGCATTAATGAAATTTTTGAATAGTGCTGAACCCAGGACTGACTCTTGTGGGACCCCACTAGATGCACACTCCCAGTTTCACAGCAAACCACTGATAACTACTTTTTCAGTACAGTCTCTCAACCAGTTGTGTACTCACCTTATAGTTATTTCCTCTAGACCACACTTCCCTAGTTTGCTTATGAGAATGTCATGTGGGACTGTGTCAAAAGCCTTGCTAAAATCATGATATATCATATCTGCTGCTTCCCCTATATCAACTAGGCTGTTAAAGAAGGGAATTCAGTTGGTTTGTCATGATTTGTTCTTGACATCTGTATTAGCTGTTCCTTATAACCTCTAGATGTTTATGCAGTGATGGTTTAATATTTTTTTCAGTATCTTTCCAGGTATCATAGTTAGGCTGACTGGTCTATCATTAACTGGGTCCTCTTTTTTTCCCCTTGTCAAACATAGATACTGGGTTTCCCTTCTCCAGTGCTCTGAGACCCCAACCAGCCTCATTAAGTTCTTGAAGATACTTGCTAACGGTTCTGAGATTGCTTCAGCTAGTTCCTTATCCTAGTATCCTAGGGTAAATTTCATCAGGCTCTGCCAACTTGAATATTTTCATCTTATCTAAATAGTCTTTAACCTATTCTTACCCTGTTTTGGCTTGTGTTCCTTCCCCCTTGTTGTTTGTGGTGGGTGAGGGCCCCCTTGAGTCCCAGCCAGATAACGATGTGGACTGCTTACACAAGGGATTCTTCAAACATGACAAATAAAAAGGTTCCTGTCCCTCTCTCTCCTCTGGGAGAAGGAGAATCAGAGTAAAAGAAAATGACAAAGGTCATCAGACTCTTCGGCAATTTTGTGGTCATCCCTTTGGGGCCTGGCTTATCTGCAGGCTCTAGAGTTGATCAGGGTTAGAGTCTGCTTCCAGGTCCTCCTTTAGGTAACCACTGCCTTGTACCTGATCAGTGCAGTCTTGTGGGTGGCAGGGTTTGTGACTGTCTTCCTCTTTGCTGATCTGTCCCTGTAGTCAGCTGTCTCTGAAGCACAGCAATGTTCCCCTAGTGTGTGGCAGGCTTTCCTGTTTCAGCCTCCCTCCCTTCAGGCAGAGTAAACCTTACAGGTGTGTCTGGTTAGTGCTGGCTGAACTCATAAGAACTCACTTGCCTCTTGTCGGCTAGAGTGAGGGTGTGGCCTCTCCCATTGTTAATATTAATTGTGTTGGATATTTGGTCACCATTAAACTTTTTAGTGAAGACAAGGAAGCAAAATAGGCATTAAATAGCTCAGCCTTCTTGATGTCATCTGTTATTAGCACTCCTTCCTGCTAAGTAGTGGACCTACACTTTCCTTTAACTCTCTTTTGCTCCTACTGTATTTAAACAACGTCTTCTTATTGCCTTTTATGTCCCTTGCTTGGTGTAACTCATTTTGCGCCTTAGCCTTTCTGATTTTTTCCTACATGCTTGTGCTGTTCTTGTGTTCTCCTCCTTAGGAATTACCCCATGTTTCCATTTTTTGTAGGATTTGTTTTTGATTTTCAGGTCATTAAAGAGCACCTGTGAGAGCCATAATGGCCTCTTACTATTCTTCTTAACTTTCCTTTGCATCGGGATAGTCGTCACTTGTGCCTTTAATATCGTCACCGTGAGAACCTACTAGATCTCCTGAACTCCTTTTCAAACCCTTAGATTTTTTTTCCTCCATAGGCCCTTACACAGTAGTCCACTGAGTTTGTTCAAGTCTGCTTTTTTTGAAGAACATTGTCTTTGTTCTGCTGCTCTCACCCTTTCCTTAGATTCATGAAATCTATCATTTCATGTTCACTTTCACCCATATGATTTCCACCTTCAGATTTACAACCAATTCTTCCCTGTTGGTCAGAATCAAGTCTAAAATGTCTGTCTCCCTGGTTACTTCCTCCACTTTCTGAAACAAAAACTTGTCCCTAATACATTCCAAGGACTTATGGGACATTTTGCGTTTTGCAGTATCACTTTTCCAACAGATGGCTGGGTAGTTAAGGTCCCCCATTACTGCCAGGTCTTATGTTTTGGATATTTCTGTTGTTTGTTCTAGAAATGCCTCATCCATTTCCTCTTTCTGATTTGTAGGCCCCTACCATCATGTCACTCCTATTCTTTTTACCCCTTTTATCTTTACTCAGAGACTTTCAGCTGGTCTGAGTCTCATCTCTTTCTGGACCTCAGAACCAGTGTATATATTTTGACTTATAATGTCACACCTCCTCTCTTTTTAGTCTGCCTCTCCTGCCTGAACATGCTGTATCCCCCATAGCAATTTTCCAGTCATGAGACCTTTTCCACCAAGTCTCTGTGACGCCAATTAAATAATAATTTAGCTTGTATATTAATTCCAGTTCTTTCTGATTATTCTCTTTGCTTCTTGTACATGTGTTCAATTGCTGAAAATTTTTGATGAAAGCAAAAATGTTTTGGAAAAAAATAATTGTTTTGTCAAAAAGTCATTTTCCATTGCAAAAAGGCTTCAGTGAAAATTTTTTGCCCAACTCTGAAAAGCATCACTTTATCAGCTAAGGCCTATAAAATGAGAAGAAATTAAAGAACTAGCAACATATAAATAAAAATATAATTGAAATAAAAAAAACTGATTCAAATGTGTTTTAAAAGTCATCAGATTCTTTTTAAAATCATGATTTTTTATCCACTTTACCTGAATTTAGATTGGGATTGGTAACACATGCTTAGTTTTACATCCAACTAGCCTGTGAGAGGAAGGAGTTTTTCCCATAACCACATGCTCATGTAACTGCTTCTTATAGTTAATGGGACTTGCATGTCTGAACAGAGAGACTTGTACAGTGGCTTTTGTGAGTTTCCAGCATTTCCCCTGAAACCTGTAAATGCAAAGTGCATTAAGAGAAAATCTTAACTATGGATTTACTCAATCCATGAACAATGACACAGGACAGAAAGGACAGGCTCCTATCAGATTATCAGAATCAAACAGTAGCTATTTGAATGATGCCCAGATCACACCACCTGCAGGGAATGAACCAGGACCTCAGGACTTTAAAGTAGGAGCTTCTAGAGCCTGAGTTAAAGAAGCAGGCTCTGTAACTCAGTTGCTGAAACTGACTCAGGACCCTGTCTATATATGGGCTGCCACTAGATGGGGACTGTGATCCACATTATGTCACTGTGGGCTCTGCTATATTGGTGCTACAGCTATTGTTTTATTTTGCTTTTAATACACTGTGGTTGAAAATATTTATGGCTTAAAATATTTTAATCCTAAGTAAACACATTTCAAGGTGCGCGAGTTAGAAACACTTGCTGCTCCTAGTTTGATGATTGCAAAGGTGTAATAAATCATCCTAAACCGCTTGAAGGAATCAGGTGAAAAAGGTTATTTGGCACTAGGTTAAATAAGTGAGGTGAAATCCTGGCTTGTTTGAAGCAAACAGCAAAACTCTCATTGATGTTAATGGGATCAGGACATCACTGGCCATGTTTGCTTTGCAAGTTGGTCTAAGTCAGTAGAAATAATTTGTTGAATCGTGTAAAAGATGTGAACGTTCTCAGCTCTGTGCTGCTCTTGCTCTGCACACACAGCTCCCAGCAACACCACTGCTGCTATTGCAGTCTGATTGACGGCACAGCGAGGTCCTCAGGCACTTGCAAGCTTTGCAGATTTCTTAGTCTGGAGTGCACTGGTTCTGCAAGGTAGGGGATCCGGCACCCCATTTAATCAAAGACAGTATGTTCCATGAGGCACTAGTGTTACATAGAATCACAACATGCCATTAAGTTGCCTTGCCAGATGCTGCTGCAATTCTTTCAGGACCTGTTGACTTTGCTGTGAGGCGTTGTTGCCAAATTCATTAATGACTCACAAAGCAGAACAAAGAGATTGAGACAGACCTTGGCTGGGATCACCCATCAAGTAGGCAGTTAGAACCTGCCTTTGCGCCAGGATTATATCATGATTCCAGAATGCTCGGTTCCAAGAGAAATCCTAGGAAATCAGGGGAATGTTAAATGGACATGTTATCGTCAGTGGGATCGCTGCTGTTGGGGATGATATACAGTGCAGAGCTGAGAAGTAAATACCTTCAAATCCTCACTTTAAGTTATATTTGTCTTCATTCAGGCTTCCCTTCCGTGCACAGGAACATGTCCTTGGTAGCTGGGGCTTTGCGCTGGGCTCAGGAGCTGAGAGAGCGGATCCAGGTCCCATTCAGTCATTTTAGGCACATCACACATCCGTGCGTTCCTTTATCACAGATAAGTTATTGTTTTAACTATCTTGATCCCTTTTCTCGATGAATCTGAGTTTCATCCGGTATTATCTACTATATTCTAGTTAGAGCTAAAAATCCTTTTTAGCCAGAAAGGTAAAGTGTGTTTGTCATGGAGAAGTAATTACAATTGTGTTTTCAGCTTTCCTGAAATCATTTTTTAATAAGTTCCTATCATAAGCCTCATTCCCAAATCTGGACCTTAGCATCCAAAATGTGGGTGCCTAGCATGAACCTCCAAGCTTAATTACCAGCTTGGATCTTATCTTGCTGCCACCAGACAGGAATTACAGCACCTGCCTCGCTCTGGTCTCCCAAACTTTCTTTGGAGGGACCCCAAGACTCAGAGACTCTGAGTCTCACAACAAAGGGAAATAACCCACTTCCCTTCCCCCTCTCTCTTCCACCCAGACTTTCCTCTCTGGGCTAACCTGAGAGTACTGATGCAATCTCTTTACATCACAATACCAAGAAGCATGTCTCCTCTATTCCACAAAGAGGACAAACCCCAAATACAAGGAAACGAAATGATTCTCTCTCGTTCCCCCTCCCAACCAATTCCCCTGGTGCTGCAGACTACCTCGTATATTAACACAAAGAGAATTCCCCTCCCCTTCGTTCCTTAGCCTACCGAGAGAAAAAACTCAAACAAGTCTTAAAAAAGAAGCTTATATAAAAAAAAAAAGAAAGGAAAAAAGACATTCAAAATTTCTCTGTTATCAGATGTACAAATAATACAGTATCAATTGCTTAAAAGAAAAATGAATAACAACTTATTCAAAAGAGATACAATTTAAACATCCAGCAAACTACACACATGTAAATGCAACAAAACAACATTAAAAAGACTATATTGTTTTTCTACCTGTAATTTACAATTTGGAAACAGAAGATTAGAAGATAGAAAGAACCTTCTCTAGCTGAGAGACAGACAAAAGACTCAGATCCCAAAAATTCCCTCCCTGACTTTGAAAAATCCAGTTTCCTGATTGGTCCTCTGGTCAGGTGTTTGGTTCCCTTTGTTAATCCTTTACAGGTGAAAGAAACATTAACCCTTAGCTATCTATTTATGACAGTTCCTTAAATGGATTTGTTGTGAAATGATTAAGAGGCACAGTGAGCAGATGCACAGGGCTTATCAGCTGTCAAACATAGCTTTAAGTTTGAAGTGAAGGAGTTATTGGACCTTTTCCCCACCACTCTACAATCCTGCATAGATAGCAGCCTCTGCTCAAGAGGAGCCCAGGACTAGAACACTAGGGATGCTGCAGGCTGTGATTAAGGTACCTTGGCAGAGCTGTGAAGGGCAGGGGGTTTAGATCTGCTGCGGCAGGGGAAGCTATCATACTCCAGTAAATAGACTGAGCAGCATTGGCAGAACTGTGTGGAGTTTCCAGAGTTGAAATAGCGGGGGGCTGTAGGTCAGGACTGAAGTGCACTGGCAGAGGTCGGTAGGGGTGCTGTTTGTTCCACAAATGAGAAGGATTGAAAACAATTGCACCCTAGATTAAGGGGCAAATCTGGAAGATATTGAGATTTTTTTCCATCAGAACATTTCTTTTTTGTTATTATGGGTCATCTTGTAAAAACAGTCCCACACATTGGCTGCTTTTCTCTCCTACTGGCCCTAGACACATCTAATAAATCCAAAGGAAGCAGAAAGCAAATAAGAGCAACGGAGTTAGATGGTTTTGGTTCATGACAGTTGTAAGAAATCCATCAGCATTACCTTGGAGCGTGGAGTGGCTCTGGCTCCTGGTTCTTGCTAGAAGGGATTGTAAACTATGATGATTCTGCATTTTTGAAACAGTCCTCTAATAAAAGTCATTCCCATTGCTCCAGCCAGTGTTTTGGTATCAGTAGCCTGTGTGCTGCCATCCTAACTATACTACTAGTTTGTAGTAATAAAGGCATTAACGTGAGAACGGGAGCCCATACTCACTGCCTCAAACACACAACCCAAATCCATTGCATTCCCTGGGAGCTTTCACAGCAAACGCTATACACTGTGAAGAAAGGCCAGATCTACATTTTATACAGATTCCATTCACTCCATTTAGCTCAGCTAATAACCTGCCCTCCAGCTGTAGGTGAAAGGCTGTGGTATCAGACTTGCAGCTCATAAGAGTAACATAAAAAGGGAAGACAAGGACTGACTAGCTCAGGGCATTGGTTTTGGGGTGAGGAAGCCTTGTTCATGTCTGGCCCTAACATGATAGGTGAATATTTTTCCTGTATGATGACTGCGCAGTGATCTGTGTGAAGGAGTTCTGGACCTTACCTACAGCTGGTCCAAACCTTTTGTTTGACAGACACTGGCCTTTCAACTCAATGCAAATTTCTGTGAAAAAAAATATTTTTTGTTTAAAAAATTTCAGATTTTCATCAAAAAAACAAATCCCCTCAAATTTTTTGATGATAAACCTGAACATTTGTAAAGAAAAAAATTTCCCTCTGAATTCAGTCACTTTGCAGCACAGCATTGAACTGGTACCCTTAGGCTATCTACATTAGAGAGCATTCACATGGATACCGCATGAAACACATCACGTCTGTGCTTCCAACGTGTCACATGTGTCCAGTGCAGTAGCTGTATGACATGCCTGAGCTGTCAGTGGTTCACTTTAAGGCATTTCAGTGCTAGTTCTTGTGCATGGGAAGCACAAGCACTGTAGTTACACGAAGTCTGCCCAGTGCAATCTCATAGTGCTCTGGGTCACGGTCCTGACAGCTTGGAAGAGAGGCTGTATCACAGGTCAACCCACCCGCCTCAGTTACATGCACTCCTGAGAGCCCCCTACGCAGCCCTCTCAGTCTCAGCTTTGCCCAGCTCCCCACCTGTCCCCCGCTCCAATCCCAAAGGGCGAGTCAGGACCCAGGCAGCTGCTGCTGTGCTCTGTTTTCTCCCCTCTCCTGACTGCTGAGGAGTTGAGGTTGGGGTTTACCTCCAGGGTACAATCAAAGGGTTTTTAAAGTCTGAAGGCCATTCACAAGCCATCAACGCTTCAGTCTGACACTTGGGACATTTTACTCCATATTTTACTTTTTTGGTTCTCTCTAGTTTAACAAAATATCTTGATTTTCAAACTTCACATGGATTTAAATAAAACTAAAATATGGTCAAAGGTGAATTAAAAAGTCCCAACTGTGAAGACGTGTGTACTAAACCTGCCATTGGTTGGTACAGTGATCCCGGCATCATAAAAGAGAGAACAGCTGTGGGGGTGCTCTGCAAAACCCACAGCCACCAAAAAAGTGCAGCTGAAGAAATGGGAATGCTGCAGCTCTGTCCTAAATTGCACAGGGCAATCCAAGCTGGGGACATGAAGAGCCTGCAATCCGTCCAGCTCTGCTGGGCAAAGGGAGGCCAGGAGAGCCAAGGAGCTGTGGCACTCATGAGCTCCATGAGGCACAGGCATCTGTGGCGCGGTAAGGTAATTGCTGTGCTCAGTAGTGCTGCATAAGGCTAGGTAGAGGTCAAGGGGAGAATCGGAGAACGGGGGAATTACAGAATTGCAATGCTGGCAGCCACAGGGAGCTCCCAACTGTCATATTGGCCATGTGGGGTATTTTTAAAAAAACAAAGTAGCAAACAAACAAACAAAAAAAAAGTGCTGAACCTTACATTAAGATTGGCATGGGTCTTGCACTTAAACCTGAGCTGTTAGCAGTATAAAAACATTGAAGAGAAGGCAGATAAATCTTCTGTGATTCTTATTTGTATTACTGTAGCACCTAGAGACCCTTGTCAAAGACCAGGGCCCCGTTATGCAAAACAAAGAGAGTCCCTGCCCTGAAGAGTTCAAATACACTCAGATTTAATCTTAAATGAAGGCACTTGTATAGAATCTAAAACTCCAGGGTTGTTAAAATGGCACCTGCCCATGGCATGAAATGCTCTTAAAAAATGTGCTTTGAAACAAGGAAGTAATGTACAGTTTCCATCCATTGTGTAACACTGCCTCTGTTCCACTGATAGCTGCCTGGAGTCCCCTGAAGGAAAACGAATGATACAGAAGTACAAAGACATGGTACAGTTGCTAGAAAGGTAAGTCTGTTCACTTAGCCCAATCTTATATAAGGGGTTGATGCAGCTGGACGTCACAGGAGTATCCAAAGGCTCCTGTTGACTCCAGTGGGCGTTGGAGCAGAGCCCTAGCTTCCAGCCAGTGTGTTACTTTATAGCTTGCATTGAGCACATGTAATCTCTAAATCTGATGCCTTTAGTTTTGTTTTTCTGTGTTTAGAAACATTGTATTATTTTGCTCTGCATTGGCTTGTTTTCTGGAGATTTTCACTTGGCAGGTGTGTATTATAGAATCGCTTTCTGATGTTAATCAGCTAAGGGGAAATACAGGGCTAGCCTCCTTGGAGGATCTCTCCTGATACAGACTTATTAGAAGAGCTGGCTCCTAAATGGATGATGAAAAGTGTAGATGTTTTAATTACAACATGAAATCAATGTAGTGAAGAATCCCAATGAGGCCCTTCAGGACTGATGCAGTGAGTGTGGATCTCTTGACAATGTTTCCCAGCACAGCTCTGCCATGTTGAGTCCATTCCAGTGTACAAGTAGCAGACATTACGTTCTCCTCTTAGACATTGAACACACACAATGTCTCATTAGCCTGGCCCAGTCCTTCATGCATTACTGTCTAGCTAACGACAAATTCCCAAGTCCTGGGATTGTGCAAATAAAACCACGTGTGTACACCTGCCATGTTTACCTTCCAGACATATGAGACAGGCATAGCAACTTCCCAGATAACTGAAGACTAGAAATTCAGCCATGTGGAAAAACATCCTCTTATCAGCTTCCCAAAACTCAGAATAACTTGTGGTTTTGCCCCAGTTGTGAAGTGATTCCCACAAAAATTAATTGTAACTTATGGGTAAAAATCTGCTATTTTTCTGCAAAAATTGTGACTTTTCATGTGGGGCAAGTATATGAAGATTTGCTGTTTGTTACTGGGTGAAATTTCACCATTTAAAATGTGTTAATTAGCAATGCAATTAACTGAGAATCCAACCTTGGCCAAATTAAGAAGTTCTCACTGTGGAATGCTCATTCCACCAAGGTGCCACCTACCATGCTCCAAGCTTCTAAGTCAAACCTTGGTTTGGTGGTGAAAGGAGGAGGAAGAAACTTTTTGACTGTGCCCCATATAGAATTACAGCCTCCCTTTGATGTCTTGGGAATGCTGCAGGAGTCTTCTTGGGGCCAGAGAGCATGTGCAGTATATCCTAGCAGAAGCTGAAGTGCTTCTATAAACTTTCAGTAGGTGTGCAAACTGCACATACACAAATGATGAGACTGTATGGCATATAATTTGGCATAATCTAGATAGAGTTTCATGGGGACAGTGAAAAGCAGCTGTCTGACTTCAGGACTACCTGCCTGCCAGATTTCAGTGTCCTACTCCTAATTGCTGAGGAGAAATGTTCAAATAATCGTTCAACCATGCCAACTGTCATGATGTGGGATAGAACTCTCTGAACAGTCCAGGATCCCAAGTCCCTATTTCAAAAGCAACTTAAACATTTAGGAGCCTAAGTCCCATTGGTTTCAAAGAAATGTAGTATGCAGCTAAACTTTGAGCTGGGGATGTCGTTCCCAGCTCAAGGAGACATACTGGCACATGCTAAAATAGGAGCGTAGCCATGGCTGTGCGAGTGGTGGGAGAAGGGTGACCAGATAGCAAATGTGAAAAATTGGGACGGGGGTTGGGGTAATAGGAGCCCATTTAAGAAAAAGACCCCAAAATCGGGACATCTGGTCATCCTAGGTGGGAGTTACTAGCTGTGTGCATGCCTACGCAGCGCTTCTGATGGGATTGTACTCAGGGAGGCTAGCTCATCCCACCGGTCATGCCGTCGTGGCTACTCTGCTATTTTTGCTCATTCAGAACTAGTGCATGTAAGTCTACTTGGGCTGGGAATTATACCCCCAGCTCAAAGTGCAGACATACCCACAGGCTCCTAAATGCCCCAAAGCCAGATTTTCATAGGTATTAGGTGACTAAAGATGCAGATAGGTACCTAGGGGGATTGTCAATAGTGACATCGATGGTAGTTAAACACCCAACATCCTTAGGCATTTTTGAAAATCCCACCAGGCACCGATCTGCAGCTTTGAAAATCTGGTGCTGAGACACTTTTGAAAATGAGACTTAGTCTCCTAAACCACTCAGGTGCTTTTGAAAATCTTACCTGAAATCTTTGACTTTCTGATTTGCATTTTCCCCAGTTTCCTCATGCATGTATTTACGGGTTTGGTCTTTGTGGAGATGCTGTGGGATATTTTTCTTAAAATGCATTCATATTTCTGAGTTGTGAAGTAGGTTTATCATTCATTCAGACCTGCGTCTGTGGCTGGCTGGCAGATGCCTGATGAATGTTGTCTCTGTTAGGTATCAGGAGAAGCTCTATAAGGATTGGTCCCAGACAGTGTCCGAAAAATCACAGTACAACCTCACCCGGCCAGTTATCAGACAAGATCCAGAGACCAAGCTGATCGCAGTTAATTTTGATCCACAGGTAAAACATGAAGATAATTAATCTCACTGCAAGACTCTTCCTTGATATTCATATTGTACCTGTCACATGACTGTATTTCACTGCGGCTATTCTGGGCTCAAGACAATTTAAGAAAGTGTGTTGGACCCACTCTGCTAAAAGTGCATTCCCAGCACCATGCAGCATATTCCCTGACAGACAACTTGGATTTACTCTCCTCCTGCTGGGCCATGTCTCCTGTTAAATATCACATTCAGAGTGAAACCATCCAGTGGAAATTCCTGTGTGCCTCACACACACATCCTAATTCAGCTGCTTTGGAGCCTGCATGCTTCATACTCTCAGAACTCACTGTCCCTATGTTAGGGTGATCTGTTTCTTCAGTGGTACAAAACAGGATATATTTTTGAGGATGGATTCAACAGAAAATCCAGGCAGGGTCCATGAAGCACAAAAAGGGGCTCTGGCTCTGATGTATTTTTAGTTAGGGGTAGGGGAAAGAGGATTTTGTTTACAGGGAGGACTGAGTTTGTATTGAATCTGGTCATGTGGCTAAGCAGAGGTTTTGGGTTCTGCTCCCTCTGTACATTCACAGTTGTATCTGCTGGTAAAAAAACTGAGTTGATGTTTGACAAGGAAAAAGCCAGCATGGCTTTCAGGGGCTGCAAAGAATTTGCTGGGATGGCAGCTAGAAAAAAACCATCTTTCTAATTGTTCTTGAAGAACATTTTTTAGAGATTTGGTGGGAGGCATTCAGCATGGTGGGTCACTTGTCAGAGAAGAGCTCCCATGTAAGTAAAAAGCCACCCCAAAATTATTGCTTTTGAAAACTATAAAATGTTAAGAATTAGAAAAGTGGCAGCTAACCGAGAGAAGGTGAATGTGTCTGTCCCCAGACTGCAGTTCTGTAGGTGTCATCAGAAGAAACAATGAATCCACAGAGTCCACTCATCACTAGAGTGCCTCCTTCTGGCCGCTGTGGGGATTAATTTTTTCCAGGTGCTGTACCCCTCTGGCAGTCTATTCACCTGTCCTGTCTAGCCCTGTGGCCCCTCTCGCTCCAGGAGCTGCAACTTCTTCTTCGTTACTCTGCCCTCTGGCCAGGTCACTATGGTCCTCCCCTTCTGGGGTATCAAAGTCATCCTGGGCAAACTGTCTGGCTCTCCACTGTCTGGTCTGCACCACTTCCCCGGTGGCTGGCAGGGGAACCAGGGCCTGCCCTCTATTGCAGGTCCCAGCTCAGGGGCCCTCTAGTCAGCAGCAAAAGTCTGTTCTATCCTGGCCCTTACTGGCTTTTCCTTGAGCCTTGCCATAACTTCTGGCTCTTTCCCCTTCTCTGAGTTTGCCTCCTCCTAGGGAGAACTGTAGGCTACTTGCCTCTATTGCTCCAAATACATCTCCCTTCTCCAGTGAATGACTCCAGACTACTCTGCAGCCTCCTGCTGCCCTCAGCTCCTGGGCTTTATACTGGCCTCTCCTCTTTCTGTCTAGCTGAGCCTCCTTTAATCAATCCCTGCTCCCTGACTTCTCCTCCAAGTGCAGCCTGGACAGTTAATTGGCCCATCTGGTCACCTTAATCCCTTCAGGCCTTGTGTAGAGGTGGACACCCCATCACAATGAGTCTCTCTGCACTGGTTGTTTTCTAGCTGATTTCAGTGCTCAGGGAAGTGAATTATCTGAAGGCAAACCAGGTGGAGAGCATCCCTGAGACAGCAGCAGAAATCTACTCCTCCAAGGAGTTGTATCGGCAGCTGGTGGCTAACTTGGAGCTGATGGTAAATGCGTACAATAAGATCCTGAGGACAGTCCTCGAGATAGAATACCCTCTGGTACAGAGGCAACTGCAGGATATTGACTCCAGGCTGAAAGAGGCAGAAGAGACACTGAACTGGAAGACAGAAGGTAAGTCCACAAACCCACTGATTGGGGAGGTGCAGGTGAGTCCTGCAGATTGCCCTCCTGCTCCTCAGCTGGGATTCTGAGGTCAGATGTGTTCATGGACATGTGCTCACTTTCCTCCACTATGACCATCTGTTCCCTTCTTGGGCACCGTGACTTCTGGAGGAGGAGGAGGAGGAGCTGGAACTGATCTGGAGACTGATAGATTTATGTTTAAGGACATTTGAAAGCTCATAAAAAAAGCAATGTTACTATTAGAGGAGGTCCGTTTTATGGGCGATTGTAACTGACCTCTTTAATTTGCTAAATATAAAACAGTTTGGTGGCTGAAACACAAGAAAAGCAAGACCCTGCTGTATGCTCTCCCCAGTGCTGATAACCATGGGTATGGGGAGGTGCTGCTTTCGGGGATACCAGAGTGGTGGTTTCTGGGGCAGTTGGTCACTCTCCCAGTGGTGCTCTGACACGAGAATGGAAAGTGATCGAACCCCTCTAGAGCCAGGAAAGACTGTGCAGCGCTGATGCCTGATTATTCCCAGGAAAGGTCACTGCAGCAAATAGATTTTTTTCAAGAAGAGTGAAATAAAGAGTGTGATTAATAATGCACAGGCTGTTCATATGCCCCATTACCTCAGGATGCTTTTACCTGGGTTCTTACTTCATTAATTTTAAGTGCAAACAGAACAGTTTCCTGGTGGTGAATATTCCCATTGAAAATGAACTGGTGGAAGATGCCATTTAGTTTCCTTCCAAAAATTCATGGGGTGATCAGAAGCACTTTTGCTCTTATGACTCTGCAAAGCAGAACCACCTTTTGGGGATGATCAGGTGCTGAGAAATTGCCTTTCTTCAGACAGAACATAAAGCCTGGGATGGCTTTTTCCCCATGTCAGCCCCTGAGTCATCTGCCTCTAAATGCAAGTACTTGCTGATGACTGGGATAGAGAAGCCCACATGCTGGGCTGAGCATGTGCTGGGCATTCCATGTGCTGGTGGCAGTGGTGGTGACCAGAGTGCCTCAAGGGGCAAATACAGCCCTACTTCTGAGGCTGTGCAGGATCCCCTGGCAGTGGAAATGGCTCTAGGGTTTCCAGGTGTCTGGTTTTCAACCGGAATACCTGGTCAAAAAGGGACCCTGGCGGCTCTGGTCAGCACCGCTGACTGGCCATTAAAAGTCTGGTTGGCAGCACTGCTAGTGCAGCAGGGCTGGGAGGCTCCCTGCTCGGCTCTGCACGGCTCCCAGAGGGACAAGCTGGTCGCTTCCGGGAGCCACCTGAGGTAAGCGCCACCCGGAGCCTGTGCCCCAACACCCTCCCTCCCCCAAGCCCCCAGCCTGGAGCCCTCTCCCTCGCTCTGAACCCCTCATTTCTGGCCCCACCCCAGAGCCAGCATCCCCAGCTCTGAGCCCATAACCCTTCCCACAACCCAAGCCTTTGCCCCAGCCCAGAGCGCCCTCTCAAATGCCAAACCCCTTGACCCCAGCCCAGAGCCCGCTCCTGTACCCTGAACTCCTCATTTCTGGCCCCACCCTGGAGCCCGCAATCTCAGCCTGGAGCCCGCACCCCTTTCCACACTGAAACCCTCTGTTTCAGCTTGGAGTTCCCTCCCAAACTCCAAATCCCTCAACCCCCCCAAGCCCAGAGCCCCCTCCTGCACCACAAACCGATCATCCCTGGCCCCTCCCCAGAGCCTGCACCCCCAGCTGGAGCCCGCACCCCCTACCGCACCTCAACCCACTGCCTCACGCCAGAGCCTTCTCCCACACTCCGAACTCCTTGGCTCCAGTCTGGAGCCTCCTTCTCCACCCTAAGCCCCTCATCCCCAGTCCCACCCCAGAGCCTACACTCCCAGCCAGAGCCCTCAACCCCTCTCACACCCCAGCTCCAGCCCGGTGAAAATGAGTGAGTGAGGGTGGGAGAGCGAGTGACTGGAGGGAGAGGGGATGGAATGAGTGGGGGTGGGGCCTCGGAGAAGGAATGGGGCAGGGGCGGGGCCTTGGGGCAGGGGATGGGCAAGAGTGTTCAGTTTTCTGTGATTAGAAAGTTGGCAATCCTAACTGGCTTCTCTGAACGAGGGATGGGAGAGGGGAGAATTTAGAGGGGCTGTGATGTGGGCAGGAGGGAGCACAGCAAGAGTGAGCCTGGGGAGGGGCAATGTCGGGGTAGGAGAACCATTGTTTAGCCTCTTCTCCCCTGTACATCTGACCTGGCCTCATGGCTCTGGGGTTTGCCCTGTCTTTGATACTTCAGTGACACCCTGCACACAGAAGGTACTCTGTCCCTCATGCCTCACTGCTTCTCCAGCAAAGGTCTGGTCAGAGGGGCATTCCCACTCCTGGGAAGCAGGGCCTGGCTGGCTGGAACATGGACAGTGCTGTTAGCAGAAACCAGGGATAACGGGGCCTTTATTGTGAGTTCTTGAGAACAGAAAAGAATTAAGGAAAGGCCAGGGGAGACCAACGACCCTCTTGCTTGTGACAAGAGGCTTGGTGGTGCCTGGCATTCAGGACTAGCTCTGCCCCACATTGGGACCTATACAGTGGTCATGGGGGACTCATGTGACCATAAGGGAAATTCAGAAGCATTTCCTAACAGAATCCAAATTGAGAATATCGGCAAGCCCAGGTGAATTGCTATGAAAATGCTGAAGCAGTGTCTTGACTAGGAGCACTTCACTGGTAGAGTGACACCTGTCTGTGGTACCAGTTAAGCACTCCTGGAGTGGATGCAGCTTGTATCAGCAAAGCTGCACTTCGATTGGTACTGCTTATTCCAATGCCCCACATGAAACAAGCTATGCCAATAAAAGTGCAGCTTCTGCCGGCACAGCTGTCTCTACACTTGGGGCTTCCACCAGCACAGCTGTGTCAGGCAGGGATCACACCTCTTTTCACCCACGTAGCTATGGCGGCAGACATCTGTAGCATTGACAGCCTGAGCAAACCCTCTTTATTTGTTGAAAAGGCCTGTGGGATCACATCTCCACGGTGATCGAGAGAGTTCATGACCTTGAGCGAAGGATCCAGAAAGCCAAGGACAATGTCGAGGAGATTCAAAGCATCATGAGGTCGTGGGTCTCACCAATTTTTGAGAGGAAAGATGGAAAAAGGGAAAACGTGCTCAGTCTGGAGGACCGGCCTGAACGGCTAGAAAAGCGCTACAACCTCATCAAAGAGTCGGGGCTGAGAATCCATGCACTGGTGAAGGTGAAGAGAGTATTGGCATAGCTTTACCATGCTACAGAGCAGATAGAGAATGCTGCTGAGGGCTATTGGTTGTGCATAGAACCTGCTTCTCTTCCCACTAAGTTTCTAGTGTTCATGATTCTGGAGAAAAGTTTGAATAAAGACCAAAATCCAGAAAGCAGATATAAAGAATCTCATGATTTTTCAGCCATTCTCATGATTGTGGGGGGCCTGTCTCCTGGTTTTGGATGCTTAGTGTTGGCAATACTGCAGTTGGTTTTATGCCCCTGTCCGCTCAGTGAGCATGTGGCTCCACAATCCCAAATCTATCATTTCCATTGCCTTCCCGAATTCTGCCCTAACCTGCTCTCCAAGCATTAAAAGCAGTAACAATAAACACACAATAAGCAGAGTTTGTTCTGAGGTCAGAAATTCTGTTGGCACCTGGAGATTAGATTTCAGAGGAGGCACTTTAAATGATTTTATGGCTCAGGGAGGAGGCTCGCATTTCAAGTGTCAAATCGACTCAGATTTAACTACTAAATTAATGCAAGTGGAACAGCCCCAACTCCTTCTGACAAGTCTGCTGAAAGACAGTCCAAAGTCTTTGTTCTGCTTTCTAAATGTTATATTTTCTGTTACTCTGAATCTCTATGTAGCGCTTTTGAGCTGTTTAATCAACTGTTTGACTTGCACATTTTGAATTACTTCCCTGGAATTTGTAATTGTAGTTCCCAGAACCAGAATAGTCTCTGCTCCTTTGACCAGAGGAGGTTGCCTACATTGTGGTTTTAGTCCATTGGTGAAAGTGCTAGCAGGAGACTTGAGGGGTGCAGGCTCTGGGCAGTGCTTACCTTAGGCAGCTCCTGGAAGTGGCAGCATGTCCCCCTGCTGCCTCCTAGGTGGAGGCATGGCCAGGTGGCTTGGCACGTTGCCTCATCCACAGGCGCTGCCTCTGTAGCTCCCATTGGTCACAGTTCCCAGTCAATGGGAGTTGCAGAGCCGATGCTGGGGGCAGTGCGCAGAGCTTCCTGGCTGCCCCTGTGCCTAGGAGCTGGAGTGGGGGATATGCTGCTGCTTCCGGGAACCGCGTGGAGTCCCACTCTGGTGCTGACTGGAGCTGCTAGAGTCTCTTTTTGACTGGGTGTTCCGGTCAAAAACCAGACACTTAGCAACTCTAATAAGAACAAATGCAAAGTACTCCACTTAGGAAGCAACAATCAGATGCACACATACAAAATGGGAAATGACTGCCTAGGAAGGAGTACTGTGGAAAGGGATCTGGCTGTCATAGTGGATCACAAGCTAAATATGAGTCAACAGTGTAGACTTGCAAAAAAACCGAACATTCTGGGATGTATTAGCAGGCATGTTGGAAGCAAGACACAAGAAGTAATTCGTCCACTCTACTCTTCACAGATTAGACCTCACCTAGAGTGTTGTGTCCAGTTCTGGGCATCACCTTTCAGGAAAGATGTGGAGAAATTGGAAGATATCCAGAGAAGAGCAACAAAAATAATTGAAGATTAGAAAATATGTTCTGTGAGGGAAGATTGAAAAAAATTGGATTTGTTTAGTCTGGAGAAGAGAAGACTGAGAGTGGACAGTTTTCAAGTACAAAAAAGTTTGTTATAAGGAGGGAGGAGAAAAATTGTTCTCCTTAACCTCTGAGGATAGGACAAGAAGCAGTGGACTTAACTTGCAGCAATGGCAGTTTAGGTTGGACATTAGGAAAAACTTCCTGACTTTCAGGGTGGTTAAGCACTGGAATAAATTGCCTATGGAGGTTGTGGAATCTGCATCAGTGGAGGTTTTTAAGAGCAGGTTAGAGACGCACCTATCAGGAATGGTCTAGATACTACTTAATCCTGCCTTGAGTGCAGGAGACTGGACTAGATGACCACTCGAGGTCCCTTCCAGTCCTACGATTCTATGATGTGGGCCCAGTTCAGGTATATAAATGCATAAGGGAAGTTTTCAGTGCTACGCCCCTCTCTTTTCATCACCTTCCCATCGGAACATTGAGTCTGTGGCAAGGAATTTCTCTAATGTCCCTGCATCCCTATGATGCTCCTTTGGATGTTTGCTAGGAGTCTTTATATTGGCTGAAATATTCTTCACTGCTCGTAAATCTGTTGCAGATTCAAAAGTGGCAGCATTAAAATCAAGGCACTAATAACATGGAGAGGAAGGCACAGAGAATGATATAGCAGGAAAATAGAAAGCATGAAACAAAGGGCCCTTCCCTGAGTAATTCTACTGGAAGTCACCTGTGTCGATTTTAGCTTCCCTTATCTCCCTCTGTAGCAAATGCAGCACTGTGCCTTTGGTCAGGGGTTTTCAAACTTGCACCGCAACCCCTTCTGACAACAACTACTACTATATGACCCCAGGAGGGTTACCGAAGCCTGAGCACGCCTGATCCTGACTGCCCAGGGCGGTGAGGCTCAGGCTTCAACTTCGGACCCAGGCTCCAGCAAGTCTCAGGGTATGGCTACACTCACACTTTACAGCGTTGCAACTTTCGCGCTCAGGGGTGTGAAAAAACACCCCCCTGAGTGCTGCAAGATACAGCGCTGTAAAGCATCAGTGTAATCAGGGCGGCAGCGCTGGGAGCGCGACTCCCAGCGCTGCACGCTACACCCGTAGAGAATGTGGTTTATGTGCAGCTCCCAGCGCTGCCGCTCCGACCACACTCACACTTCAAAGCGCTGCAGCGCTTTGAAATTCCAAGTGTAGCCATACCCTAACACTCGCTCTGGTGACCCCATTAAAATAGGGTCCTGACCCATAGTTTGAGAACCGCAGGGTTAGAGAGACAGTGGATGAGATAATATCTTTTATAGGACCAGCTTCTGTTGATGAGAGAGACAACCTTACAAGTTACACAGAGCTCTTCTTTAGCTCTGGGAAAGGTACTAATGTCCTAGCTAAATAAATGATGGAACAGACTGCTTTGCATAAGTAGTTAGCACATTTTCTAAGAGACCATTCAAGGTGAATTGGCCCATTAACACCTCTGCAGTCATAGGACAAAAAAGGGAGTTAGATTGTTTTAATAAACCATAAATTCAGTGTCTTTATGAAGAGCATGATTCTTACTGTCTAGAAAAGTTATGAATTTAAACTCCTAGGCTCAGCTTGTGAAGGTGCTGTTCATGTTCCCTGTAAGGATGAGGACTGAGAGGTCAGGTATAGAGTGATCATTTTGTGAAATGTGTTCGCCCATGGGTGACATAGTGTTTTTGTCTTTTATCATTTTTCTCTGTGAGTTCATTTGACAGTAGAGTGATTGTCTGACTTCACCCATATAGTTGTTACTGGGGCATGTAATGCACTGGAACATGTTGTGATGGGCATATGTAGGACCCAGGGCTCCCGAAAGGTGTGTCGGGGTGAGGTGGGGTGTGACAATGCAGTCAGACAGAGCAATTTGAATCACCCCTGTGAGGCAGGGCAGTGCTATTAGCCCCCTCATGCAGATGGGAACTCTGGTCCAGAGAGACTAAATGATTTATTCAAGGTCACACAAAAGTCTTATATTAGAGGAGGGAACAGAACCCAGGGGTCCTGTATGCTAGGTTAGCATCTTCACTGCTAGACCATCCTTCCTGTCTGCTCTCTAGCTTTCTAAACACTATCAACCTGCTTAATCTCGCTGTATTAATTTGTATCGTTTTAATAATGGTCCAATGGGTCATTCTACCATGAGACAAATTCAGTCTGGCTGTGTTTGATGGTGACTTCCATTTTTTTTCAGGAGAACTTGAGTCTGTTCAACACAGACCCCACCTCCGAAGTTTGGAAAGTGTACGTTGATTATGTGGATGAAATGATCTTGGATGGATTCTTTAATGCTATTGAGTGCTCCCTCAAATACCTCCTGGAAAACACAGGTAACAGACCTGTCCTTTCTCAGGTCAGGCTGGTTTTCCCTCTCTGCTCTCAGCGAGGTTTCCATTGCTTGTGTGTAGCCGGAATGTCCTGACCTGCTGTCCATGGCTAGGAAGTGTTTGTGTCTGGGCAGAAGGGAGACAGCTGAACAAGGAGTGCAGTTTTGCTGTGCAGCAAGAGCAGGTGTCATTGTGTGCTGAGCTGCCCTGTCAGAGCTCCTGAGAATGACTCCAGGCTGCATTGAAAGTCTTCACATGTACGTGGTTTCTGTTAGCTACAGGTATGCTGACACTGCCACATAACACCTGCGGCTGGCCCATGTCAGTGACTCAGGCTCGCGGGGCTCAGGCTGTGGGACTATAAGATTGCTGCATAGCTATTCAGGCTTGGCGTTCAGCCCGAGCAGCTGGCATGGGCCAGCTGCTGGTGTTTAATTGCAGTGTATCATATCCTTTGTGACCCTAAGAGACCCAGGCGTGACCGGGCTGTGGTTCACATCTGGAGGAACACAGCACAGAGGGAGGAAGAGTAATAACACTGTGTTGCCTGATTTCTGTTCCACACTCTCCCTGGAAGCCAGTAGCTGCTCCTTTTCTGTCTGCCTCTGTGCATACAGTGTACCATTGGCATCACTATGGGCTGGCTAGTCACAGCAAGTGTTTGAGAAGCCCAGTAACGTATGGAGCCCTCACATAAGCTGAGTGGAGGCAGGTAAATCTGTGGAGCAGATCAGTGCTAATGGGCTGGGGGTGGAGAGCACCACACCAAATATTAACCAGATGATGGACAATGTCATTTAGAGTCCTGATCCCAGCTCTGCTGAGTGGTGCTGGCACCAGTTAGAGCCTCTCTCCCATCTGCAAAGGACCCAGGCACTGCGTGACCCCTATTCCACATCCAGGAGTGGCTCAAGGGCCCAATTTGTGACTGGTCAAACAGAATAAGAGACCTGGCCCACAAGAGGGACTGGTCCCAGTCACCCAACCCAGAGCCTGTGCTGCACAGAGATGACACAAGTAAAGAGTATTTCTTCTGCCTGCTGTGAGCATATGGTGTATTCTGTTCATCTCTTCACAGCGTTTGCCATGCCAGGCACTTTCTTCTCCGTGATTAATAAGGGACCATTAGATCATCTTTTCTAACCTCCTGCATAATACAGGCCATTATATTTCACCCAATCGCCCTGTATTGAGCCCAGTAACTTGTGTTTGGCTAAAGCATCTCTTACAGCCTGGATCTGAAGAGATGGAGAATCCGTCACTTCCCTGGGCGGTTTGTTCCAATGGTTAATCACCCTTACTGTTAAAATAAGGTGCCTTATTTCTAACTGAACTTTGTCTGGCTTCTGCTTCCAGCCACTGGTTCATGTTCTGCCTTTCTCCGCCTGATTAAAGAGCCCTTAAGTACCTGGTATTTCCTTCCCGGGAGAGTACTTCTGTACTCTAATCTAGTCACTTCTCTGTTTTCTTTTTGGTAAACTAAGCAGTCTGAGCTCTCTGTCTCTCACTGAGTGGCATTTTCTTCAGGCCTCAAAGGTGTGTTGTAAACAAGACACGAGAAGTCATTCTTCCGCTCTACTCTGTGCTGGTTAGGCCTCAACTGGAGTATTGTGTCCAGTTCTGGGCGCCACATTTCAAGAAAGGTGTGGAGAAATTGGAGAGGGTCCAGAGAAGAGGAACAAGAATGATTAAAGGTCTTGAGAACATGACCTATGAAGGAAGGCTGAAAGAATTGGGTTTATTTAGTTTGGAAAAGAAGACTGAGAGGGAATGATAGCAGTTTCAGGTATCTAAAAGTGTATCAGGAGGAGGAGAAAACTTGTTCACCTTAGCCTCTAATGATAGAACAAAAGTAATCTGGTCGCTTAAACTCAGCAAGGGAGATTAGGTTGGGACATAGAAAAAGTTCCTAACTGTCAGGGTAGTCAACAGGAATCAATTGCCTAGCGGAGGTTGGAAATCTCCATCTCTGGAGATATTAAGAGAGTTAGATAATGTTTCAGGATTCTAGACAGATTGGTCCTGGCATGAGGGCAGGGGACTGGACTCGATGACCTCTCGAGGTCCCTTCCAGTTCTAGAGTCTATGAATCTATGAATCAAATCATTTATATGGCTCTTTTCTGCTCCCTCTCCAATTTTTCAACATCCTTTTAAAAATGTGGACACCAGAACCAGATACTGTATTCCAGTATTTGTCTTAGTGCCATATGAAGAAGTAAAAATCATCTTCCTACTCCTACATGCTACTGCCCTGTTTATACATCCAAGGATTGCATGAACTCTTTTTGCAACAGCATCACACTAGGAACTCATGTTCAGGTGCTTGTGCATCATGACCCTGAATCCTTTCAGTGTTACTGTGTTCCAGGATGCAGTTCCCTCATTGAGCAGGGATGGCTGCATTCCTTGTTTCTAGACGTGCAAGCTTGCATTTGGCTGTATTAAAACACAGTTTGTTTGAATGGGCCCATTTTTTTAAGTGACTCAGATCACTCTGTATTTCTGCACTGTCCTCATTATTCTTTACCACATTGCCAGGCTTTGTGTCATCCACACATTTTATTAGCAATGATTTTATATTTATTTCTGTATTGTTAATGAAAATCTGGAACAGCATCAGGCCTAGTATTGATCCCCGCAGAGCCCCACTAGAAACACCCCCATTCAGTGAAGATTCCCCACTGCTTTTTGAGATCTGTCTGTTAGCTAGTCCTTAACCATATAACGTGTGCTCTCCTGATGATGTATAGTGCAAATTTTTTAATCCGAATGGCATGTAGTACTAAGACATAGGTCTTATAAAAGTCTAAGAATGTCAGTCTACTCAGTTACCTTGATCAGCCAAACTTGTAATCTCATCAAAACGTGAAATTAGATTTGTTTGACTTGAAGAATTTTCCATAAAACCATGTTGACTGGCGTTAAGTATATTTCTGTCCTTTAATTCTTTATCAATTGAATCTTGTATCATCTTTTCCATTACTTTGCCGAGGATTGGTGTCAGGCTAACCAGCGTATGGTTGCCCCAGTCATCCCAATTGCCCTTTTTGGATATTGACACAGCATTAGCACTCTGCCAGTCTTCTGGAATTTCCCCAGTGTTCCAATATTTATTCAAGATTAATATCAGTGGGCCAGAGATCTCCTGAACTTACTGTTTTCAGACTCCTGGGTGCAAGTTATCTGAGCCTACTGATTTAAAAATGTTTATCCCTAGTAGGAGTTTCTTAACATCCTCCTTAGTTACTAATTGGCTGGTAAATTCTTCATCATCCTGCTTTTTTCCAAGTACAGAACAAACGCTTCTGCCTTTTCTGCATCATTAATAATTTTGCCATCACCTTCTAGTAATGAGTCTATGCCGTTGTTAGGATTTCTCTTGTTCCTGATATACTTATTTAAAACCTCCTTTTTGTCCTTGGTCTTTCCAGCCATGGATTTTTTCCCTGATGTCTTTAGTTTCCCTTATCAATATTCTACACTTCATAACTTGTAATTTATACTAATTGCTGTATATTTGCTTTTTTATATTTATTTGTTGCTTTTTTATTAATAATTGCTGCCATCGTCACTTCATCACTGGAGAAGTTGGGCTGTTAGCCACAGTTTTGTGAAACTTTTCTTGATTGTGGAACCTAATAAACTCTGTTTTTAAGAATGCCCAATTTTCATTCACATTTTTCTGTCTAAATGTTTTCTTCCAGTCAGTTTCACTTCTAAATTTTCTCAGCATGGGGAAATTAGGTGTTTTGAAGCATCAGCTATTCATTTTACTGGTTGGAACTGTCCTCTGTTTGCCCAGAATGCATGTAATCAGGTCATGATCACTGGTCCTTGGGAAACCACCAACTTCCAGTTCAGTGATTCATTTATCTTTATCCTTTATAACGATATTCAAAATAGAGTTACATCATGTTGGGATCAATACTTTTTGTGTAGAAACTCCAGTGATGTTTTACTACTGGCTGCGAGAGACCATCATCATATATCTCCCCATCTGAAGTTCCCTGGCACAGAAGTGCTGTTCCAGTGCACCCCTTTGTGGTTGGATGTGGTGATGTGTCAGATCTGCCTCAGTTTCCCCACAACAATCATCAGACTACTCATCCCCAGAAAGCTTAGCCCCTTGAATGTATCTAATCCCTTCTGAGGTTACAGAGTCCCTTAGTCCAAATCCAATAAATGCACTGAGCAAAAGAATCCTCAGTCCAACTGGGCTCTGCCTCATGCCCCTTCCATGCAGGCAGGCCCCCAGCTATGATGGCCTGTCCTCCTGCTTAGCAACTGGTGCCCAGGCTCTTCTGTAAGAACCACCCAGTCCAGGGCTACCCTCTTCTCAAGGGCTCCAGCAGGCCACAGTCCCCATACAATCACTGGTCTGAGGCAGATTTCTTGCTCCTTATAGGAGCAGCCTGTGTGCTGTCCTTCTGCAGCAACGCTCAACTGCTCATAACACAACTAGAGGTCACCAAAAGAAATTAATAGGCAACAGGTTTAAAACAAACCGAAGTAAGTATTTCTTCACACAACGCACAGTCAACCTGTGGAACTTTTTGCCAGAGGATGTTGTGAAGGTCAAGACACTAATAAGGTTCAAAAAAGAACTAGATAAGTTCCTGGAGGATAGGTCCGTCAATGGCTATTAGCCAGGATGGGCAGGGATGGTGTCCCTAGCCTCTGTTTGCCAGAAGCTGGGAATTGGCAACAGGAGATGGATCACTTGATGATTACCTGTTCTGTTCATTCCCTCTGGGGCACCTGGCATTGGCCACTGTTGGACCCGTGGTTGCTCTTGAACCCTATCTGGTGTGGGGTTTGTCACATACCTGACAACATAATGTTTCTTTCCACCCATTCCAGACAGATGTTTCAGAAGTGACTCATTCTGTTCTCTGGCGTGATTGATTGATCTGTAAAGACTCCTACCAGTGTCTTCTCCTGGGGTTTGGTAGTTAGCATATAGATCAATACGCACTCAGAAGCCTGTGGTTCTGAGTTGTCAATGACTCCAAACCAGGTAATGGTCTGTAATGTAGCATGCCGCCCCCCGCATCTCTTGTGCTCACTCTTCCCTTTCTGAACAGGTTATAAGCAGAGATTCTAACATTCCAATCCTACAAATTATCCCATGTGAATGGAATGGCTGCTCCTCCCTGTGTGCGTCCTGCAGGACTGGGCAAAATTGTTCAGACTAATAGTTTATCCGCTGAACAACGCAGATTCAGGTCAACCAAAATGATTTGTGAAACACAGGCTGGATTTGGCAAATTGTTTCATGCGAGAAAAATGATTTTTTTGTTAAAAGTATCAGCCTAGATTAATTTAAAAAAAAGAAAAAAGCTCGTTTGTCTGTTTAAATGTTTTGTTTGACCCAAAATGAAATATATGTGGTTTTTCATTTTAGCAAGAAAATGGAAAAAATTCTGTTTTGACTCAATCCAAATTGAAAATTCTTTCAGATTTTTCTGTTTGGTCACAGAACTGACAAATCAATTATTCATTCAGCTCTAGTGTCCCTTGGGTGAGGGGTGTGGTGATGGAGTAGAGTCACTTCTTGTCTTACCCAAGCCCAGACCCCATCATCTCTTTTACTCTCTGTCAGATTCTAAGGCAGCCCTGGCTCCCCTGTTTGAGGTGCGGCTGGATCTGGTGATCCCTGATTTGGTATTCCATCCCTCGCTGGATCTTGGTGCTAACGATGGCTTCTATGACATGGTCGAAGGACTCCTCAATGACATCTACCGGATCTCGTCCCTGGTGCCCAGGCTGGCTGAGCACAGTGTTTTCCCTCACTATCAGGTCTCTTGCCCCAGTGCATGTTCTCCTATTGCACAGCAATGTGGAAAGTGTGCTCTGGATCATCATCCACTCACAAAGCCTCTCTGTCATTTCCCAGGCTGATATGGAGGACATGGGTGACTTAGCTGACATGCGCCACAGCCTTCTGGAGCGTGTTCAGAACACGATGTCAATCTGCAGTGATTACCGCAACTCCTTCGACCACTACTCTTACCTCTATGGGGATGACAGGAAGGAATTCATACGCCAGTTCCTGTTGTATGGGCACGTCCTGACTGCAGCAGAAATTGAAGCCCATGCGGACAATGGAGTCCCAGAGAGCCCACCTACATTACAGCAGTTCAGGGAGCAAATTGACTCCTACGAGAGAATCTATGATGAAGTCAACCGCCTGGAACCAGTGAACATCTTTGACAGTTGGATGAAAATCGATGCTCGGCCCTTCAAAGCATCCCTGCTGAATGTCATCAAACGGTGGAGCCTGATGTTTAAACAGCATCTCGTTGATCATGTGACACACAGGTAACAAAGGCTTATCTGCCCCATCTCCATTGGGTTCCATCCAGGTGATTACACTGGGATTTGTTTTCTCTGTCCACCTCATCCAAGAGTGCTATAACCTGGCAGGGGTGCCTGCCTCTCCAATCGCTGCGCACTCCACCAGGGCACAGGCCTCTTTAGCAGCTTTCCTGGCTCAGGTTCCTATCCAGGATATATGCAGGGCAGTGACATGGTCCTCCATACACACTCTCACTGTACATTATGCGATTACATAACAGGCCAGAGACAACACGGCCTTGGTAGAGCAGTACTCCAATCAGAGGACAATTCCGACCCTGCCTCCTGAACTTGGGCTTGTGATTCGCCTGACTGGAATTGACATGAACCAGCACTCGAAGAAGAAAAAACGGTTACTCACCTTCTTGTAACTGTTGTTCTTTGAGTCGTGTTGTTCGTGTCCATTCCAGTACCCGCTCTCCTACCCCTCTGTCGGAGTACCCAGCAAGAAGGAACTGTGTGTGGGGGGGTCAGGGAGTGGGGGTTGGGTCGGCAGGGCCCTATGTTGGGCGCTATGAAGGCACGACTCCAGGGGGCACCCAGGCCGATCCTATGGATACTGCTAGGGGAAAAATCTTCTGGCTGTCTTGCGTGCAGCACGTGCACACCTGGTTAAAATGGACAGGAACAACACATCTTGAACAACAGTTACGAGAAGGTGAGTAACCATTTTATATAAACTGCTCTCACTGAGTGTTTTCTTGTTTTGTATTATTTAGCTTGGCTGATCTTGAAGAATTTATAAAAAATGCTGATAGAGGTTTGAACAAAGAGGTTGAAAAAGGAGATTATGATGGTTTGGTGGAGATTATGGGTCACCTTATGGCTGTTAAAGAAAGACAGAGCAGCACGGATGAGATGTTTGAACCCCTGAAGCAAACAATTGAGCTACTGAAGATATATGAGCAAGAACTTACAGATGAAGTGTATAAGCAGCTAGAGGTTGGTGAAAACTTATGCCCAATACACAAAACCGCAAAATATTAGGCACCTAAAAAGAAAGTGATCAGTGTATATTAATAAATGTTAAGTACCCAGGTTCAGTAATCAATAGGCCTCAGTGGGCAGATTATTTTGATAGCCGAGTGGCAGAACATCTATTGTGGATGTGCCATCACAGCTCCTTAGATAAAACTACATCAAGATTGTCAATGACAGCAGAGATTTAGCCCATTGTTATGTGTGAATGATGTAGTGCCCCTCCCCAGATGGACAGCACACGCTCTATAAGAACAGAACGCATGTTCAGGTAGATCTGTTAACTATTTTATGGAGTGTTTAGGGTGTTAGTGCTTGGATGCAACCTCATGTGATGAGTGTCCCTAAGCCTCTGACTCTCAGATGCTGGGACTGGACAACACGGGATGAGTCACTCAGTAATTGCCCCGATCTGTTCATTTCCTATGAAGCATCTGGCATTCACCACCATCAGAAGACAGGGTATTGGGCTGGATGGACCATTGGTCTGACCCAGTGTGGCGATTCTTATGTTCTTGTTACAAAGGGTAGTCCCTTGTTTAGGGCACTAACCTAAGAGTCAGGAGACTGGCATTCAATTCCTACCTCTGCCGCACGATTCCTATGTGACCTTGGGCAAACCACCTTGGCATTAGGCAGTGGGTGCTTTTGAAAATCTAACTAGGCACCAAGCTGCATCTTTTGGTGCCTACATACCTTTAAAAGTCTGGCCTTTAGTCTCAGGGCCTCAGTTCCCTCTGTGTCGTCCTTCATGTTGTGAGGCAAAGTATATTAAGGTGTGAGGTGCTCAGTTACAAGGGTAATGGGGGCATGGGAAATATTTTAGATCCTGTTAAAATGGAAAAAATACAAAATTAGAGGCTTATTACAAAGTCCAGTTGTTAAATATTCCTGGGGCCCCGGTGCAGGTGTTTAGGCTAAAGCCGACCTTCCTCACAAAGTTCCTTTGTGGAAGGAGGATTTCAGTTAAGCATTATAGGTGGAGTTTTATTGGGTGTGACAGTTGCCTTACCTTGGGAATTCCTTGGATTTTAGTGCTTCTGATTTTGTAAGTAAATTTGAGCAACTAAATTTTTTGCAGGGGAGTTAAAACACCAAGGCTATCCTTAGGAGTAGAACTGGGGAAGCATTTTTTCTGGCCAGCAACATGTCAGCTCCATGAAGTTACTTAGAAACCCAGTCAGTATCTTTACTTCCACATACAGCGAGAGAAATAGAGGCAAATAAGGTCCTTTATATAATGCTCTCTTCTACTATCTTGAGGAAACTAGATCTTATGCTTTTTGGTGGATGAACAGTCCATATAAATGGATAGAGTCTAATTGAAGGGGAGACAGACAGCTGTTTCTGATAAAGAAGTGGACTGAAGCTCTGCTTGAATTTTGCCTTTTTCTTGCTACTTTCACCCTTGCGGTTTCAGCTGGGAAAGGAAGTGGAAAGAGCGAAGTATCCTCATAAGAGATGGAACTCTTCAAGGATCCTCTCAGAGCTGAAAGTAGGAAGTATTGGGACTGCTGTGGTGGCAGGGCCAACACTTCCAGCAGGTGACCCTAGGTGGTCGCCTAGGGCAGCAGGATGTGGGGGGTGGCATTTCGCTGCCCTCGGTGCAATTTTGGCGGCGATTCCTCTGGATGGGAAGAATAGCTGCCGCGGAAATGCAGCCGAGAAACAGGGCCTCCCAGAGGGGCTTCTTCGGCGGAAATTTGGCAGCGGGTCCTTCACTCACTCCAGGACCCGCCGCCGAAGTGCTCCAAAGACCTGGAGCGGAAGGACCCCTGCCGCCCAGAACGCAGCTTCAGAGGAGGAGCTGCTGCCGATTACTGAGGAGGAGCGCTGCTGCCTAGGGCGGCAAAAACTCTGGCGCCACTCCTGTGTGGTGGGCAAGCCAGCTGCCAGGAGATTTTCCCATTTGGAAGGTCTGGGTAACTATCCAGACTGAATGCAACTTCTGAACACGTCGAGTTTCATCCCAGACTTTTTTTTCTCTCCTGGCAAGCACTGGCGACTTTCAGTTACTCTTCTGACCCAAGTGAACAGGCAGAAAAACAAGCTGAAAAGTTTCTTTTGTTACAGACTGTGAATGGTCTAGGGGAAGAAACCACTCTTCTGAGAGCACTGGTAGGGAAGAGGGGAATTGAAATATGTGGAGGACTCAGGTCACAATGCTGATCTGTATGCTGGCTGAGGCTCTGACCTGTAGTTTTTAATGAAAGACAAAGGAAGTCCCTTCCCAGGACAAATACACAGCTTATGAAAAGCCTGCCCTGTGAAGCTTCTTTCCTTGACACCTAAATGAAAGTATCTTGGACTTCAGAGGTTCTGAGCATACACAACTTCCAGTGATGTTCATGGGAGCTCTGAAAATTGGGCCATTTTTATTTAGATGGTAACATTAAGTACCCAAGTTAGAAATGTTACCCTAGGAACCTCTCCGGACAGGTCCTTTGACTATAAACACCTTCCCCTTTTCCTTTCTAAGAGGGGATGGGACAGCATCTATTATAGAACCATGCAGTCTTAAATTTTAACTGAGTTGAAAAGGTCAGCTTACTTGTTGAGCCCATCTTCCTGCTTCCATCCACTCTCAGCGGATGCACAAGAGCCAGCTGGACTTTCAATCAGGATTAGTATTTTTTGTACCCTAGGAGCAAGATTTTTTGTACATCAGCCTTCATATACCCTAGGAAAGAGATTTAGGGTCACCTCAGTCGGGGTTGTCCACATTCCATAGGATTCTGGGGTGTGCAGAAAATGTGGCAGGACATTTCAAGAGGGAAGAGGGTTTACACCTTCAAAAGGGGTAAAAATCTTCATTTATCTTCAAAGTTGAAAATTAATTCCCTGTTTTACCCCCAGTCATGTGTTTGCACTTTATATCATGGCAAAAACCTCTCGATTGTGTAAGAGAGAAAAGCTGGTATTTTTCCAGCATGGGACTGTCCATAAACAAGTCAGATACATGTTACGTCAAGTGGCACATACCGTTGGCCAACATTTAATGCTTGCTTGCAGGAGCTTCCAGAAAAATGGAACAATATAAAGAAGCTGGCGATAACTGTGAAACAGCAAGTGGCTTCTTTGCAGGCAAATGAAGTGACAGTTATTCGCAAGAACTGTGCAGCATTTGATGTGGAACAGCAGAAATTCAGAGAGAGATTTCGCAAAGAAGCACCATTCAGGTACAGACTAATTATAGCACTACAGCAGTAAGGGAGAAAAGGGCTTACTAGATCATTTGTGCTCTGCTAGGCATATTGTCTAACATCCACTTATCTTTCCCAATTGGTCAAAAGGCTGGGTATAATATCTGATACGGCATTTTTCTGGGGCCTCTATGATGTAGTGGGTAGGGAGTGGATTCAGCAAGAGCAAAGTTAAAATTTTCAAACGTGCCTAAGTCCCATTTTCAAAAGTGACTTAGGTGCATGAGAGCCTAAGCGTGACCAAAAGTGTCTAAGGCCCAGATTTTTAAAGCTCTTTGGGTGCCTCACTCCCATTGATTTCCGTGGGAGATAGGTCCAGGTTGTAAGAAGTCTCTGAGTGCCTAAGTCTCTTTTGAAAGTGAGACTTAGGATTTCAACTGACTTAGGCACTTTTGACATTTTTGCATTGGGTCTTTTATGTGTCTAACTATAAGCACCCTAAAATGACCAAACCCTTCTCATAGTCCCATGATTCCAGGATTGTGCATAGACAATAACCCAGGACAAAGAACCATTCCATGCATCCCCAGGACTCAGAGTCCAGGGCTGTCATCAGAGCGTTGCAGGATGGAAAAGCATTCCAGGTACAGACTTGCAGATGATCAGTGTTAAATACCTGGGGTTGCCAGTGTCGCCAGTGTAACCTGTTTATCACAATGGTTTTGATGTTGTGCTGACATATCACAACAAAGTACTGTCATGCTGTGTCAGAGTATCATAGAATCATAGAAATGTATGGTTGAAAGAGACCTTGAGAGGTCATCTAGTCCATTCCCTTCACTGAGGCAGGACCACTAAAGGCTCTGAAGCAAAGCAAACTGTCATGGGAAGAGGGAAGGTCCTCTCATGGATCAGTAACTGGTTAAAAGATGGGAGACAAAGGGTAGGAATAAATAGTCAGTTTTCAGAAAGGAATGAGTTAAACAGTGGGGTCGCTCCAAGGATCTGTATTGAAACCTGTGCTGTTCAATGTATTCATAAATGATATGGAAAAGAGAGTGAACAGTGAAGTGCAAAGGTTGCAGATGTTACAAAATTATTCAAGATAGTTAAGTCCAACACTGACTGCAGAGAGTTAATAGTCTGTTTTCCAAGCTGAACAGTCCCAATCTTTTTAATTCCCCCATATATGGAAGCTGTTTCATACCCATAGTCGTTTTTGTTGCCAATTCTAATATATCTTTTTGAGATGGGGCAGCCAAAACTGCATGCAGTATTCAAAGTGTGGGAGTACTTTGGCTTTATATAGTGGCATTATATTTTCTGTCTTATTATATATCCCTTTCCTAATGGTTCCTAACATTTTGCTAGCTTTTCTGACTGCTGCTGCACATTGAACAGATGTTTTCAGAGACCTATCCATGATGACTCCAAGATCTTTTTCTTGAGTGATAACAGCCAATTTAGACCCATCATTTTGTTTGTATTGTTGGGATTATTTTCCCCCAATATGCGTTACTTTGCATTTACTGTATCAACATTGAATTTCATCTCCCATTTTCTTGCCCCATCACCTAGTTTCATGAGATCCCTTTGCAGCTCTTCAAAGTCAGCTTTGACTTAATTATTTTGGGTAATTTTGTATCACCTGCAAACTTTGTCACCTCACTATTTACCCCTTTTTCCAGATTATTTATGAATATGTTGAATAGCACTGGTCCCAGTACAGATCCTTGGGGGGACACCGTTATTTACCTCTCTTCGCTGTGAAAACTGCCCACTTATTCCTGCCCTTTGTTTCCTACCCTTTAACCAACTTCTGATCCATGAGAGGGCTTTCCCTCTTGTCCAATGACTGACTCCTTTCCTTGCTTAAGAGCCTTTGGTGAGAGACTTTGTCAAAGGCTTTCTGAAAGTCCAAGTACATTGTAGCAACTGGATCTATCTTGTTCACATGTTTGTTGACACTCTCAAAGAATTCTAATAGATTGTGAGGCATGATTTCCCTTTACAAAAGTTGCACTATAGTTACAACCAGCTTCCCTGGTACTGAAGTTAGGCTTATAGGCCTATAATTGCCAGGATTGCCTCTGGAGTCTTTTTTTAAAAAATTTGGCATGAGTTTAGCTATCCACCAGTCATCTGGTACAGAGGCTGATTTAAGCAATAGTTACAATGATATGGAAAAAGTGGATACAGAAATGTTATTTACCCTTTCCCATAATATGAAAAATGGGTCACCTAATGAAATTAATAGGTGGCAAGTTTAATACAAATGAGGAAATACTTTTTCACACAATATACAATTAACCTATGGAGCTCACTGCCATGGGATGTGAAGGCCAAAAGTATAACTGGGTTCAAAAAAGAATTTGACAAGTTCACAGAGGTTGGGTCTTTCAATGGCTGTTGGCCAAGATGGTCAGGAATGTAACATTGTACTTGAAGCAAACCTAAACCTCAGACTTCCAGAAGCCAGGAAGGTAAGACAGAGATGGGTGTCCATAATTTCAGCTTTAGTTCATAGCTCAGAATACACATTTAATACATAGGTTACACATGAATATCAATGATCAATGTGGTGTTAGTTTTTAAGTGATACTTCACAAGGCATATTTTCCACAAAGATTATTACAATAATGTGTGGGATGTGAATACAGGGGTGCTTTTTGTTACAATATTGTCCTTTTTTGCAACTGCATCCCATTACTGGCTCTCATTCAATGTGTGATCTGTGGTAACCCCAGATATTTTTCAGCAGTACTAACACTTAGCCATTTGTTCCCCATTTAGTAGTTGTGAGTTTAATTTTTCCTTCCTAAGCACAGTGCTTCCTTCTTTTCTTTATTGAATTTAATCTTGTTGATTTCAGAATACATCTCTAATTTATCAAAGTCATTTTGAATTCTCATCCTGCCCTCCAAAGTGCTTGCAACCCCTTCCATCTTGGTGTCATCCACACATTTTCTACTCTAAAGTCCATTAGAAGAAGTCATGGTTGAAAATATTGAATAGTAAGTGACCCAGGACAGACCCTTGTGAGACCCCAATAGCTATGTCTTCCCAGTCTGACAGCGAACCATTGATAAATACTTTTTGAGTTTGTTTTTTCAACTACTTGTACACTTAATTTAGACCATATTTCCCTAGTTTTCTTATGAGAATGTTATGTGGGACTGTATCAAAAGCCTTATTAAAATCAAGATATGTTACAATTATAGCTTCTCCCCTACCCACTAGGCCAGTAACCCTGTCAAAAAAGGCAATTAGGTTGGTCTGGCATGATTTGTTCTTGAAAAATCCATGTTGGCTTTTACTTACCCTATTATCCTCTAGGTGTTTATAAACTAATTTTTTGTTTAATAATGTATTGCAGTATCTTTCCAGGTATTGAAGTCAGGTTGATTAGTCTATAATTTCCTGTGTCCTCATTGTTCTGCCTTTTTAAAGACAGGTACTTTGTTTGACTTTCTCTAGTTCTCTGTGACTTCGTCAGTTCTCCATGAGTTCTCAGAGATAATTGCTCATGGTTACAAAATGATTTTGGCTAGTTCCTTAAATACCTTAAAGTGAATTTTGTCAGGCCCTACTGACTTGACTAAATCTAACTCATCTAAATATTCTTTAACTTCTTCTATCCCTGATCTGCCTTGTGTTCCTCCCTGCCCTGTTAATATTGTGCTAAGCATCTGGTCACAATTAACCCTTTTAGTGATCATTGAATCAAAATAGACATTAAACAGCTCAGCCTTCTTAGTGTTATCTATTATTAGCTCTGTTTCCCCACTAAGTAGAGTACCTACACTTTTTTTAAGGTCATAAGAACAGCCATACTGGGTCAAACCAATGGTCCAGCTAGCCCAGTATCCTGTCTTCCAACAGTGGCCGGTGTCAGATGTTTCAGAGGGAATGAACAGAACAGGGCAAATTTATCTAGTGATCCATCCTGTCATCCATTCTTAGCTTCTGGCAGTCAGAGGTCTAGGGACACCCAGAGTATGGGATTGTTCTTCATTTTTCTCTTGCTCTTAGTGTACTTATAGAGCCTCTTCTTAGTGCCTCTTATGTCCCTTGCTAGGTGTACCTCATTTTGTGGCGTTGCCTTTCTGATTTTATCCTTATATGCTTGCACTCTTCTTTGTACTCACCATTAGCAATTTCTCCATGCTTCCTCTTTTTGTAGGCTTCCATTTTGATTTTCAGGTCATTAAAGAGTTCCTGATGGAGCCATATTAACCTCCTACTGTTCATCGTCTCTTTCCTTTGCATCAGCATAGTTTGCTGTTGTGCCTTTAATAATGTCTCTCTGAGAAACTGCCAGCTCTCTTGAACTCCTTTTTCCCTTAGATTTTCTTCCTATGGGACCTTACCTACCAGTTCTCCGAATTTGTTAGTCTGCTTTGCTGAAGTCCATTGTTCTTATTCTGCTGCTCTCACTCCTTCTTTTCTTTAGACTCATGAAATCTATCATTTTATGATCACTTTCTACCAAGTTCCCTTTCACCTTCAGATTCACAACCAATACATGCCTGTTGATCAAAATCAAGTCTAATATATCTTCCCCCCCGGTTGCATCCTCCACCATCTGAGGCAAGAAGTCGTCCTTGATACAGTCCAAGAACTTATTGGACATTTTGTGTTTTCCAGATTACTCTTTCTGTGGATGTCTGGGTAGTTCAAGTGCCCCTTACTACTAGGTATACTGCTGTTATTTGTTGTGGGATACACAGTACCCCCATAGCCAGGATGGTGGCAGTGCTGAGACCTAGAGAGACTGCTCTAAGTGCTTCTACGTCCCCAGACTATGCCAGGATAGCCCCTAGTGTAAATGAAACGTATGTTAACAGAAGGAGGAGTTGTGCTGGTGTAGGAACAACACCTCCCTGAATGACACGAGTGATGTTGGCAGAAGCACTCTTCAGTCAGCACAGCTGCATCTACACAGTTGTTCTTTTTTGCTGGTATAGCTGTGTCAGCTAGGGGGATGGCATGATTTATTGCACCCCTAGCCACTTGCATAACTTTGTAGTGTAGACCTGCTCCCTGTCTCCAGCAGAGCAGCTTTGAACCTGGAGTGAGGCTTTCCCAGGCTCCAGGTCCAAGCATTGTTTTAACCTTTTCCTGATGCTTCCTGCACTGAACATCGAATAAAGAACATTCTTCCAATAGTTGTACGGTTTTTATATCCAGAGGCCTGCTTGGCCAGAAACACACAGACTTATGAAAGGAAATGCTCTTAGAAACCTTGTGTAAATGAATGAGAGTTCCCTTCGAGCTGTGTTCTCCCTCCTCAGTGAAAGTGACTCTCCTTTAAAGTGCACTACTTTGCACTCATGTAGCAGTGTGATAAAATACATTCATAAAATCCCCCCTGTGTACATGAGAGAGGAATAACTCTAGTCCACTGAACTGGGCTCCCTTGCAAGCTTCTGTAAATGTCACTCTCTGGAGGTTGGGGTAGAATCAGCTGTGTTGACTAGATCGGCTGTAATGGCCCTTCAGTAGGTGAGCCACTTAGCATTTTGAGTTGTCTTGGCATTCGCTCGTACCTTGGGCTGACAGTGAGCATGTGAATCTGGGGCACAAAGAGAAAAAATGGTTTTTTGTTTCCTTTTTAAAAGTATCAGTGTTTCTGGCAATTTTACCTCCCATTTAGCCATTATTTAACATGTAACTCCATTTTAGTAGAGACTACAGGCAGAAAGATGACTATGCTCTGAAGAAGAGAATGAGGGTACAAATGAGACAAATGGCATCAGTTCTGCAATGTGGAATAACCATTAGAGCATATGTCTCTTGTACAACACTCTTTGCATTATATTTTATTTGAAGTGCTTATAATCTTACTTATGAAGTATGAAAATTGCTTTATAGGTTTGACACTGAAAATCCTTACCTAATGCTGGATGCAAACCACATTGAGATAAAACAAATGGAGTCAACCATGGCCTCACTTTATGAATCAGCTAGTTTGTTTGAAGTCAATGTTCCAGATTATAAACAGCTAAAGCAATGCAGGAAGGAAGTTTGTCTTCTCAAGGAACTCTGGGATATGATCTCTGTGGTGACATCTAGCATGAATGACTGGCAGACCACGAAATGGAAGGATATTAATGTGGAAAACATGGACCTTGAATGCAAAAAGTTTGCAAAGAATATTCGGAACCTGGATAAAGAAATGAGGGTGTGGGATGCATTTGCTGGGCTGGACAACAGGGTGAAGAACATCCTGACATCTTTGAGGGCTGTGGCGGAGCTTCAGAATCCTGCCATCAGGGAAAGGCACTGGAACCAGTTGATGCAGGCAACAGCTGTGACATTCACCATGGACACAGAGACCACACTGGCTGACCTCCTGACACTCAACCTGCATAACTTTGAGGATGAGGTTGGGGGCATAGTGGATAAAGCAGTTAAGGAAATGAGCATGGAGAAAGTCTTGAAAGAGATAAAAAGTACTTGGAGCAGCATGGAATTCCAGTATGAACTGCATCCCCGGACAAACGTCCCTCTGCTGAAATCTGATGAGGAGCTCATTGAAACTTTAGAAGACAACCAGGTGCAGCTGCAGAATCTGATGACATCCAAGTATATTGCCTTCTTCTTAGAGGAAGTGTCTGGATGGCAGAAGAAGCTGTCCACAGCAGACTCAATCATTTCTATCTGGTTTGAAGTGCAGCGGACATGGACTCACCTGGAGAGCATATTCATTGGCTCAGAAGATATCCGGGCACAGCTTCCTGAGGTAAACAGCAGAATGACAGAAGTCATGTTCTCAGTCAGAAAGGAATGTGGGACAACCTCCATTATCCCAACTAAAGCTGTCTGAAATGCAGCAAATCCTTCGATGGCTACTTGTCACACTGGAAATTCCCTCAGGTGCCTGGGCTTATTCAGCATCCTCAGGACGTTTGGATAAGGGAGGTTGTGCTTTGTCTCTTTCTTGGGTTATCCCAGGAGGCTGAAAGCCCTCATTGATCTCCCCTCTCCCCTGTACGCAGCATATACAGAGTTTGTTATTGTAGGGCTGCTGGCATTGTTTATCGTAGGATTGGCCTGGTTGTGCTGGCAGAGGAAATACAGATCATTGTGCGGAATTTGCCAGTATAAAGTATGGGCCAACCAGCCCTGACAGTATCCCTGTAAAAGTGTTTAACAGAGAGCTGGGCCAGCCATTCCACTGCTTATTCTCTGAAAAGCAGAACAAATTAATTATACCAGCATTTCACTCTCCTTTGGTAGCCTGTAGAGGAAAATCCAAATTACTGTTGGTTTCCTGTCCTATTATTGATCCATGCAAATGCAAGTATATGGGGAAATATCCAGGATCCAGCCGAACTGCACTCCCCCAGTGTAGACAGTTTAGAGCTCAGCTCTGTGTGTGCCAATGTGTCAGGTGTAAAATTCACCTTTGCACTCTGCTAGACTGGTTTCTGTGTGCAGGGCCAGTCCCCTGTTATAAGCGTGAGCAGCCCTGAGCATTGCTCTGACTTACACCAGCTACCAGCAGACACGAGAGGTTGAAACCACAATTGAGGGTGAGAGCACTTTGGCCGGGGTGGGATGTCTGTGTGCAGCTTGCTGTACGTGCTCTGTGCAGACAACCACCGTTCAGGCCCTTTTCACCAGCATTAAAGGCAAATCAGTGCTTTTGGTTTTGTTTACAAAGAAAGCTCTGAGCATTTCATCTAGTGGTTGGGGTGGAATCCTGACCCCTTTGAAGTCCAGGGGTGGTTGTGATTCACCGTTGACTTCAGCGAGGCCAGGATTTTGAATGTGGCTTTATCTATTCTTCACTGAAGTCCACTAGAAGCACATGAGCCTTGCTAAGGGGAGAACTTCTCTGTAAGTGAAGTGGGAGTGCTCACGAGGGACTAGATCTCTTCACTCTTCAGCAGAGGCTGGGAAATGATCATCCTGGGCTGGAAGCAAAGTCTCCTGAGGTCTGTTGTCTATCATGGTGCATGGCACTAACTATGCAGAGTAGGCAAATCCTGCCTCTGTGGCCAGGGAAACATGGATGGATTCCAGCGTCTACTAGAGGGGATATCGGGTCCTCAGGAACCCCTACACAGGATATGGGCCATATTAGGGATCAGCCACTAACTGATCCATCTGCACCCTTCCTAGATGGGGTGGGAGGAATGTAATGGGTCACGGTGCCTGCTCCAGCCATTGGGATGGAGAAGCCTCTATGAAATGGTGCCAAGGCTGCTCTGTGGGATTCCTCCTACCCAGCACCTGCCCTGCCTGCTGGGGTGGGGCTGTGGCCAGATGATGGAGTCTTTTCAGTAAAGAAATGAGTGTTTGACTGGGTGGCTGTAGCTTCTCTCTTGCCATTTGTAGGACTCCAAGCGCTTTGAAGGAATTGATGTTGATTTTAAAGAACTGGCCTATGATGCGGAGAAAACACCGAATGTTGTTGAGGCTACTAACAAGCCAGGTCTTTATGAACAACTGGAGGATATTCAGAGCAGGTGAGTGACACTTTGGGAATTTTGAGGGACACTGCAATTAGCTGCGATAAGTTTACTTACTGTGTTCTCAGATGTCTCTACTGGGTGGCGGCAGGGCCGGTGCTTCCATTTAGGCGACCAAACCAGGATTTGGGAGGGCGGCATTTTGCGGCCCTCGGTGGCAATTTGGCGGCGGGGGGTCCTTCCATGCTCCGGGTCTTCGGTGGCAAGTCTGCGGCGGGTCCTTCACTCGCTCTGGGACCCGCTGCTGAAGTGCCCTGAAGACCGGGAGTGCGGAAGGACCCCCCCGCCGCAGAATTGCCGCCGACCAGGAGCACGGAAGGACGCCCTCCGCCGCAGAATTGCCGCCGACTAGGAGCGCGGAAGGATCCCTGCCTAGGGCGCCAAAAACCCTAGTGCCGCTCCTGGGTGGCGGTGGCCATCTCTGTTCAGCCAGTCACAACAACACTAAATTTTATTTAGACTTTGTGTTTGTGATCCACCAATCTGTAACCCAACACCTGTTATTGCAATGCAGGCTGAGAAGTTCTGTATACAGAATTCCAGACAGTCAAAACATAAGGTGCTGAGTGCAATGTGAGCTCACCCACCTCACATGTACATTATGTATATATAGAGCAGTGTAAAAAGTCCTAAAAAGTACAAACCATTTGTAGCATAGCTGTGTCAATGTTCTTCTGAGACCTTTAATTATGGTATGTTTAAATTCAGTCCCTCAGTGCTGCAGAGGTAGCCTTGCCACATGACAGTGCTAGGTGCTTTGAGAAATGCCCTGTTGCACTGAGACAGATAAATAAACATGTTTCAGTTACTATGTTTGCTAATTTGACTGGGAAGTGCACATTAAAAACTCAGTGTGAAGACTGTTTTGATCAGTAATATTCCACTACTAACAACATTTTAATTTAAAACAAACCTTTCAGTTATACCAGGCCCATATTCCTCACTGACAAGTAGTTAAGTGCTGTCTGTGAAATTTATAATTTTAGCCATTTGTAGTTTTGAGTGCAGAAAAGTCACAAGATTTAAACTGGAAGTTTGGGATCTCATAAACTCAAACAGCTGAACAGATTTAGGTCAGACCAAGCTTGAGAAATTTCATCCCAACATGAACATGGTTGTGGGAGTTGTGAGTAGTTGCAGAAGGCTGGGTAAGACTGCAGGAATCTTCTCAACGAATCTCTCTGAGGGCTTTATATTTCTGCCCATCACCATAGTATCTGGGAACCTTCCACATAAAATCAGTAACACTGCATATGTCCCTAGTGAATTGCCTGGAGTTTGTAGCCTTGTCTATGCTACAGCCACCTAAGTGGCACAGCTACAGCACTCCCGCTGAACTGCGATAGTGAGACGCTTTGTGCATCGACAGAAGGGGTTTTTCCATCGACATAGGCAATCCACCTGTTCTAGAAGTGGTAGCTAGGTCAACGGAAGAATCTTTCCTTGACTAAGGTCTATCTCGGGGCCTAAGTTGTCCTAACTAATTAAGTGTGCAAAATTTTTCTCAGCCTTGAGTGATGTAGCTAGGGCAAAGTAAATTTTAGGTGTAGACAAGGCCTCTGTCACTTCTTACTTTTTGGGGTCACAACTCTGCTTCTGAACGTGAACTGCAATATTAGGTGCTAAGGAGAATGTGTGTCTGTTAATTCTGGACTTCATATCTCTGCTTTGTTGCCCCAGATTGGCTCTGTGTGAGAAGGCCTTGGCTGAATACTTGGACACCAAGAGGTTGGCCTTTCCCAGATTTTACTTCATTTCTTCTGTGGATTTACTGGACATTCTTTCCAATGGCACCAACCCGCAGCTAGTAAGTTTCACACATTATTGCCTTTAGCTTTGAACAATGGAGTGGTGAATAGACTGACAAACCTAGAACATGCCTGTAGCTTGTTCTAGAAGGTAATGTTTTTCTGTTCCTCACCAGTAGTACCATGAACAATAATTTCTATAGATTTCAGAGGGGTAGCTGTGTTAGTCTGTATCAGTAAAAACAACAAGGAGTCCTTGTGACACCTTAGAGACTAACAAATTTATTTGGACATAAGCTTTTGTGGGATATAACCCACTTCATCAGATGCATGGATTGGAAAATACAGTAAGTGTGTATAAATATACAGCACATGAAAAGATGGGAGTTGCCTTACAAGGGGAGTCAGTGCTAATGAGGCCAATTTAATTAAGGTGGATGTCACCCATTCCCAGCGGTTGACAAGAAGGTGTGAGGATCAACAGAGGGGAAATTACTTTTTGTAGTGACCCAGCCACTCCCAGTTTTTACTCAGTCCTAGTTTGATGGTGTCAAGTTTGCAGATTAATTCCAGTTCTGTAGTTTCTCGCTGAAGTCTGTTTTTAAAGTTTTTTTTGTTGAAGAATGGCCACTTTTAAGTTTGTTATTGAGTGTCCAGGGAGATTCACAGGTTTCAGAGTGGTCCAGGGAGACTGAAATGCTCTCCTACTGGTTTTTGAATATTACAGTTCTTGATGTCTGATTTGTGTCCATTTATTCTTTTGCATAGGCACTGTCCAGTTTGGCTAATGTACTTGGCAGAGGGGCATTGCTGGCACATGATGGCATATATCACATTGGTAGATGTGCAGGTGAACGAGCCCTTGATGGTGTGGCTGATGTGGTTGGGTCCTATGATGGTGTCCCTTGAATAGATATGCAGACAGAGTTGGCAATAGGGTTTGTTGTAGGGGTTGGTTCCCGAGTTAGTGTTTCTGTTGTGTGGTGTGTAGTTGCTGGTGAGTATTTGTTTCAGGTTTGGGGGCTGTTTGTAAATGAGGACTGGCCTGTCTCCCAAGATCTGTGAGAGTGAGGGATCATCCTTCAGGATAGGTTGTAGATCCTTGATGATGTGCTGGAGAGGTTTTAGTTGGGGGCTGAAGGTGATGACTAGTGGTGTTCTGTTACTTTCTTTGTTGGGCCTATCCTGTAGTAGGTGATAGAACACCACTTATGGCTGACAGAACACCACTAGTCATCAAATTAGGCCTGAATAAAGATCGGGAGTGGCTAGGTCACTGCAAAAAATAATTTTCCCTTTGTTAATATTCACCCCTTCTTGTTAACTGTTGAGAATGGGCTACATCCTTCATGTGCTGTATATTTATACACACTTACTGTATTTTCCAATCCATGCATCTGATGAAGTGGGTTATATCCCACGAAAGCTTATGCCCAAATATATTTGTTAGTCTCTAAGATGCCACAAGGACTCCTCCTTGATTTTGATTTCTATAGAGTTATTAATATATAATTTTCCACTAGATGTCAGGATGTACATCATATTCTCCTCTCTAAATGTTGGGAAACATTGCCAATTGTTCTAATAAAGTTCCTTTAAGTCTGATTAGTGTATGTTTTTGACACTGTTCAAGGGACGAACTTTGTGCTTGGAGGCTCTGAGGTTTGAAGGAACATATTTTCTCTAAAGATCTCAGCAAAAGCTTGCAACAATGACTGGTGAATTTGGATGGCTCAGGTTTGGGCCATTTCCAGAAAATGCCAAGCACCTGCCCTTGAAAGAGTCTCAAGTTGGGCACCCAAAAATTGAGGCAGCTAAAATAACTAACTATTTCAGAAGGCTCCATCTTGCAGAATTCTCACCCTGAGTTTGGGTGCCTTAGTGTGAGACTGGTGACAATCCTGTTGCTCTTGTGTTGTTTGATCCTGTAGAGAGAAGGGACAGCTTAAGTCCCCGGGTACACCACACTATATGCCACCCTTGCTGCCCTGCTCAGAGTGCTTCAAAGGGGAAATCTTCAAATCTAAATCTGAGTCAGCCTTGATCTCTGAGCACAGAGCTCAGTGATAGCAATGACTGTGCCAGGCAGGGCTCCATCCGGTGGAAGCCAAGGCCCCTGCTAATTGATGGCTCCTCAGTGTCCTCGGCATCTGAGGTTGATGGCAATGATCTCTGGCTCCAGATGGACTGGAATCTCCACACAGGAGACAGGACCAAGGCAGGAGGTGCCAAGAGGGAAGGGGTAGGTGGAGGGGCAGGCTGATGATGGCTCAAGTTATCTGGAGAGCTCCTCTGAGGCCAAATGTGTCTCGACTCCAGAGAAGCATCAGCACAGTGACTGCAGGGCATGGGACGACTTGACCTTTCTCCAGTCCCCACCAAAGGTGCTCCAGACAGCTGATGCTGTCGTTATCATTCCTTGTTTTGTTCTGTACTAGTGCCACTGTGCTGGGCATTGCGCACGCGTGGAGTACAGGATGGTCCCAGCTCTGAAGAGCTTACTTTGTAAGTACAATCAACATTTCCAGTTAGACCTGCTCCAGGGATTCACAACCAGGGCTTAATTTGTGCCAGGGCATCTTTAGGCTTGGCAGTTCATACTCCCAGCACCTCTGGGCTGGCTGCATCAGTTATGATTGTAAAAAAAAAATCGCTTGAGCTCTGGCACCTTTTTCACTACACATTAAGCACTGTTTGTGGGGTCAACAGTTAAGAGGTACCTGGGCCAGGAAACCCATCCAGCAAGGTTGCTCTGTTCTTTTACACTTTTCTGGACTAGCCTCTGGTGCAGGTATGGCAGGCCCCTCCTCACATTGTTGTCTCAGTCTTGACTTTTCTTTCTGGGAACCCTGCCTTTGCACTGTCAGAGGGCTGGCAGGAATGAATGGAGGCCAGCAGTAATACTCAAGACACGTTGGCATGCTATGTTCAATAGGAGGCCTGGCCTGCACTCTGCCCCCACTGCCTGCAGGGGTAACAAAAAAGTGAATACTTAGGGGATTCCCAACAGCTGGGCTCTGAGGAGCTGGGAGCCAAGAATGAGAATCTTGGCAGGATGCTCTCTTCAAAGAAGCAGGCTTGCAACACAACAGCATTCCCATTTGAACTCATTTGACCTTCCATGGAGAATGTATTTTCTCAGTGTGGGTTACCATTAAGCAGCAGCTCTTGAGAAGGGTTTTGCATTCTGACAAGGATGCACTGGGGCGGTTTGGCCAATTATGCTTCTGGATGGAGCTGATAGTGAGAAAAAGTGCAGTGGTTATGGTGGTTGTGGTTGAAAATGAAACAAAACCTGTATTTGAAAGGCCAAGCTTGTAAATGGATGTCTGTTTATGAGGGTATATGGCTGACAGTGGTTGGCAGATTCTAGGGCAAGTGTTTTTCAAAGGCCTTCAGGAAAGCTCCGTGCTGTTGAAAGTGACTTCTCTGTGGCATATTTCAGTTTGAACAAGACTCCCAATAATCTCTGCTCCTTGAATGATGACATTGACTAGAAAGCAGTGCACATGTAGCAGGTGTTTCTCCCTTACAGGCAGCCACAGAAGACCCATTACACACGATGGAGAACAATATGAACTATAAAATGTGGGCCATCCAGGGGTTCAATCAAATGACGACCTTAGCTAAAGCAAATGCAGATCAAGCTCTAGTGAGTTCCAGTTCTTGTGTGTGCAGACCTAGGCTAATAGAGTGGATGTATCACCATCAGGGACATCAGTTCTGGAGGTTCTAATTCAGGAAATGCCTCTTCCAGAAGCAGTATTTCTAGGGACTTGCCAATGCAATCATGTCATTCTAAAGGTACTGCTACAAGGAATGACATCCACATGATTGACTGGATTATGGGATGGGGTGGGAAGGAACTGCACTATATAGAAAGTTGCAACAATATTTCTGTTTAAAGAAATTCTCTTAACTGCATTTCCCGGGGTTCCTAGGTTTTGTTTCCTTTTCCCTGTCCCCAGCGGGGAAGAGTTGTATGGGAGTTGTCAGTGTGCATTGTACGGGAGGCATTACCTTTGTTGTTACAGTTTGTGCTTTGGAATCCCTGTGTTCTGGAAGTGTGTGGTAAGAAGTTCTGCAGAAAAATCTCGGCTTCACCTTAGCTCGCTTTTTCATTAGTGAATATACCACCAATGTAGGTAAGATTGATTATTACTATTATAGGAGTTTGTCGTCATTGTAATACCTGGATGTCTATACCATGACACAGCTAAGTCAGAGCACCTGGTAGGCACAGCAGGATATTGGTGGGATAGCTGTGTTCACCCAGGGTATGTCTACACTGAAGCTGGAGATGTACATGTGCTAGCTCTGATTGCACTAGCACACTAAAGCTAGCTGGGTAGCCATGGTGGTGCAGGTGGCAGGATGGGGTAGTGCCTGAGTATGTACCTACTGTCTCGGATGGGAATCATACTCAAGTGGCTAGCTCCTCCTGTGCCTCTGCAACTGCGTTGCTATTGTTAGTGTGCTAGCTGTGTCGGAGCTAGCCTGTGTACATCTACATGAGCGGAAACGTAACCATATAGTTCCAGTGTAGACATACCTCCCGTCAGTTGGGAAGCTCCAGCTAAACCTGTTTTCATTAGCAATTGAATAACAGGGCTGTGCTGCCATGTTTTGATTCATCTTGAAATTGGCTTGTAAAATTGACAGACGTTTTCATAATGAATGCTGAGCTTTACTCAATCCAGAATCTATTAGCATTTCTATTTTTTTGTTAGCTAGTGGAGAATCTCTCCCAATTAAGAAACCTTTCAGATAAGGAGATATATGATTATATGAAATTCAGGTTAGTCAGGGCTCAGTGCATATATAGAAATGCCATTATTTTCTGTTAACATATAATATTTCTTATAGTTTCTCTGTGCTCCTTGGTTTTTCAACCTTTGAAACCTTACAGTTGTGCATTTGATCAATATCACAAACACAGAGGGAAAAAACAGGAGTGAAACAGAAAAAAATACCACCTTGAAATGCTCAGTGGTATATGAAGGAATTCTGTGAGCATTGTCTGTTATACCTGCTTAAAACTGTTTACAATAAAATCAAGTAAATGTCAAGCAGGATCAAATATGGATAAACTCTTGACCTTTCCATTGTAGTCTCTGAGCCTGTCTGATTATTCCTAACAGAGGATTAAATGGACAACAATATTATCATAACAGATCTGGCATTGAACTTGTAAAGATTCAGGTATATCCAAGGTTTTTCTGGGGGTGTTGAACTGAGTGTCAGAATGTTCTATAGAGAATCTGTCTAGACTGGCTAGGCGTAGGAATCTGATTGGATGATTCGCTAAGAGGAAAGTTCTGCATATTAAATAAATCACAGAAACCTTTTCTTAAGATCGTGAAAGCCAAGGGGCCAATCTTGCCATGAGCTAAGTGCCAATTGCCACTTGCAGCCCATCACCTTCCAGGATTGGGCCCAGTATGAATGTAAGTGGAACAAGCAGCAAAACATATTAATAATAAAGGTCTATCTCTGCAATGCTGCTTGAAAAGTTTTTAATCCTTTCTCTTTCTGAGTCAGTGACCTGTGATAGATTGGAGAAATCCATTTGTTTTATATGGTTTTCTAGACAGTCAGTGCTTGTAGGAGAGGACTGGGTGCCTTAGGATGGGGGTTCTCAACCTTTCCATCTTACTGTGATTTAGTAGAGAGCCCCTCTCCTGTAGCAGTAGTGGGAGGGCAGGTCTGAGTGACCAGCTGAACATCAGTTCATGACTTCCATGGTGGTGTGACCCCATGTTGAGAACACATGTCTTAGGGAGGAGGTTACTCAGCCTTTACTTCTGGTATTCGTTTGCTTGTAACCCAAGTTGGTCAGTGACTAAAATTTGTATTGTCTGAAGGCTGGAAGAAGTTCTGGTGGTCTGTTCATCTTCCAGCAGACAGCGGTTCACGTTAAAAAAACCCTCCTGAGCAATTCTAACTGATTGCTCCTTTTGAGCCCCTGAGCTGAACAAGCTTTGAACAGGCCATGGAGTCTGATTTGGTCTTTCACTCATAGAGGTGATCCTTCTAGGGCAAGATGTAGGCATTGTGGTGGGTTATTGTGTGGTAAGCTTGCACTGCTGCTCTTCATAGTGTTCCTTTCCTGGGGAAGAGCAGAGGCCTTCAGTCTCCAAGGCTGAGCACCTTTCACCAGCACAAAACTGACTTCCAGTAACAACTCTTTTGGTCCACAGGCTGAGATAGCTGGGTTCTAAATACTTCCCCAGCAATGCTCAGCAAAAACCTAGAGCGCTCCTGAGTGTAGGACTGCATAGGTTCTTCACCATCACTCTACCATCATTGTACATTGGGAGGCTGACCTGCGACTGATCACTTAATGTTCTGAATGTTTCCTTTGTGTGTGCATGTGCATGTGTGTGCACACGTGTACGTAGAGGTGGGGGTGTGTTTGTGCTGTACAAAAGGGACTCTGCCAGGTAACTGCAATATAGAGAATAAAATGTATCCTTATTACTAGAGTATTGCCACTGAAAGGTATTTCCGTTTTCTAAGTGAAGAAGAAGAAGAAGTAGATGGTGCTTGCGTCTGTTCCAGAGCTACAGAGTTGGTCCTACTGTGTCAGAAGGATGTGACCAGCCCATCATATGATAGGTCTGGTCAAAGCGGGATGAGAGGAGAGCGAACTTTTGGGATTCTGACTGATGAGGGAGCTGCCCTGCTGATGAGCACACACAGATCCTCCCACCTGAATGACCTCTCTACTACCATTCCCTGTGCAGGTGCAGCGCCATCTCTCCAAACTGTTTGACAACATGGCCAAGATGAAATTCCGGCTGGACTCTGAACAAAAGCCGACCAAAACTGGCCTGGGGATGTACAGTAAAGAGGAGGAATATGTCAGCTTCAATGAGCCCTGTGACTGTAACGGGCAGGTGAGATGAAGCTGCTTCATTTCCTATCATCAGAATTAGATTGCGGCTGGTGCTTTTGTCTCTGTTAGTTGTTGTTGTAGCTCCTAGGAACCCCCAGTCATGGCCCAGGGCCTTATTGCACTGGCGCTGTACAGGTGCAGAACACAACATTGGTCCCTGCCCCAGAGACCTTACAATTTATGCAGTTTATACATCAGACAAGAGACAACGGTGGAGACAGACAGGGAGTACAAGGAAACAATGAGATGGCCTGTCTGACGCAGGCTGCCAGCAGAACTATCATTAAGGAGTGGTAATGGTCGGAAAAGCTACTGTATAAAAATGGCACCTCCCTACTGCACAGGTCACCCCCCTTTGTGTCGTTTGAGGCCTGTCTGCCCACGGCAATGACAACAGTGGTTTTTCTCCTCTTGTTCTCTGTCAAGCACTGAAAGGTCAAGTAAAAATTAAACCTGACAAAATGTAAACTGAAAACCAAGGATTTTTTGGGAGGGGTTGGAGGTGTTTGTTGGGAAAAAAGGCACAATTTTGGAAAAAATATCCACAGGCATTTTCATTAAAGCCATTTGTTAACTGTGATTTTTTTTTCATTGAAACCTGTTGACCAGCTCTAATTTTGGCCTTAGGATTCAGCAGTTGATGGGCACAGAATGATACTTTGTATTTCAACATACACTGAATTCCCAGAGAGGTGGGCTGGGGAGAGAGCTTCTATTTGATATTTTCATCACAGCAAGAGTTTCGTCCCATGTCCAGCACTGACCTTATGCCAGTGCTGGCAGATTGTGCCCAAGTCACGTGCGTGATTCTCCTCATGGCCTTGTGGATGGAAGATGTCCCATATATTTACCTATTGCACAAAGTTCCTTAGTGGACCAGACGTGTCACTGTGTTTTAACACCTTTGCTAGGTTGAAATTTGGCTGAATCATGTGCTGGACAGCATGAGGGCTACTGTGAGACATGAGATGACAGAAGGAGTGACTGCTTATGAAGAGAAACCAAGAGAACAGTGGCTCTTTGACTACCCTGCTCAGGTATTTGATTACACCACATTTATCTCCTCTTCGACTGGCCCTCTAGAGAAAGCAGCTTTCAGTTTAGCGTCTTTGGTCACTATTCTAGTACAAGCAGCAGAGAATCCTGTGGCACTTCTCTGCTGCTTTTACAGATCCAGACTAACACGGCTACCCCTCTGATACTATTCTAGTACAGGGCCTCTAGCCAGTCCCTCTGAAGGAGGAGGGGGGAAGCTCTGTCTGGCCACTGCTCCTGGACTCCAGATGTGCCACCTGCCCCAAGGGCATGCTTTCCACTGGTCATAGGAGACTCCTGAGCTGGGGTTTCAGGCAGAGTCTAATGGTTTGGTTCTGTGAGCTCAGTGCGGGTACAGTATCTGTGTGTTTAATGACAGGGTGCTGTAGAATGAGACCAGCATGCAGAAGTGTCAGTGCTGCATATATGGAATCATAAAAATTTAGGGCTAGAAGGGACTTTATGGGTCCTCTAGTCCATCCTCCTGTGCTGAGGCAGGATTACATAGACTTAGACTCTGACAGGTGTCAGATCTCATTACCTTGGAAAGGGTTAGTCCCATGCCAGAGGGAGTGAGTACTTTACCTGCCTAGTGGCTGAGTGAGGAGTGCAGCAGAAAAAAAACCTACAGGAGGGAATGAAATAAAGCAACCCTTCCCCTCCTTTATCTTGGAGGTTCTCATTGCCTCCTGTGAATTGCTTTTTCGGCCACTCCCCTCCCCTGCTACCCTGTGGCGTGTAAAAGACACTGATGTACTGTATTGATGAATAGCTGCTGAATTTGGCCTTGTCTCTGATGTTGGCGTTCCAGGGTGTGAGTTCAATGCAGCTCTCTGTTGCAGTGTCTGTTGTTATTACCACTTTGAAAAATACTTTCATTTTATGCTGCAGCTGCTTGATTTTTCACAACCCCACAGCTTTGCCAAAAGAGCATGATGTTAAATACAACACACAGTGTCAGGGCTATTATGCAATGGATGATGAACTAATTCCCTTCTCTAAGGTGGCACTGACCTGTACCCAGATCTGGTGGACCACGGAAGTTGGAATTGCCTTTGCCAGACTGGAAGAAGGATATGAGAATGCAATGAAGGAATATTACAAGAAGCAAGTGACTCAGCTGAATACCCTCATCACCATGCTCATCGGTCAGCTCTCCAAGGGCGACAGACAGAAAATCATGACCATATGTACTATTGATGTACATGCTCGGGATGTCGTAGCTAAGATGATAGCTCAAAAGGTTTGCCGATACACCACGAGACGTTATGCCTTTTCAGCACTGTCATTTACTGTGCCCTAGCAGTGTCTGATATTAGAGTGCAAACCTCCCGAGTTAATGGAGTAAGGAAACGGCGCCATCTTTGATCTTTCTGAAATATGACAATGTGTTGTTGTCCCAGTAGCTTCCCATGTCCCAGTCTTCCTCCCTGCACTATACGTCTCCTCTATATCACTTGTGTCCTGGTCCTCCTCCCTGTGCTACACATCCCCTTTATTACTTTCTTCACATGCAAGAGCATGAACATTTTCCCTTTTGCGAGTTGATTTTTGGAGAGAAGCTGAAACTCCCTAATAAACCAACAGTGCTACAGTATACCATGACACTGACGCATTATAGGCTGTGTTGTACTGGTCCGTTTATACAAGCTCTGGGTGTATTATGTGAATTTGTGCCTCCACCAGCCCAGGCGCGTGTTAATGGGCTGATAAAGCACATGCTAGGGTGCATGGAGTCTACTGGACACTGCAATGTTGTTATTGCATGTTTAAAATGTAAACAAAGCATCAGACTTTGTCTTTTGAGGCCTACCCCCCGAGGGAACCACAAAGGCAGGTGCTTTAAGGGCACATACATGCCCTAGCTTTTGTTCAGTCTTCCTCTAGGGCAGGATCCAAAGCCCACTGAAAGCAGGTGAAAGATTCTCATTGACTTGAAGGGGCTTGGGATCCATACCCCTCCCTGCACCAGCGCCTCACAAACAGCCAAGCTCCTTTCACAGCTGGCTGACTGTGGAGCTCTCTGCACTGTGGGCTGAGCCTTGTTAGCAGTACACTGATCTCAGTGGCAGCCCTCGCAGGAGCCTGGCATCTCTTGTCCAGGATGGTCCTGTTCCTGCAGGAAGCTCTTGCAGGAAATGGCTCCTGCCCGCTCTGGCTCCCCCTGCAGTAGCCTTGCACAGCTCTCTGTCTTGCCCCCCTTCCTTCCTCATCTTTCCCTGTTCACCTTCTCTCAGGCCCCTCTTTGCACCTTCCTCTATGTTGCCCTGGAACCTTTAATCTGTTCTCTCATCCCCCTGCAAGGGAGGGAGCTTGGATTTTGTCCCCCTTTATTGATAGGAAACTGAGGCACTGAGCAGTTGCCTACTGTAATCATCAAACACTGGGGCCAATTCAGTCCCAGGGTAACTCCATTGAAACCAGTGGACTTACAACAGGATTGCATTTGGCCCAGCATCTTTAACCCTTTGCTTGTTGAATGTCAGTGAGCATGTGTGTGCATTTGCAGGTCGACAGTGCCCAGGCGTTCATTTGGCTGTCGCAGCTTCGGCACAGATGGGCTGATGAGGAGAAGCACTGCTTTGCAAACATTTGTGATGCCCAGTTTCTATACTCCTACGAGTACCTGGGCAATACGTCTCGGCTTGTGATCACCCCCCTTACAGACAGGTGGGTCACCGGAATGTCCAGAACCCTTCTCCTAGCATACTGCAGCATCAGAGCTTCCCGAGTGGGAGTAAGAAACCACTGTCCGTAGCATAGAAGGGTTGGTTAAGACATCAGAATAGTTCACAAGTGTTTTCCTTCTCTCCGCATTCCAGCTGCCCTGCACAGTGCAGCTCACACACTATTTCCCTGTACTACTTCTGTCAGTGTGCAGCGCCGCTTGCAGAGCTCAAGGGGGTCTTCAGAATCCACCAGTGTCATTCCCAGGTCTGTCAAAGGGGGTCGCTGCACAGTAATGTGAAGCAGAGTGCTCTGAACCCACGACTGCCAGGTGCTGGTGTGAAACACTAAGCAGGTTGCTGGGTTTCCTCTGCAGCCAAGCGAACCTGGCCCCACAGCCACCTCTCAGTGATTAGCCACAGTGGGCATAGAGTCATCAGACTGCTGCGAAAATCCAGCCCTTGGCTTGAAGAGTTTGGGCAGCCCTGCTGTAAACGATGCTGGGTATACCCTAGAGCAAGCACAGCAAGGCAGAGGCAGTAACTTGCTCAGGAGGATTTTTCAGCTTGCAAACTCACTCTGCAGGTGCAGACTCAATTCTGCAGAGTAAGGGCTCCCTCAGCACGCGTGAGTTTAGTCCCATTACCCTGCATTGTCAGTGGCCTGTTGAGAGAGTGCTACCCGAGTACACGCTGGCCCAATGAACCATAGCAGCCTTCCTGTAGGTCACGTTGATGTTGTGACTCTTTGCTTGAGTGCTCTGACTCATTCAGATCTCTTTTCTCTTTGCTGCTGGAAGATGTTACATCACCCTCACCCAATCTCTGCACCTGACCATGAGTGGGGCCCCAGCTGGGCCAGCAGGGACTGGCAAGACCGAGACGACCAAAGACTTAGGGCGCGCCCTTGGCATCATGGTGTATGTGTTTAACTGCTCTGAACAAATGGACTACAAGGTACTGGGTCTGACGTGATCCAGGGTCAGGCTGTGTCAGGGGAGCATCCAGGGGGAGGGACAGGGCTGAAAAACATCTCAAAAGCCAAAGGCACTAAGGAGCATCTTGTTAGAGGGCTTATTCCCTCAGCCACTCACTTCCCTGGTCCTTTTCGCATGAACAGAGGGCAACAATACCCGAAGTCCAAAGGTGCAAACAATTTGACGTTTATTGGGGTGAACTTTCAGCAAGCATGATTCCAGTTTCCTTCCTCAGTGTCCCCCTTCCCAGCTCTGACACTGCAGAGCCTTGCCTGTGTCCCTGTTCCCATTCCCCCCCTTAGCAAAACATGATTCCAGTTCCCCCACCCCCATTCCCTGTTCTCATTCCCCCCCTTTAAGTCCTGATTGACTGCAGACTGTATAGTAAAACTTGTTCTGATTAGCTATACCTTAACCAATTATTTTACTGAAATTTAACTAACCAATCTTAACATATTGGAACATGATTATTTAACCAATTATATTCCACCACCTTCATTGGTTTACACCCGATGAAATTAATTATACAGCAGACAGAAACAATCACAGAACCAGACAAAGGTTAAACAGACAAACAATAGGGAAGTGGAGACGACAGTGAAAGAACAATACAGAAATGAGGATTTTACACCCCAGCTATCGATAAGTGAGTTCTTGCCAGACAGGATGCTATCAGACTAAGTTTTCTTTACATCTTTTATGCTCTTCCCTTTCTCTGGAGGTGATAGATCAGATCAAATTTCTAACAGCCCCAGATTGCCTTATTTTAATGTGACTAGTTTAAAATGTAAGTGTGTGACCATTCACTTTCCAGCTTATGGCTGCCTCTGCTGCTTAGCCAAAGGCCTTACTTAGCCTAAGAACAGGGCCTTAGACTGTCACAGTGAGAAAAGGCCCTATACAGGCAGATAGTGATTTTGATTCTTTCTTTTATAACTCTCTATAACTAGCTAAGTGAGAAGAATATACCTAAATTCTTAAAGTACAGGCCTTTGCAGACAGGCCTGAATATCTATATCCTAACACTCCACCCCCTTTTTTTTTGCTTTTGGGATCTTTCTGCCCAGGTATCCCTGGAAAAGCATAGGACATATGGCGACACATTTCCTGATAGGGCCGGGCATTACGGTGGAAAGTGTTACTATTTTATTTGTCCCACTGGCCCTTTGTGCCCTGCACCTTCTCTCATACAGGCATACCACACCTATTCCAATTAGCGTTCCAGACTTCCCATTACAGTGGGCCCGAGAAGGTTGGGTCCAGGTTGCTTAGTACACTGTGGCAGGGGGAGAGCTTACTACGTTACTTATAAGTTATCTCCATATGCAATGTAACACAAGTACAGTTAACAATATACCAGCTGCTGTGATAATTTACAGCAACACCAAGTTCTGACCACTGCAGTATGGTTCAACATTTGAGCCACCACCAACACGCTGCCTCCTGTCCTTCGACTGTGTCAAGATTTTAATGTGTTCGGTTGCTAGCAGTTGCAACAAGCTGCCCCTGCAGATTTTGCGTGCTTTTGTTTATAAGTTCATTGAATGTTTACAGAGAAATGGGTTATTATACAAACCAGCTTAACCACTTGGTATGGAACCAGGCTTGGGTTCGATTATTTACAGCAATAAGATTTACAGATTTATTTGTGCACTAAATTTAGATAGTAACATGTACATTCCCGGCAAAACACCTTATACATAGTACAGTCAATTGTTCACTCCTTGCCACAGACCTCTGATTCTGCTTTTTCATAGTTATAGGAGAGGGGCACATTTACACATTTTTTTTATTTACACCAGTTTACACACCCCTTCACTGATTTCCAGTGAGCTCCTCTCCTTTTTATTATTTTCATAGGGCTTGTGGAGAGCACCTTCGTTGCTGTTCCATTTTTAGGTACCATGGTAGCTATTACACAGGTGCTGGGCTTTTAATTGAGCATTTTACATGTTTATACACATTTTCCCCCCAGGTCAGCCTTTTGAAGCCATCCCCACCCACATCATAGGGTTTTTGTTTATTGCAACACAACAATGCTAGCAACAAGAGAAACACCGCAGACAAACAACACAAAACATAGATTTCTGGTATTTTGGGTTATTTTTTCACTGGCGCTAGCTTGCTTGTAGCGTCCCTGAAAAACAAAATAAACAATTTTCACTCCCCTGGTGGGGACAGATTATTGCTTGATAATAATACCACTTTTTTATAGTTTGTTTGGCTAGTTGCAGGAAAAACACAATAATTACCTTTAGGCTGTTCTTATTTTGTTTTATAGTTAGGGTAGTGAATTTTCCCACTCACTGGTCATTTATGAAATTCATGAGGTGATGTACCTCAGTTTCGTGTCTTGGACAACAGATCGGGTTTGCAATAGTTTTTTTTGCTGTACGAAGCTTTAAGTTTATTTTTAGGTAATAGCTGAGAGACAGCTTTAGATTTTTGCACACACACAGACACACACACACACACACGTACGTACGTACGTACGTACGTTAGGGTTAACCTGTCCCCCTTATTTTCAGACTTGACTTGTTTTTTCACCTCCCTTTTCTGGAAGGCCATAATCTGAGTCTTCTAGTAGCTTGTTTGTTGACCAGGTGTATTTATTATTTGCAGCCTTTTTGTGCTGCTAGTTATGGGCAGTTTTTTTCTTCTCCCATCAGCTAGGTAATTTGCATTTACACAGAGGCTTTTTGGCTTACTTTTGGATCCAAAGCTATTAGCAGCTTAGAGCCTGTTTTAAAAGAGAAACATTTTACTTTCACCAGAGTTTTGATTACTTTTTACTTTTATTTTTTGCTTCAAAACACACACAGATTTGTAAAAGAAAGCACAACCTATTGTGGCTTTTTTTGGAGCCCTAACAGGATTTTAATTAAGTACCATGTTTTAGTTGCATTTTTTTACACCTTTTTTAATATACATTGCACAGATCCTGGGAAAATGCATATTTCTTTTATAGTTTAACCTTTATAACATTATATTAGACATATTAATTTTACAGAAGGTGTAATTGCCTCCCGCGTGCCCATAGAGTTTTCCTGCACCCCCACCAAAGCGACAGTCCGATCCCCCAGAGCCACCCCAAGGCTTAGTGTTTCCATCATTGCTCCCCTTTTCCTTTTCCTGTGCGCGCACACAAAATTCTCTTTTGCCTAATGTCCCATGCACTGCAATTACTCATTTTTACACAACTGTACTCCAGTTACATTTTGTACAACTAGAGACAGCCGGGGCAGCCAAGTTAAGTTCCACTAGAAACCCCTGACATTCCTTTAGTGATTTTGATTACATTACCCAATAGTTAAATAATTTTGATGAGATTATCTCTCCACCTGCTACAGTGATAGAACAACACAGAAATAAGAATTTTATACCCCAGCTATTGATAAGTGAGTTCTTGCTAGGCAGGATGCTATCAAACTAAATTCTCTTTAAATCTTTTAGGCTCTTTCCTTTCTCTGGAGGTAATAAATCAGATCACCTTTCTAACAGCCCCAGATTGCCTTATTTTAATGTAACTAGTTTAAAATGTAAGAATGTGACTGTTCACTTTCCAGCTTATGGCTGCCTCTGCTGCTTAGCCAATAGCCTTACTTAGCCTAAGAACAGGGCCTTAGACTTTTGCAGTAAAAAAAGGCCCTATACAGGCAAACAATAATTTTATTTTTTTCTTTTGTACCTCTAAAACTAGCTAAGTAATAAAATTACATCTACATTGTTAAAGTATAGGCCTTTGCAGACAGGCCTGAATATCTATATCCTAACACAGCTGATGGGTCAGCGTGAGGTCCCTTTGGTTATCTGCCACTCTGCCAACTGTCAGGCTCCTCCTCCTCCAGCATGAGCTGCATACATGTGCAGTAGATCCTGGGAAGCCAAGGAAGTGCTCTCAGTGAGGCAGAAGCCAGCCCTCTGCTGTCCCTAAGGATCATCCTCCCTGTGGGAGTCCTGGCCTCTGGTGGGGCTGGCTGCAAGAGGCTTGAGGTTGACTCAGCATGAGGGTTACAGCAGTCACCCCAGACTTGCCAATTTTGTTTAAGACAAATACATAACCGTCCAGGAGCCCCATTATTTTTACAGTACCCAGCACAACAGGGTTCTGGTCCACCACCGGGCTCCTGGGCACTACTGTAATGCACGCCATAAATAATGCTCAGCACCTAACTCAGTGGGGACCTGGGCCATGACTACAGCTCCTATGTGCTACAATTATTCGAATCAACAACAACAACATAGCACACGTTACTGGTAAGCAATGCAACTAGGGATTTTCATATTGAGTTTGGTCTGAAAGAGAGACAGTGATTGCAAAACCCAGATTACTTTGCCATTCACTTTCTGTATTTGCTCTGATGTGGTTAGCGTTCTCCTTTGAGTATATGTCCCTGTGGGTGCTCCACCATAGGATGTGCGTGCGCCATCAGTTGGAGACTGCAGAGTGGTGTCTGTGGTCTCGCGCCTGCGCAGAGCAGTGCTTCGTGGTCTGAACAAGGGCAGATAGGGAAGCAAAGCCTGATGCCACTCAGTTCCCTCTCAGCTGCCTGCAGCTCCAGATGAAGAGTTCTGCTGTCTGCTTCCCTCAGCTTCCCACCTTAACTAGTGAATTCTTTACTTCATTTGTTTCTTTTAAGAGTTTCTTTTAGTTACCCATTTCTGATGCTTTTATTTTATTTCTCTTCTGTGTGTGTGGTCGGGGTGGGAGCTCCTTTCCCTCCTCTTCTTCTTTGATCTTTTGATTTGTGTTAGAGTGTTATTTGTTATGAAGACCCGTCAGACTTGCCATTGGTCCTTTCCCCGCAGTGACAGACACTCCAGTTGCCTGTGATGTTTAGGGAATTCTCACAACTCTTCTAAATGCACGGTCTGTGTGAGTTTCAAAGACAGAGCTAAGGAGGGCAGGGAGGCTAGACTTAAGCACCTATTAATGGAGCATGGCCAGCTCTGGAGGGGTCTGCTTCTTCCTCCATACATCAGCATTCACATTGCAGAGCACCTTGGCCACATTGGCTGCTTCAGTTGCAGCCCTGAGCAAAGCAACCTACCTCTCTGAGCAAGGAGCATCAGCTCATAAGATTCAAGAGACTTTTTATCCCTCTAAGGTTGCGGCAGAGACTCCAACTGAGTCTGGTACTGAGGCATCGGTACTGTGGAAGAAACCTGCTCAGTTATACCTACCACTAGGTCAGTTACTGCGACTAACTTTGTGTGAAAGTTATCATAGCCCTCTACCGTCTTCCAGGTTCATTTCTTCTGTGGATCCCATCATCTCTGATGAACCTGACTCACCAGTGCAGGGAAGATATACCAGAGCCACTTCCTGACACTGCTGCAACAGCAACAAGTTGAGACTTGCTTAAGTCTCCAGCCTTCGGTACCAAGTAGGACATCAGAGACCCCCCCCCCCCACATCTTAGTTCAGGGGAAGATTCCTTAGATCAGGAGATCTCAGTACTGTGCTAGCCTACCCGCATGAGTCTTTTTCATGAAGAGGATCCTGTGGAACCTACCAGATATTGTAGCTTTGTAGGCCCAGAGATTATGACTATCCCTGAGGTCCCTTCCTTTATCCCCCTCCCTGGTGGGATTAGTGGGACCTGAGGGACCAGTATGGTGACTAATTCCATCAGGGACCTAAGACAAAGCACTGGCACCCCCAGCACCCACAGACTGTCCTAAGGTACTGCACACCTTGGAACCACATACTTCTCTGGTACCGGCCAATGTACAGGAGGAACAAGAGTTTCAAGTTGAGGAGATTTCTGTAAAGGTACCTTCATCTTCAGACGACGTGGTAATGCCACCACCTCCCTCCTGTGCTGATGACTTTAAGACCTTCCAGGACCTTATGAAAAGATTAATGGACTCACTTCAAATCCTGTTACAGGAAGTGCAAGAATGTAAACATTTCTTGGTGGACACCCTGAACATCAGTCCCCAGGGAAAGGTTGCCCTGCCACACATCCACTAAGGCAAACACCTGCCAAAATCCCACTGACCTGTAAGGGGGCAAAGCAGAAATACTACATCCCACCAAAGGAAATGGAGTACTTCTTCTCCCATCCCTAGCCCCAGTTCCCTTGCATGTGATGCCACCAGTGAGAGGAACTGTCAAGCTCGCTCTAGGCCCTCCCCATTCAGATAAGGAATCCAAGTGGTAGGACTTGATAGGAAGAAAGAGTTACACATCACCCGCTCTCCAGTTTTGCATTGCCAACTACCAGGCCTTGATAGCACAATGATTTCACACATACTCCAATAATTTTTGTAAATTTAATCACTTTCCACGATATCAGAAAGGTCATTTCCAGTCTATTATCATTGAAGAACACATGGTTGCGAAAGCCTCTCTGCAAACTCCCTTAAACCTTTCTCAAGCTGTGCTGAGAAGGAGTGAGGGCTATTCCCATAGCACCTGCTTGGCCAAGACAGGTGTGCTACTCACACCTCATCCACCTTTGGAGACAACACCCTTCAAACTTCCTAACACTAAGGACCTATTGCCACATAACTCAGGGTCCCTTACTCATCCCAGCCCCTCCTCCCTGAGTCTGAGAGCATGGCTCCTCAGTGGCTCTCAGGCATGGAACTGATCTGCTTGGATAGAGTTCAGTCAGTCCCCTTATCCAGTAGAAAGCCCAGTACTTGCGCAAGACGAACCTGCGAAAGTGGAAGCGCTTCCAACCGTGGTGCTCCCTCCCATCTTCTCAAGCTTCAGAAGTTCCAATCTCCATGATTTTGGACTATCCGTTAGCACTAAAGACACAGGGTCTCTCAGTGAGCTGTATTGAGTACATCTGGCCACCACTACAGCCTCCATTTTCCCATCCAGGCCTTCACAATCTTTGCCCGCCCGGCAGCAACCAGATTTCTTCAAGGCCTATACAACTTGCTTCCTCCCATTTGTCAACCCCCATCCAATGAGACCTCAACTTGGGTTTGAACACCCCAGGCAACCCCTCCCCCATATTTAAACCAACGGTGACCTACTCCACCCTGCAACTCTTCCTCAAAATTTCTCATAAGAATGGCCATATTGGGTCAGACCAAAGGTCCATGCAGCCTAGTATCCTGTCTGCCGACAGTGGCCAATGCCAGGTACCCCAGAGGGAGTGAACGTAACAGGTAATGATCAAGTGATCTCTCTCCTGCCATCCATCTCCATTGTCTGACAAACAGAGGCTAGGGACACCATTCCTAATCCATCCTGGCTAATAGCCAGTAATGGACTTAACCTCCATGAATGTATCCAGTTCTTTTAAACCCTGTTGTGGTCCTAGCCTTCACAACCTCTTCAGGTAAGGAGTTCCACAAGTTGTGCGCTGTGTGAAGAACTTCCTTTTATTTGTTTTAAACCTGCTGCCCATTAATTTCATTTCATGGCCCCTAAGTCTTTGTATTATGGGAAAAGTAAATAATTTCCTTATTCACTTTCTCCACACCACTCATGATTTTTATATTATCTCTATCATATCCCCCTTAGTCACCTCTTCTCCAAGATGAAAAGTCCTAGTTTCTCTAATCTCTCCTCATATATGACCCGTTCCAAACCCCTAATCCTTTTAGTTGCCCTTCTCTGAACCTTTCTAATGCCAGTATATCTTTTGAGATGAGGAGACCACATCCGTACACAGTATTCAAGATGTGGGAATACCATGAATTTATTATATAAGGACAATAAGATATTCTCTGTCTTATTCTCCATCCCTTTTTTAATGATTCCTAACATCTTGTTTGCTTTTTTGACTGATGCTGCACACTGCCTGGACGTCTTCAGAGAACTATCCATGATGACTCCAAGATTTCTTTCCTGATTAGTTGTAGTTAAATTAGTCCCCATCATATTGTATGTAAGTTGGGATTATTTTTCCAATGTGCATTACTTTACATTTATCCACATTAAATATCATTTGCCATTTTGTTGCCAATCACTTAGTTTTGTGAGATCTTTTTGAAGTTCTTCACAGTCTGCTTTGGTCTAACTATCTTGAATAGTTTAGTATCGTCTGCAAATTTTGCCACCTCACTGTTACTCCTTTCTCCAGATCATTTATGAGTAAGTTGAATAGGAGACAGGCAGTCACGGGTTCACAGGGCAGTGGAGATTGCTGAGACAGTGGCGCAGGGAGCAGGTTGCCTGTGGGCAGCTCCAGTTCCTAACTTGCCAGACGCTTCTCCTAAGTGTCCCCATGGGAGTTTGATGCCTTGACACTGCAGAAAGCCAAGTTATCCAAAGCCAGTAGAGGCTACACTCTGAAAAATGCTAGATGACTGATGAATAGTCTGCAAAATGAAAATAAAAGTAATTAACCCAAAAGTACAACAGAGACGGAAAGACTGTCATTTGGAAAGAAATGGAACAGAACAGGACTCGCTATTCTAGAAGATGCAAACATAAAGCTATTAAAGAAGAGTTCAGGAAAGCCTTTATGTTTGTCAGTAAAGGACTGAATACAGATGAGTTGGGTCAAAAGGAAGAAGCAAGGAACTACTACAAGCAAGGACTTGACCACTTGCTAGAGGAGTTAGTATTCCATCACGAGGTCCTGAATGTATAGGATCCCAATGGGACTCTGCCAGACAAATGCAGCAAAAGATGCAAGAGACGACAAAATGTTAGAACTCGACTGAATATTCTGGAACAAATACCCCTGCTATGCAAACTAGTGCCATCACAAATGAATGTGCCACAAGTTATACTTAATTGTGGCAAATTGCTGGCACTATTTGATGGGTCTCACGCTTTCTCTTCTTTGGGGAAGGGTTCAGGGCACCATTTCTTGCCCCTGCAGTGGAATTAACTGCCCACTAGTGTTCTAGAGGAGGGGAGTGGAGAGGGAGGGACCTGGGCTCGCCCTCTACTCCAGGTCCCAGCCCAGGGCCCTGAGGATAGTGTAAACCACTTGAACTGACACTTCCTTCCCCTGGACTACTTTCCTCTCCTGCCCTTCAGCTTGTGGGGGCTTCTGCCCTCCCCTGTACAAGCCAGGTGCCCCTTTACTAGGGTCTTGGACTTCTTAGCTCACCGCAGCACTTCTCAAAACTGTCCTCTGCCTCCCTTCCAAAAAAAACTGTTCTTGCTTCAGCACAATTCCTCTCTGCTCCAACTCCTTCAAACTGTTCTCTGCTCCAGCTCCCACACTGTCTGATTGAAGCAGGGGTTTTTATCATGTGACTGGCTTCAGGTGCTCTAATTGGCTTCAGGTGCTCTAATTAATCTATAGCAAACTTTCTTCCCCTTACAAGGAATAAGGCTCCCTTCTAACCCTCTCTTGCTGCCCTCTGGCCATGCTGTATCACACTAGTGATTCCCACGAATCAAAAGCCAGCAAGGCCCCTTGCACCTAATTCGCTGAGTCCACCATCTGGGCCACCTGCAGCAAATGAAAACGTTGCAACTACAAGCAAAGGGCAACTTCCGGCTATGAGTTCTTCATCTCCAAAAGCTCTCTCTCTGCCACATGAAGCTCCTCCTGTGTATACTCCTCAAGCTACTAATGGACACTATACTGTATGTTACAGTACAGACTCTGGGGAGTTTTCATCAGTTGGAGAGGACTACTACACAAAAGGTACTCAGCCTCCTCCCCTTGAAAGTCTAGGAGTAGATGCGGATGAATTGAGCCTGATTCCCCAAGGAGTACAGATATTCTGTAATTGTCATAATCTCAGCAAGGTGAATGGAGGAGCTGGGAGCATCCATGGCAGACCCACCATACACTACCTTTTACAAAGAGAAGGTTTTTCTGGTTCCTCACCTGTGCTTCCTCCCAAAGGTCTCCTCAGAACATAACATTAACCAGGAGATTCACCTACCAGTTTTCTACCTAAAGCCTCATGCCTTCAGAGAAGAATCAAGCCTTCATGCACTGGATGTTAGGAGGGCTCATGCTTTCTATCTGAGCAGGATTAAACCATTTGGGGCTTCTCCTAGAGTATTTGTATCATTTGCAGACAGGACAAAAGACCAACTGATTTCCACACACAGACGGTCTAAATGGGTTTCGGGTTGCCTCATGACCAGCTGTTATAATGCTGTGGCACAGCTCCTTCACAGAATAACAGTATGTTATGCTGGAGCTCAGTCCACATCTATGGCTCCACTGAAGAATGCTCCCCTAGCAGAATTCTGCAGGACTGCTGCTTCATCTTCTGTCCATGGCTTTGCCAAACATGACACCATCTTACCTGCTTCCAGAGATGATGCCACTGTCGGTGATGCTGTCCTTCAAACTGTCTTGGACTTATCTCTCAGCACCCAATGAGTGGCTGCTTGGGAGTCTCCATGGTGGAGCATCCAAAGGGACAGATACTCGAAGAAGAAGGAGGTTACTTACCTTATAGTAACTCAAGTTTTTCAAAGTATTTTGTCCCGATAGGTGCTCCACCTCCTGCCCACCCTCCTTCCCTTCTGCTATGGAGTTAGACATTACTGTTGAGAAGGAACTGAGTGGTAGCAGGCTCATGCCTCCCTGTCTGCCCTCACCCAGAGCATGAGGCTCAGTTCTGCTTAGGTGCAAGACTGCAAATGCTACTTTCCAGATATCAGTTGAGAGTGCACAGGCATGCACATATCCTATGGTGGAGCACCCATAGGGACAAAATACCTTGAAGAACTCCAGTAACTGGAAGGTATGTAACCTCTCTTTCTGTCTGTAGATCTTCCTTCATTGCAGTCCAGCTTCCCCTCCTGTTCACAAAGTGTTGTTGTTATTCATCCCACATAAAAGTAAAAATCATGGATTTATGATATCCATTCCCTTAGACATGCCTGTGATGTCATAAATTCAGCATTATGACTTCACAGCAGGGTCAAGAGAAGGATGAACTGGACTGTAAGGGACGGATCTTGTATGACACCCAACTAGATTTCACTCTGAACAGTTTGGGCATGGTGGATGGCCCTGACCCTAGGTTGAGATTTGCTCCACCCAAAGGAACAGTTATTTTCAGAGCAATGCAGCTAGCTTTGGTGAGTGTTGCTATATCTCAACTACTAGCTACAATATCCTCTTAGGGCCAGACTCTGCACTGGCTTCCACCCTTTGTAGCCCCATTGTCACTGTAATCAGTGTAAATGATGTAAAACCAGAGCAGGGTCTGATTCTTAGGACTTGTCTTCACTGTGGCATTAATTTGGGCTTGTCCCATGTTTCTTCTAGTGCCGTTCCCTTCCACACACAAGACCCCCTCACCCAAGCGTGCTTCTGCTGCTGCTTTACAGCCAAGCTCTCTGGCCTGGCTGGAGTGTAAGCTAAAGCTCAAGACATGGTTACTTTGGTCTGATAACGTGCTCTCTCTGCACTGAGGACATAGGCTAACCCAGTGTGCTTTTTGGAGCATGCTATATGATGCCCTTGTTAGCTGCTGCATAATGGTCCATCACTCCAGAGAACACATCTGAAAATGACATTCACCAGCTGGTTTCACTGCCAATCTAAGCCTCCCTCCTACTCAGTAAATAGCATGTGTCACCGAGCTGATATGTTCAGTCACCTCTGAGGCCTTATATCAGCATAGCCCTCCATCTTAAGATGGCCAGTATTAGGTGGCCACCTGAACAGCATGACTTTCCTTAAGAAACCTACATAAAACCGATCCCCCTGACGCATTCTCCTTACCAGGTTTATTTCATTCTCTGAGTTCATAGCCAGGTAGCAGTTGGTCCTTAACACTAGCTCTATGGGTGCTGAGATGGCACCATTTTCATTTTTCTTCATGCCCCCGTGAGGCAGGGTGGTTATCCCCATGAACTGATGGGAACTGAGTCAGACAGGGTCTGTCTACACTGCATTGTAAACTTGGGTCTGTGGGACCCCAGCTTCTGGACTCAGTGTTTCAAAGACTGCACTTGAGCATCCATATTACACTGTAAACCTGGCCTTACAATTGCTGGGCCCAGGTCTCACACCTTAGTGTACAGGGTAGACAATACCCAAAAAGGCTAAGGGCCAAATTTCCAAAGGTGTTTAGGTTCCTAGTGGGATGTACACAGCCACCTAAGTGAGTGAGGCACCTGATCAGGCATTTTTGAAAATCCAGCTTGGCACCTATCTCCACCAAACTACTTGTGGAAATCTGGCACTATTGTGGTCAGGTAGAGAATTGAACCTGCATCCCCTAGGTCCCAGCTTAGCACCCCAGTCACTGAGTGATCCTTCCTCTTCGCCAGGAACAACATTGCTCCCTTCTTTGCTGAGATTGCCTCTCTCGTTCTGTTCTGATTTCCTTCAGCTAAGGCCTGAGAGCTCATGTCCCATCTCAGTGCTGTCTGTGAACACTGACTGCTCTCTCTAGTGTGGGGATCTGGTCATTGGCCTTGAGAGTGTCCTGTGAAACCTCCCCGCACCTTCAATTGCTGCGTCAAGTTAAGCTGTTCAAATGTATTTTTATCCCTGTTCATCTGGTGCAGTAGAGTGACTCTGACATCCTTAAATCATCTTTTATTCCGTTTGTGGGCCTCCCAGGAAGCAGGGCATCAGTAATTCAATACCAGTGACCTTTAAAGGGGATCCTTGTGCATGTGTATTGAAAATGTGCAATTAACAAATCATGTAGCAAACTATGGAGAGCTATAAAGATTATAATTTATTGTGCCTGCTGTTTTGGTGCACTTTTCTGAACGCCCACAGTATACCGGAGATTGTTATAAATAAATAGTGTGGAAAATGGATTATCCATTTTTCTCTGAAACTAATGGCATTGGTAATTTTGCTCTTGTACTTCTTTTGTTGCAGTCTTGTGGAAATATTTACAAAGGCCTTTCCCAGACGGGTGCCTGGGGCTGTTTTGATGAATTTAATAGAATCTCAGTGGAGGTCCTTTCAGTGGTGGCTGTACAGGTAAGTGAACAGTACTCACAGTCATGTGATTGGTGAGCACTGCAGCCATCAAGCACCAAAGTCTTTGTGGTGGAGTTAAACCCAGATGTAATTTTCAGCTGAAGTTTGATTGCTGAAGTTAAGTACACTTGTGCCCACCACTTCCCACAGCTGCCTGATTGTTGGACAGTCCCACAGCATATGCATCAGGGTTCCTTTTTCCTTATGCAGCACCAACAAACATCAGATGACCAGGCCACTTCTTGCACAACCCCTGTGTGTCCAGTACATTTTGGATAGGCTTGTTTGCTATATCAGGGGTGGCCCCAGAGCCACAGAAGCATTGTTAACATGCTGTAACATGCTCTGCTATTGGGGTTCTTTCACAGGCTGTGATTACTCCTCTTCCCACAAAGTACTTGCACTCTGCTGAGGGTGGCAGGTCATATCCTTGTTTTAGGGTTAGAAAAGAAATACAGCCCTCATTCTTGACCAGTTGGGAGAGCCATACGATGCCTTTGCTCAGCCTGTTCTTCCAAATTACAGATTTTTTCCCCCAGTTTGCACATCTGGGTTACCCCAGATATGTGCTTTTGTATGATGGTGCAGATGAAATTGGTATCTCATAGCTAGAATAGCCCAAACTCTTCATAACACCCACCATTGTAGGCACCTTATTTTTCTCCATCAGACAAAAAAGTGGAACCGAGCAGACCAATGCTTGATCATTTTAAGAGAATTTCTTATGACAACTTTTCACAGATCTATATGCAAAATTATTCTACTAGGATGATGAGCGTTTGTATTATTAACCCCTTGTGCAACAATTACAAAGTTTAATTTTAGTGGTGAGAACTGACATTACCGTAACCTACATGCTTATCATGACCAGTAAATCTGTTTCTTTTTCCATATGGAGATCAGATAGAAATAGTTTTTTATGTGGGGAAGAGAGATTCTGAGGCTGATTCAAAGCCCATGGAAGTCAGTGGGAGTCATTCCATTGGATCTCCCAGGGAGAGCTACAGCCTTTATGCATGTATATCATGAGGTACATTGATAGTACAGAACCATGGAAAACAGAGATGGGAAAGAGGTATTAAATCTTCTTCCCTGCTTTGCCTCTTGCTTTTCTTCCTTCCAACATGTTTCTGATCCTTTTCTCATGCTTTCTAGCCTGAAAGTTTGAATTTTCATTCCAGAAGTTGCATACTAAGGCTTGCGTTACATGCTTCAATGTCATAATGAGATAAAAATGAATCAGGAAATAGCAACCAATAAGGAGGTTTGAGCTGTGCTAGTTTTGGGTGAAATTAGCATTTTTGCCCCCTCGGCAAAACTAGCCCAGGTCCACACAAATCTTTGCTGAACATTCTTTTCACATTCACCCTTGGCAGGAAAAAGGGTGTCACTGAAAGGTGTGCCCCAAACCAGTGAATTTCCTTGCTGGTTCCCCAAGGGACCCACTGGCAGATTCATCTGAGCTGTGCTTTGAGTGTCGAGAGCATGAGACTTCAAACTCAGAACAAAACACGGGGGCTGTGAAACCTGCAAGCAGCACCTGAAAAGTTTGGTGAGGCCAAACTGGCTGAGCTGTAAGTGCCCATTTCTTTATGTCACTGGTACCCAATCTCTTCATACTGGGGCCTGCTTTTCCACACCAAGAACAAGACCCCCCTGAGACCCTCCTCCAGTGTAGCTGGGGGTGTAGCCATGATTTGGCTCTATGGGAAGGACAATGATGTCACAACCCCCTGACCCCCAAGCTGAGAACCCATAGGCTAAATGGACAAGGTCACTCTAACTGGCTGGGTTTCTCTTACATCAGCTTTGACCTCTTGCTTACAAGATGTAAGTGTGAAAAATCGGGACACACATTTTCAGGAGGTGAGGATATAGTTGTGTCTATAAAACAAAGTCCATAATATTGGGACAGTTTTGATAATATTAGCATGTCGTAAGCATTAGATCACCTGACATCCCCAAAGAAGCACCTGACTGCTTAGATGAGTACAGATAAAAAAGGAAGCTTGATCAAAGAAACCCAGAGATGACTCAGCTTCGAATGGTTCTTTCTCCAGGAGTTAGAATGCTGTAGCTGAATAAGCGACACTAGTGCTGATCTGTCACCCTGTTTGCTAGCTGCCATTAGGAGCAGTCATAGCAATATGTCATGGGTTGTCTTATTCATACTGCTAATGCCAGTGTGGTTTCTTGCTGAAGAAAGACAATTGGTTACAATTTAAGACAGCTCAGTGGTGTTCTGATTCCACTAGTGGAAAAAATGTGGAGATCCTTTCCCTCATTGAAAATAATGTTAAGCAGAACATTAGTTAGCAATGGAAGATTCAAATCTGCTGTGAACTTGATAAATGAGGAGTATAGAGATGTGATCAATAAAATGAGAAAAAAAGAGAAACAAAAAATTAATAGAAGGAACAGAGGAGATGGCACATAGCTATGTTTGTTATATAGTATTTGATACAGTGTCTCACCAGATATTACCTAAGTGATCTCACTCAAGTGCTCAGCAAGATAGATGCCACTTTGCTTGGGAATAATAAAACTTCCCTACAGCATCTTGCAGGAGTGCAATGAGGGGGCCCCACGTTCTCCCACTTGGCCATAGGCACTGCCCGGTAGGAGGGGAGGTCCCAGTTGGTCCTGATCTCTCTGGTGGGAGAGGAGTGGAGGGGAGAAGTCCCAGCTGGTCTCTTTCACTTGGCTTCCTGCTTCCCAGAACCAGTGAGCTGCCATCTCCTCATGCTTCCTCCTCCATCTGTTCCGTGCCCATGCCACCTGGCAGGTAACCGGGGCCCCATTCTTAGGAAAATTCTGGTTGCACCCCAGGCACCTGTGAGCAGTACTGGATAGGGGGCATCAGATAGCAGGTTGTGGGGGAGGGGTTGTAGTACTTCTGTCAGGCTGGTGACACTGCCTTGAGAATTGTGAATTACAGATGGTGCTATGGACATCCCTCAGGCCTTTCCAGCCTCTGCTACTGTTTTTGGCCCAGTGTTAGACAATGAGGGTGAGTGGGTACTTCATCCTGGTGTGAAGTGTGATGATAATTGAATTATCATCTCTTCAAACCATCCATGGGTTCAGGGCTGAGGTCAGGTACCAGCACTCTGGGTGGGCTAAACTGAGCTGGTGAGCTGCTGTAATCTCAGCAGTGGTTCTGAGAAGGGGTTCTGCGGTTGTGGTTGTTGGAGAGTCCTCCTTCCTGTATAGTGATGGCTCAAGTTTTTATGAACCACTTGTAAGTTATTCTGTGTATCAGTTCTCTGCTGTAATGGTTGAAGGTTGATAAACAGTGTCACAGGCAAAGTTTAAGTCAAGAGTGTGTCCAGCTGTGTAACTGGGACAAATGGCTACTTTGGAAGAGTTCCATAGCTGTCCTGAAAGATGATGGTTCCTAGATTAGTGGGTCAGAAGTGCCATCAGACTATCTCCATTAGCTCTGAGAAGAAACTTGTGAAGCTTTTGGGGTGCCTGCAGATTACTTAGATTCCTGCTGTGTGTCAATTGAATTCATCCATCAGATGATTTGTGTCTCTCCTGTAGTTTTAGCAGTCTTCAAATGGTCCTGCCTACCAGGAGAGCAAGGCTGGATGTGAAAATACAGACACTATCCTAAAATAGTGGGATCTTAGACAGAGCTGTATCATCCTAAATGTATAACTGGGTTCAAAAAAGAATTACCGGTAGATACTTTCCTGGAGGATAGGTCTATCAATGGCTCTTAGCCAAGATGGTCAGGGACGCAATCTCACGCTTTGAGTGTCCCTGAACCTCCACCTGCCAGAAGCTCAGACTGGGTGACAGGGGATGGATCACTCGATAAATTGTCGTGTTCTGTTCATTCCATCAAAAGCATCTGGCACTGGACACTGTTGGAAGGCAGGGTACTGGGCTAGATGGACCATTGGTCTAATCCAGTAGGGCTGTTCTTATCCTTATCTTTACCTGGTAGCAGTTTTCCTGCTATGGAGCATAAAGGTGGAGAGAGAAGGAGGTCTCTGTAGTCAAGGCCCTGGATACTGTACAGTACATTGGACCCAAATTCTGTAATGTGCATTTGTTATGAGAGATCACCTCTCTGTGACGTACCACCACAGTGGCGATCAGCAGCAGTGCCCAGGCTGGGAGCTCCCTAAGTATAAATGAGAAGGAGTGGCTGTCAGGGTATTCTCTGGAAGGGGCCATGGGTATGAAACTCTTTCCCATGCCTTGGTGTGCCAGAGCCTGGAGTGGTGAGCCTTCTGGGCATGCTGCAAAGCCCAGATCCCACCCTCCAGCCCCTCCCGGGGTCAGGCTGTGGAGGTTTAGTGTGGGCTGAGAGAGACTTAAGGGTAATGCTTTTGTTTGTGTGGTGATTTCTCATTTACGGGATAGGTGCCCAGAGCACTAGATGGGCTCCTGAAATTGTATTCTAAAAATTGGAAGCAGTAAAGAAATATATAACATTATAGTATCATACAGTAGCACCAGTTTTTACATGAAATGGTTGTACCTTTATGAAACTCCCAAGGATAATATGGAACACTGCTTCTGTGTTTCATTTTATTTGCATTGGAGCACAAGAAAATGAAGGGAAGGTATATGTTTAATGTCATGCAGCTTGTCCTATTGGAAAGTATTTTTGGACTATATCTGCCCAGGCCAGGGGGTCTCAAACTTTACCATAGCACAGAGCATGTTTTTAATACATTGATTGTCTCACAGCCACGTCCTCTGATATTTGGGATTGCACCAGGCCTCTGTGAACCACAGTTTGGGAGCCTTTGGTCTAGTCCATAGAACAGGTACATTTGTACATTATACATTGATTGATGTATTAATCACTGCTGGAATCCTGTGTCCAGTTCTGGTGCCCACAGTTCAAGAAGGATGTTAATAAATTGCAGAGGATTCAGAGAAGAGCCACAAGAGGGATTAAAGGATTGGAAAACCTGCCTTATAGTGACAGACTCAAAGAGCTCAGTCTATCTAGCTTAACAAAGAGAAAGTTAAGAGGTGACTTGATCACAGTCTGTAAGTACCTACACGGGGAACAAATATTTAGTAATAGTTCTTCAATATAGAACAAGCCAATGTCTGAAAGTTGAAGCTCGACAAATTCAGATGGGAAAGAAGACATACTGTACATTTTTAACGGTGAGAGTAATTAATCATTGGATCAATTTATCAAGGGCCCTGGTGGATGTGCCGTCACCGACAATTTTAAAATCAAGCTTGGATGTTTTTCTGAAAGATCTGCTCCAGAAATTACTTTGGGGCAGTTCTCCGGCCTGTGGTTATGCAGGAGGTCAAACTAGATGATCAGAGTAGTCCCTTCAGGCTTTGGAGTCTATGAAGCTATGATACCTGGGACTTTTTGTCCATATTTTAGTTTGTATTCCAATGTCACTTTGGTTTCCCCCCACCAAACTGTGTACAAAGTTGTTAGTAAAAGAACAATTCTAAACCACAGACTTCTCGGGGACCCAGCAGAAATACGTCAGCACAGATACTATACTGTGGTCTGGTCTTTATAGCTGAATGCTCAAACTAAAACAGTGACTCCGGTTCTCAGGTGAAAAGTATACAGGATGCCATAAGGGACAAAAAGCAACGTTTCAGTTTTCTTGGAGAAGACATTAATTTGATTCCTTCTGTTGGCATTTTCATTACAATGAACCCTGGCTATGCTGGACGAACTGAACTACCTGAGAACTTGAAAGCTCTTTTCAGGTAAGGTGCAGAATAGCTTTTATGTCCTGTTTAATAAACTAGTTCCTTTACTTTTGTCGGTGTCGTCAGGAGACTCAGAACACAGCTGCCTTTCCATTCACTTTTATTAATAGATAGCTCAGATCTTGGACAAAAAGTCTTGGTTTATGAACATTCAGGGAAGAGTAACAGGCACAAGTCTCTGAGATGTTAAAAGCAGCTTTTGGCAGCTGGCTGGCTCAGGGGCATGGTGATGAAATCCTTTCATCACAAGTTCAAATCTGCCCCAAGCTGCTGGTGACCTCATGATTATTCAGTGGCCTCTGTGAAATGGATTGGCCTTCCCAGTCCAGTTCCTAATCTGACACATTACAAACCCTACCGTCAGTTTGTATTCATTGGTCACAGAGCTGAGCAAATAATTGATCATTTGGTGGATGACCTGAACAGATGGGGAAAAAATCAGTTTTTCTAAGCAAGTAAATTTTTTTTTCTGAAACAAAAAACTGAAAACATTTTGTTAGATCAAACAAAATGTTTCTATTGTTTATTCAAAGTGACATTTTCTAAACAAAATACCGATTGAAACAAAATGTCGAAATGGTTCATGGTGTAAATGTCAAATTGAACTGTTTGACATTTCCAATTTTATTTTTTATTTGTTTTTCAGCCAAAACTGTTTCCCAAATTTAGCCCCAATTTATGCCCGCAAAATGCTTTTTTTGGTGAACTTACTGTTTGTCCAGAACAACTTGTCCGACTCTAATTAGCCCAATGTCTGTCTCAGCAGAGAGGCCTAGTATGGCACAGACCTTGCTATGACCCTTCCACCCTGGAGGGCAGTAAGTCCTGGGAGGCTTGCCTCAGCATGGCCCACGCCATACCTCTTCTAGACACAGAGAAGACTCAGGGCCAGTTTTTTAAGGATATTTAGGCACTTAAAGATGCAGGTAGGTAGCTATCTGCATCTTCAGTTTCCTGAATACCTTTGAAATCCGTCCCTTAGGGTATGTCTGCACTGCAATTAAACACCCATGTTTGGTCCATATCAGCTGACTTGGGCTCGTGGGGATCAGGCTAAGGGGCTGTTTGACCTCAGTGTAGCCGTTTGGCATTGGGTTAGAGCCCAGACATCTACACTACAGTTTTATGAGCCCGAGTTACCTGACTTGAGCCAACTACAGGCGTAGAAGACATACCTGTGTGTCCAGAGCTTGGTAAGCACCTTTCATTGCAGGTATTGGCCAAACACCATCACTATCTGACAGTCACCTCTGCTGTCAGCATCACCCTGCTCCTAGGCCATCCCCTCTGTAGAACCCTATTGCCTGCTTTGTAGGCCCTTTTGTTTCTTTGCAAACATGCCAAAGTGTTTGACAAACAGCTGCCACCAGAGTATTGTCAGATGGGAGGGGGAACACCTGGAGCTACAGCCCTGGGCTTAAAGAGGGCTGGGGTTCTGATTGAGGGTGACTGTGTCAATCAGTGATTTCCAGCCAGGTCCTGCAATGAGCAGTGTGTGCCAGAGAGACCCACGTGCCAGCGGCATGAGCCTCTCTGTCTTTGACTTTCCCTGTGCCTCAGGCTCTCTCTCCCCCACCCTCCCATCCTGTCAGCGTGTGAAGAGACCTGAGCCAGCTTGTCCTCTTTTGTCCTTGAGCATGGGCACTGGCATTGTGTTGGGAACCATCCATCCCAGCCGTTTGAAAGGAAAAGCCTTAGTCTGGGTGGCGCTTAGACTTCTGAGGTGGAGTCAGTGTTTCTCTCCCTTCCCCCACATCACACATGTTGCCTGTGTTGACATCAGTCTGTGTATCAGTTAGTGCCTGAGACAGGATGAGTGCACAGAGCTGCTGCTTGTTTTGAAGATTCATTCTGTAGCCAGGATAGGAAATTATGTTTTGTAACTGGTGTAGGAGACATTATTGAGGAATCCTCATCACAGGAGGTTTTTAAGAGCAGGTTGGAGAAACCTCTGTTGGGGATGGTTTAGGTGTACTTAATCCTGGGGCATGGCTAGATGACCTTTCAGTCCCTTCCAACCCTATATCTCTCTGATTCTACAATTGTAGCTTTGTGGACTTTTTCTTTTACATGCCTTCTCAGAATCAAAACCAACCCCAGCCTCAGCTGTCCCTCTCAGTCACAGTGCTGAAACGTTTGCCAACAAAGTTGCGTCTGTTCCTTAGATGAAGCGGAAATGTAACTCTGTAATAATTTTTCCCATCCTCGCTTTTAGGCCATGTGCAATGGTTGTGCCGGACTTTGAGCTGATCTGTGAAATCATGTTGGTGGCTGAGGGGTTCATTGAGGCCCGGCTGTTAGCGAGGAAATTCATTACCCTTTACCAATTATGCAAAGAGCTCCTGTCCAAACAGGTGAGTCTGTTTCATGAGCTATAAAGCGCAATTAAATATGTCAATTTCCTAATGACCAGTAACACTACCCTAAGCTCTGTGACCAACTTGACTGGCATGTGTAAGTGCAGATCCACAAGATTCCCTGCAGGCGAGCACTGTTAATTAAGGGAAGATGTGCATAGGGAAACTGTAATTGGCACATTGTGTAAACTGGGGGGAAATATGGATCTGTCTGCTACTCTGTGTTTGTACAGTGCTAGCACAATGGGTCCTGTTCTTGGTTGTCCCACAGCCAGCAGCTTCTCCTACCATAATAAACATGCTGAATCATAATCATAATGGGTGTCTCAGGTTTAGTAATGGAAGAAGGAGCCTTTTATCTTTTGGCAGGTGGTTCAAATCCAGCGCAGGTTTGTAGCGACAGGACTTCATGGCCATATGATGGCCTCCTTGGAATGTATATGAAATGAATTGGTCAGTCTCAGGAGAAGGGGGCGGAGGGATGGAAGACTGGAGGTCAGCTGGAGTGAGGATGGAGAGACTTTGAGAGGGGGATAAAGAGGGTGGGCCAGAAGCCAATCAGCAGAGAAGGATGCTCTAGCCAGCAGCCTGATGACATCATCGGTGTGGCAGGATACCTGCTGCTGTTACTGCTTCTGTGTTGGCTCCTGCTGGCTGAGTCTCTGCCCATGGGTTGGCTCCAGCCTAGTGTTTCTTCCTTCTCCGAGCCCACACGACTGGGGGAAGGATAAAGTTGCATGAGGCCTAGTGCTCCTGTAGCTGGGGTCCAAGGGAGCACTGGAGGGTTAGGATTGATCTCCTCTGCTCTTTCCAGTGCTGCTGTACCTACTGAATCCTATATTAGCTGAATCCCTCCTAAGGAAGATGGAGTGGAAGTCCTAGCAACCAGACTGATACTGCATTCTATAGCAAGGACTGTGCAGATGGAAGAAGATTCAGATGAATTTCTGCGGTTGGGTTGCGTGGCCATTTGGAACTGCCTGCTTCCTTGTTTTGTATTCTGGCAAGCCAGCTAAGCGTAAATGACTCCTTTCACTCTGCTCTGTTTAGGATCACTATGACTGGGGCTTGCGTGCAATTAAGTCAGTGCTGGTTGTTGCTGGTTCCCTTAAGAGAGGGGACCCTGATCGTCCCGAAGACCAGGTTCTTATGCGCTCTCTTCGTGACTTCAACATCCCTAAGATTGTGACAGACGACATGCCAGTGTTTATGGGACTGATCGGGGATCTTTTTCCTGCTTTGGATGTCCCCAGAAAGCGAGACCTGAGTTTTGAATCGTTTGTGAAACAGGCTGTGTTAGACCTCAAACTGCAGGCTGAAGACAACTTTGTGCTCAAAGTAAGTTTCTTTCATCCCAACTTCAAACCTTTACTTAACCTTCAGTATTCTCTTGACTTACAAGTAAGGCTGCGAGTCTGTCATGGAAGTCAGGGAAGTCACAGGTTCTGTGACTTTCCAGGACTTCTGCAGCGGCCGGTGTGGCCGACCCAAGGCCCATTATTTTTAGTGACAGTCACAGACAGGTCATGGGCAATAGAGAAAAATTCAGGGGAGCCTGCGACCTGCCTGTGACTTACTAATGATGACTGGGTGTGGGGGAAGGAATGACTGCTGGAGCCCCAAGGGTGCGGGGCACTGACAGCCCGAGCCCTGCTGCGGTAGGTGGGGGGACCGACAATCCAAGCCCCACCACCACTGGGTGGGGGAACAGCTCGGGCTTCAGCCCCGGCCAGAGCCTCAGGGTGGGGGCATACAGCCCCAGCTAGAGCTCCTGACAGCTGAAGCCAAAGAAGTCACGGAGGTCCAGTAAAGACGTGTAATCTGTGATTTCTGTGACCTCCATGACTAAATTGTATCCTTAACAATAATGCAGTGATTCTGTTCTGCTTTGCAAGAAGACAGTTATGAGAGCAACGGGCTTAATAGTCCCTTGTGGCTGCTCAATAAAGCAGGGCTTTCGGTTGTTAATTTGGTCTGAGATTTGGTGGGCTTTCTAGTTGACTTCTCTTGCAGGTGGTGCAGCTGGAGGAGCTGCTGGCTGTGCGGCACTCTGTCTTTGTGGTGGGTAATGCTGGCACCGGCAAATCTCAGGTACTGAAATCTCTGAATAAGACTTACCAGATAATGAAACGACGTCCTGTCTGGACAGACCTCAACCCCAAAGCAGTCACCAATGACGAACTTTTTGGCATCATCAACCCAGCTACAAGAGAATGGAAAGATGGTAGGTGTGTTTTTCACATAAACCACTGACCAGGAAGAGTATTTCTGTAAACTTTCTAAACAACAACAATAATAATATTAATAGTTCATTGCTCTTATGTGGTGGTTTTTCATAGATCACAAGCACAAACACACATCTAACATCTACAGTGTATTAATGCTTTATTGCTGATGGGGCACATGGGATTCTTTAGCCAGTCTGACTTTCAGATGAGAATTGCTCTGGAATAAATCTTGTTTTAACCTAGCTACCCTAAGAATTGGCTGTCCTGCCCATATAGAAGAGACTCAAAGTTCCTAACCTGGACAGGCTGCTGCTAATGATTGGCTGAACTAGAAAGCGCTAAGTACACCTCTACCCCAACATAACGCGGTTGGGGGAGCCAAAAATCCCTACTGTGTTATATCTGAAAGGCCGTTATATCGGGGTAATGGTGGCAGGGCTGCAGCGGTGATTTAAAGAGCCCAGGGCTCCAGCCGTGGGGAGCCCCAGGCCCTTTAAATCACTGGTGGAGCCCCTGGCCCTTTAAAGCACTGCCCGAGCCCCACTGCCTCAGCCCAGGGGTAGCAGCAGCAGGGCTCCGGTGGTGATTTACAGAGCCCCAGGCTCTGGCCACTGCAGCTGGAGCCCCGGGCCCTTTAAAGCACTGCCCGAGCCCCCCTGCCGCAGCCCCGGGGTAGCAGCAACAGGGCTCTGGCGGTGATTTAAAGAGCCCTGGGTTCCTCACAGCTGCTGGAGCCCCGGACCCTTTAAAGCGCCGCCAGAGCCCCGCTTCTACCGCACTATACGCGAACCCGTGTTTTATCAGATCGTGTTATAGTGGAATAAAGGTGTACTTTCAAACCAGGAATGATGTAACTATGGTGAGAATGAGCTGGGCACCATGCTGCACTCCATCTCACCTTCTCCATGCACACATTTCACCGTGTTCTCACCATTAATAGCACAGCCACAACAGCACTGGTTTCCCCGGCCTCAGAAATTACTTTTGCTTGCCGCATGCTCTCTTTACTGACTAACGGTAAGAGAGACGCATCTTCGCAGAGTCTGGGGAAAACAGGCACAAGTTAAAAGTTTGCTAAAAGGCTGCATGAAGCTTAAATTAAGACAGTTCTTTTTTGTAATGTACATTGGTGCTAGTTTTTAATGGTGGTTGCAGTTTGGGAGGTGCAGAGTGTGAGGCCCTGGGGACTAGAACCCATGTCTGTAGAGCCTGTGATGGCTAAGAGTCCCTTAGTGCCACTGGGAGGCCATGTAGAGGCACAGCCAGGCAGCACTGTGGAAGTAAGTGCTGCAGGAAGTACTGCCCAAGCGACTTAGAGTGATGGTACCTTGCGGTCCACTGATTGGCTAAGTACCCTATTTAACTCCAGGGGTTGGCCTAGGAAGTTGTCTGGGCAACCACACAGACTTTGGCCTGCTGCAGCGCCAGACTTTGCTTGATCTCCGGTCTCCAACTCCAGCCTAACTCTGACCCTGACTCCTACCTCTCAGTACTAATGTAGTACCGCCTCTGATCTCTGGTTTCCAACCCTGGCCTGACTTTGACTTCTGATTACGGAACCGGGCCCTTGCAATCCCTCCAACCCCTGCCCATGACTACCAGTCTTGGTGGGCAGACCTCAGCCCAGTTGCGACCATTAGGCCAGACTGCCTATGCCCTGATCCCTTAAACAGAGGAAGGCAAAAGAAGAGGCCGCCAATAAATCATACCCAGCTGTCCTCCTTCTAAGAGAGAAACTGCCCATTCATCCCTAGAACATATTCTGCCTTTGACCTCCTACAGTGCCAATTTCATCTGATTGTAACTACAGACCTTAAATCACAAGTGACAGAAACGAAGTGCAGGTCACAGAGGAGGCTGTGGAGTCTGACCTGAGTGATGGCCAGGGCTAACTTTGGTCAAACAGTGCCTGGAGCGAGCCCAAGCCAGACAGAGCCACAAATCACATTCCAGTTCAAGAGGCCTCTGCTTTTAGGGACTTTGTAAAGAGACTAGCTGATGTTTCCTGAACCAGTGCTTTTGTGAGAGCTCGTCCTCATTCTACCCAGGCTTAGGGACTCTCCACTGCAATGTTTTTTTCATCAGCTGCCCCTGACAACTGTGTTTCTTGGAGCCGTAACATCAGTGAGGAGAGTCAGAGAGCTCCCATGGCTCACTCTCCTTACACAGCCTAACAAAAGCCTGCATTCTCATGATAAATTGACCCCCACCCAGTCACTGATTTTCTTCTGAATCAGACTGTTTGCCTGTTTTCTTTCCTAAATTACATTCATTGCTAGGGGAGGGCAGGTTTCACACATTGCCTACTAAAATGTCCCTTAATAGGACTCTAAAAGGACTCTTAGGCCTGGGCTACACTAGTGGGGAAGTTCGAACTAAGATACACAACTTCAGCTATGTTATTCACACAGCTGAAGTCGAAGTATCTTAGTTTGACTTACCTGGACATCCTCACGGTGGCGAATCGACTGCCATGGCTCCCCCGTTGACTCCGCTTACTCCTTCTGCCAAGGTGGAGTACGGACATTGATTAGCGGATCGATTTATCGCATCCAGATGAGATGCAATAAATCAATCCCCGATACATCGAACACTACCTGCCGATCCGGCGGGTAGTACAAACTTACGCTTAGTACAACCAAAATTGTCTGTTGATTTCACTCTCTCCCAAGTTTCTGGAATATAGAGACAAGGTTAGTGGAGGGGTGGTTTCTTCTCAATCGCTGTCATAATGGATTGAGATCTGCACTGTGAGATGCTATGCGTCTCCATCCCCAGTGGTATCAGAACAAACAACTCAGTCTGAGGCAGTTTCTGGAGCATGCATCCATAATGTCCCTGTGGTGGAATTTGTGCATAGTAGGAGTTCAGCTCGTACCTTTATGAAGCGTTATTCTCTTAACCTGACCTCAAAATCTGATGCCTTTTTCCAGGGAGCCACTCAGCACCCATTGTGTAAGTTGCCTTACCTCAAACCCATCTCTGTGTTGGAGCAGAGTGCCAGAGCAGATGGACATTCTCAACTCCCATCTTCATGTTTTTGGAGTCCATGTTAGATTGGGAGGAAGTGGAATAAACTGAGTGTGCATGGTAGCCACACCTCCTTTAGACATTACGGCTTTCCTCTGCAACTCTCCATGGCTTGGGACGTAATCAAGAGTCAAAGCTTTCCAGTGGTTTCTGGCTTTGGTGCAATGTGTAGGTGTATTCCAAGAGCAGAGGGACCTGCTCCAAGAACTCCAGTTCCAGCTGAGACCCTTTTCTTCCTCCTCTTTGGTTTTTGCCTACCTCCAGTTCCTCTACTCTGGATTGTGCAAGAAAATACTCACCTTGGGCAAAAGCCACAGTTTTGAGGATTTGTCAAAAGAGAGACATTTTTTCTGCTTGACTGATACTTTTCATGCAGCCCAAAGTCTCTCTTGGTGTTTTAATATGAAAGTATTTGTGCACTGACAAATGATAGTTTTGAGGCATTTTGTTCTGTTCTACAGCATTGCTGCTATATTCTCAGCATTCTTGTTCTTTTTATCATTAATTATTTGCTTCCCCTGAGACATTTTATTTCCTCAGTCTCCTTGATTTCACTAGCATGTGGTTCTGTCATTCATTCATTCATTCTGTTCCTGTTCTCACCCCCCGTCTCTCTAGTTCAAAGCCATGACCCAATGCTTAATGCACCTTGAGTTCCCTGGCAGTACTTCCATGCGGGGGAAGCAGTCATAAGAAATCCCAAGTTATATTCAAACAGTTTTCCAAACCTTTATATTGTTAAATATACTTCCTCCTTTCCCTGTTATTGGAGAGTGTCCACTCATCACTGTTTTCTTGCCCTCAACGCTCCTCACTAGTAATGAGTTACATGCCAGCCTGCCATCTTTTTCATTGATATTAATTGATAACATTCATTTTTCCCCCAAAACAAGTTAGCCTGATATCCTGTTACATGATTTTTATGACTTGAATCATAAAATGCACTGAGATTTTATTTTGGCATTTAAGAAAGATGTTGCAGAAAACTAGTTGGGCAAGTTGCAGATTCCGTGATCATAAAGGAATGTGTGTTATCTTTCTAGGACTGTTTTCATCAATCATGCGAGAGCTGGCCAATGTCACACATGATGGTCCCAAGTGGATGGTGCTGGATGGTGATATTGATCCAATGTGGATTGAGTCTCTTAATACAGTTATGGATGATAATAAGGTAATAGATATTCTTTGATCAACCCATAGGAGAAATACATATGTTGAGAACATAGCTCATAGTATAAAAGAGTTGTTACTGTGTTTCTTCAAATAAAAACAAAAATCATCATGCAAATAAAATGTTACATCTGGAAAACAGCACAAGCATTAATTTTCAGGAACATGTTATTGAATTGGAGTGGTGCGGGTAATGTTGTTCTGCTGCAGTCAGTACATTGAAATCTCATAGACTCATAGACTTTAAGGCCAGAAGAGCACAGTCAACTTGTGGAACTCCTTACCTGAGGAGGTTGTGAAGGCTAGGACTATAACAGCGTTTAAAAGGGAACTGGATAAATTCATGGTGGTTAAGTCCATAAATGGCTATTAGCCAGGATGGGTAAGGAATGATGTCCCTAGCCTCTGTTTGTCAGAGGATGGAGATGGATGGCAGGAGAGAGATCACTTGATCATTACCTGTTAGGTTCACTCCCTCTGGGGCACCTAGCATTGGCCACTGTCGTTAGACCGATACTGGGCTAGATGGACCTTTGGTCTGACCTGGTACAGCCGTTCTTATGTTCTTAGACCCTTTTACTGTTGGTTTTAATTTCCTTTTCAAAGTCCAACTCTACTTGGCTTTTAGCAGTTCTCACTTTGTACCTACACTTTCTAATCTCCAAGAGGTAACTTTCCTTGCTGATCCATCCTACCTTCCATTCTTTGTAGGCATTCTGCTTTCTCTTAATCACTTGCTTGAGATGCTTAATCCAGCATCGTCTGCAACTCTTTCCTAGGCATTTTCCCCCCTTGCTTAGGATGCAGGTTTGAGATAGTTTTTGCAACTTTTACTTAAAGTAATTCCAAGCCTGTTCCACATTCAGATCCTTGAGTTCTTCAGTCCACTTCCCTAACTACTTCCCTTAATTTTATAAAATTTGCACTTTTGACATCAAGGACTTTAGTTGCAGATCTATTTTTGTTTATTCTCTCATTTCATTTAAACTGAATTAGCTCATGATCACTCGAACCAAGGTTGTCCTCTACAACCAGCTCTTCTATGAGGTCCTCACTACTTACCAATACTAAATTTAAAATGGCATTGCCTCTTCTTGGTTTGGTGACTGTTTGGTGAAGAAATCTTTCAGCTATTACATCCAGGAATATCTGGTCCTGACCATTATTAGTAGCACTTGTCCTCCAATCTGTATCTGGGAAATTGAAGTCTCCCATAATCACACAGTTTCCAGTAGGTCTCTATCCATATTCAAATTAGATTCAAGGGATTTGTAGCGTACCTCAAGCACTGTTCCAGTGGAGCCTCTGTTACCTTTCTTCCCCAAAGTGATTTTTACCTAAACAGATTCCATTTCACACACTACATCACCTCTAGTTTTTTTTACAGTCTATCTCACAATTAATATACAATGCTACTCCACCACCTTTACCTTTATTTCTGTCTTTCCTGAACAGCACATACTTTTCAATCCCTGTGTTCCAGGGATGACTACTATTCCACCACGTTTCTGTTGTTGTGACACCCTGGCACTCCAATATTCACCATTGTCATGTAATTAGGATATGTTTTGTACAAAGAATGTCTTGTGAAGTATCATTCTAAAAGTCTCGATCTGCTAGACATTAATATCTTGTTGGATTGTATGTGCTATCGTCATATGTGAAGTTATGAAGTTTGGCTATGTATGTATTACTGAAACATGTTGTGAGGTTGAAAACACCCACAAGCAGCCTTTCCAATACAACAGTAAAAAGGCCAAACAATGTTAATGACTTTTATTGAGGAAATGCACACAAGAATTATCCCAGGAACTATGTACAATAGAAACCTCTCAGAGAGAGCAGTACACAATGGGAACTGTTTGACCCAGGTCAGAGCATAAGAGCTTTACAGCAAATGGGAAGAAGATATAAAAGGGGGAAAATGACATCATGGGGGGGCCCCGCTGTGATGGGTTCCCTATGGACTGCCACCTGGAACATGGGTACCACTAAGCCCTCTGACCCACCAGCCTGTGATCCCACTCACTGTGCTGTGGTGAGAAGTTGCGAAACCCTCCAAGCTTGCATTTTCACCAGCATTCACACAGGTAGGGGCACACCCAGATGCAGTCACATGCAGGCTGTCTAGCCACCAGCCTCCCAGCCTAGGACCCCCGAGCAGTACTGTCCTGGCCTGGTCAAATCTGGCCAGTATATAGGTTTAACACCCGGTCTGCTTCTCCCTCAGTGTGAAGAGGACCATGCACACTTGTGGTAACCAAGCTTGAGATTTTCCTCAGACACCAGTGTTCCCTCTAATTTTTTACATCCATATGAGGAATTCATTTTGTTATGTGCACCAATATGGAGGCGATGTGTGGCGAGGGTGGAGTCAAGAGGTTTGGAGTGTGGGAGGGGGCTCAGGGCTGGCGCTGAGGTTGAAGTTCCGGGGCACGAGGGCTCTGGTTAGGGGTAAAGGCTCTGGAGTGGAGCTGGGGATGAGGGGTTCAGGGGGGTTGGCTGGGGCAGACGGTTGGGGTGCAGGCTCTGGGGTGGGACTGGTGATGAGAGGCTTAGGGTGCAGGCTGCCCCAGGGCTACGGCAGGGAGAGTGGACTCCCTCCAGTCCTCTCTTGGCACAGCAGCTCTGCGCTGGATGAGAGGTGCCTCTCCCCGGCTGTGACAACTCTGGCAGGACTGGACTGGGCTGGGTCAGGCTGTGGGAGGGGTGTGTGTCCTGGGATGCAGCAGTTCTGGTGGGGCTGGGCTGGGCCAGGTCGGGGGAGGGGCTCCTCTCCTTGGCAACTCTGGCGGGGCTGAGACGGGCCTGGACCAGGTTGGGCCAGGCTGTGGGAGGGGCTCCTCTTCCTGGAAGCTCCTGTGGGCGTGGGCCTGGGCTGGGCTGGACTGGTGGTGGGGCTCCTCTCCCCAGCAGCTCCAGTAGGGCGGGACGGGGCTGGGCTGGGCTGGGGAGGAGTGCCTCTCCCTGCCTGTGTGGCCCTTGATAGCTAACTCCGTGGCCACGCAGCTTACAGGGAATTTATTCAGACACCTTAGTCAAACGCACACTGGTTTGGATTAAAGCATAAAATAATTTTATTAACTACAAAAGGATAGATTTTAAGTAATAGAAAACAGATCAAAGCAGGTTATATAGTAAATAAACTAAACTGCTAACTGAGGTTAACATACTCCTCACCCTGAGTGATAAACAGGCTGGCAGATTCTTAAGGCCTTGTTTTTGCAGCTTTGGTTTCCCAGGTTTTTATACATAAGCTAGAAATCCCTTTAGCCTGGGACCATCACTTCCCCTCTGTTCAGTCTTTATTCCTTGGGTGTTTCCAGGTATGTTGTTGTAGGGAGAGTGTGAGGTCCCCCTAGGATGTCATTTTCCTGCTCTTGGAGAGTAGAAGGCTTGAAGGATCTAACCACAAAACAACATATCCTAGAATGTATGTGAGCAGGTTTGTGTATCTTGGGGAGTCTTGGAGACTTCCTGAAATCCTCTTCGCTAAACTGGAGGTGAGATATTTGGAGGAAAAAATCAAATAGATGCTGAGCAGCAAGATAGCAAAGCGTGTAATCCATGATATCTGAGGATACACTAGAAGGGTTTGCACAATAAGTGAGCAAAATGGAAGGACATGGCTTCCTTTACATATGCATCGCATTGAGGAGCTGGATGAAATCCTAATCAAGCAGTGCAGATGTCCTGTCTGCAAGACCATGCCTGAGTCATACGGCGATAACATGGGAATGAACTATTCTCACCAGCAGGATTGAGGAATGCCGCTGCCATGAGGCTTATATTCTGAATGTGTCTGTCATTTGCAGGTGCTGACACTAGCAAGCAATGAAAGAATTTCCCTTAACCCAACCATGAGGCTGCTGTTTGAGATCAGTCACCTACGCACAGCAACTCCAGCCACTGTATCCAGAGCAGGTAGGTCAAGGGGGAATAAGAGGGCATATCCTTTCCACTCGCACAAAGTGAAGTTTAGGATTGAGATTTTCAGAGGGCTCAGGAGATTTTGGCACCTGACTTCTGTTTGCATTCAGTGCCCAGCTTCCTTAGGCCTTTTGAAAGTGACAGCCTTAATTCACAGTGCCACTGGCTGACAAGGCACGTGACCGAGAAGTGGGCAGCAGAACCTAGAAACCCAGCACTCACCGGTGAACGGCTGATGACAAAGGTGGTGATGAGGGTAGCGCATAGAGGGCTCAGTTGAGATCAGGGCACTGTGCAAACAGAGTGAGAGACAGTCCCTGTTCAGGAGAGTTTACAGCTGAAATAGCCAAGGCAGAGACAACGTGGGAGAATGGAAGGATTGTTCTCCCCTGTCTATGGACGGGAGCTGAGGCTCAAGAGAAAAGGGCCTGATTTCAATAGGTGTTAGGCACCTAAATACCTTTACAAATCTGGACTAAATTACAATTGTGTAAGAGCAACAGGCTGTGCAGTGTGGTATACTGCTGCACGTATTAAACTATGATCTTAGTAAGGGAAGGTGAACAGTTCTTATGGAGAAAGGTACCAGTCTCTGTCATGTCCTTTCTGTGTCTGTCTCTCTTGCACTGTGTCTCTAGGCATTCTGTACATCAACCCAGCAGACTTGGGCTGGAATCCCCCTGTTAGCAGCTGGATTGACCGACGAGAAATCCAGTCAGAACGAGCTAATCTGACCATCTTGTTTGACAAGTACCTGCCGCTTTGCCTGGACACTCTTAGAACTAGGTACAGTATAATGGGACATAACGTTTATGTGAGCGACACCCACCATGTTGTGGCTCTGTTGGGTGACACAGCTGCATGGGCCACTGCCAGGCAAATTGCTGCCCTGCCTCTGAAGGCCCTGTTGACAGAGCAGTATTGGCTTTCCTTCAGTGTACTGTTTGTGGGGAAGGAGGAGCAGATGCTGGCTCCCAAATTCACACCCTTGCTTGGCTGCAGCCCAGGTTTCACTTAATCGTAATTTGACATTTTACTGTTAATTTGTGTCTGTAGTAAGTGTGGGCTCACTTACTACAGACACAAGGCAAAGTGCATAGTGCAAGGCATGCTGGGATGTTGTATGATGGAGGAGCCAATTATCTGTCAGTTGGAGAGGGAACAGGAAAGAACGTAGAAAAGGTTAAGTCAGTTGGGTCAGAGCGCTTCACTCAACAAGGTGGGGCATGGGTCACTTGCTGGTGGATTCTCTGCAGCTTGAGGTCTTCAAACCACAATTTGAAGACTTCAATAACTCGGACATAGGTTAGGGGTTTGTTATAGAAGTCGAATGGCAGGGTTTGTGGCCTCTTTGTGCAGGAGGTCAGACTAGAATGAACATATTGGTCCCTTCTGACCTATGAGTCTATGAGTCTAGTTCCTCGGGGTAAAGGTTTTGGCCTTTAAGAAGTAAAGTTGAGGGACACGTCACCCCTCTCCTCCCAGGTGCTGTGCCCATGCCCTCTTGGACTATATAGTTCAGCTGTAACCAGCCTCCAGCTGTCACCGGGGAACCTCCCTGATAAAGAGGTTGAGATCTCTCCCTCGCCAGTTCTCTGTACGTGGTGTTGAGCATTGGCCTGCTAAACCCAGGGTTGCGAATTCAGTCTTGAAGGGGCTGTAATGGCATAATTTCCCAATCTGAACCTTAGATTCAAAAGATGGGGTACCAGCATGAATTCCCCTAAGCTTAATTACCAGCTTAGATCTTGTAGCGCTGCCACCAATCAGGGCTTGGAGTGCCTGATACACTCTGGTCCCCCCAAAACCTTCCCTGGGCCCCCAAGACCCAGACCCCTGGAACTTAATACAAGGAAAGTAAACGCTTTCCTCATCGTGCCTCTCTAGGCTTTCCCTCCCTGGGTTACCCTGGAAGATCACTGTGATTCAAACTCCTTGATCTTCAAAACTGGAGGAATGTCCCTTCCCCCCCTCCCCTTCTCCCCCTCCCAGAGGCAATACAGATTAAGCTCGTGAATCTAAAACAAGAGGATTTTATCTCCCCCCCCCCGCTCTCTCTCCCTTCTCCCCACCAATTCCCTGGTGAGTACAGACTCGGTTTCTTTGAGCCTTAACAAGGGGAAAAAATCAATCAGGTTTTTTAAAGAGAAAAACTTTTAATAAAAAAAGAAGAGTAAAGATAATTACTGTAAATTTAAGATGGATATTACAGGGTCTTTCAGCTTATAGACTCTAGAGAGAAGCCTCCCTCAGCAGAAATACAATTTAAAATACTTCCAGCCAAACACATATTAAAACTCTACCAGCCAGATACACATTTGCAAATAAAGAAAAACAATCAAAAAGACTTAAACCGCCTTTCTACTTGCACTTACTACTGGAATAGAAAATTAGAGCTTGTAGTATGTCCAGTCACTCCCAGATCCCAGAGAGAACAACAGAGAAAGAAAAGAACACACAAACAAAGACTTCCCTCCACTGAGATTTGAAAGTATCTTGTCTCCTGATAGGTCCTTGGTCAAGTGTTCCTGGTCTCACTGTTTGTTAACCCCTTACAGGTAGAGGAAACATTAACCCTTAACTCTCTGTTTATGACAGGGGCCATTTAGGGATCTGGGGCAAAAATCTGTCTGGGGATTGGCCCTGCTTTGAGCAGGGGGTTGGACTAGATGACCTCCTGAGGTCCCTTCCAACCCCGATATTCTACGATTCTTTTCATGACAGCTGCAGAAGAAATTGTGTCTGTGTCCCTTCCCAGTCTCGCACAGTTCACTGCTGAGCACCATTAAATCAATAGTGGTAGTTTTTCCTTTGCTATAAATAAGGGTTTCAGTGACTCATTAAACTGCCTCATTGGCCAGGTTAGATTGTTATCCTTTTGATGTCCAGCTGGCTTATAGGCTCTGGCATCAGTAATCAATGATGAGGCCTGTGGGCCCCATTTTATTAACCGTTATGCCTGCACAGAGCTTCCATGAGGCTGAGCTTACACAACTGCCATGGAGAAGGATGATCTGGACAGTCAAGAGGCTCAGGATGTCAGCTGTGCAGCTCTGAAGAATGGCTCTGAGGGCACTTCCTCTGTCCACTTAATGAGCAGCATCAGGACACAGTTTCTTGCATCTTCCACCCCAGTCCTTATACATGAACAAGAGTCCTGGCAGAAAGACATGCATGTTGAGGCAGAGACCAGGCCTGGGAAATGTCAGCCCAAAAGGCAGATATGCAGAAAGGCCTGAGGTAGTGAAAATGGGGATTTGTAATGAAAGGAGTTTTGCAATAAGATTGCTGCCTGTGTGACCAGTCTGATTATAGCCATCAGCAGCACAACACGTAGGATGGTTCTCACTCTGTTTCCTGAGGTTTGTGACAGAGCATGAAATCGCAGAGATTAGCTGCCGACAGTTGTAAACCAGGTATTTTTGTAGATTACTTAATTCAGAAATCGTAGGACCAACCTTTCAAATAACTATAATTATTTTATGGAAGACTTCAGTGTTATCCCGCTGCCCACAATATTAGTTCAGCTACATTTACAGAATTCCTAAGTTGGTTTAAAACTGCGAGATGAAAGGATTTATTCTATTTGACCGCTCCTAACTCATCGTTTTCACAGGAAATCATTGCCCTTAGCGAGTCTCTCATTTTACTACTTTCAAGAGGATCAAAGTTTTTAAATGTCTGAAACTTCTTATGACTGTTATTACTTGTGCATGTGCCTGCGCTTCTTGGCCTAGGGATGAAAGCTGGTGTATTATATATATATATTCTGGTTTTTCTTCATTTCGTATAAATCTTTCGCCTTTTACTAAAGATTTCTCGCTGTATCCCTGCATAAGGAAGATACACACTGCAGAAAAGTAAAATGTTAATGTTCTGAAAGAGGATTTATATGCACATTTCTCTGTATTGCTAACTACCATCATGCTGAATCCAATTATGCTTCATATGCTTTCAATTTCCCTCCCTTAGATTTAGGAAGATTATTCCAGTTCCCGAACAGAGTATGGTTCAGATGTTGTGTTACCTTCTTGAGTGTCTCCTAACTACGGAGAACACTCCTCCAGACTGCCCCAAGGAACTCTACGAGCTTTACTTTGTGTTTGCTGCTGTCTGGGCCTTTGGTGGAGCAATGTTCCAGGATCAGGTAAGATGAGAGCTATAAGTGTAGGGCTCATTAATGTAGTATCCCATTTAGACAGTATCCTCTTTTATTATTCTGATTACTATTATACTTACTCAGTGTGATTCGCTAGTATAGTGTTGCGTTCTTGGGGCTAGAATACAGTTGTCAATGGGATAGAAACCTCTGGAGCAGTGAGCGGTGCTGTTTCTTTACCTTGTTTACAGAGAAAACATGGTAGTTTGTGAAAGGCATCATTACCCAAGAGACAGTATTAAGAGCGGAAGGGTCAAGGATTAAAGCAACAAAGATGAGAGAGACATTAACTTATGTACAAACATTTCATTCTACAGCAGTAGGTTGACTGATAGAAGCAGTAACACCCTACAGAATGTGGTAGTAATGAATACATCATTGGAGCTCGGTAAGATAGCAAAGGTTGCCAGCTCACTGTGTGTTTATAGGTAGGAGTGCCATTGCAATGACATAGATCAGACAGTGTTTTGTTACCACTGGACTTAGGCTATCAGCTTTCTAAGGTTTCTAAGAAGAATAACAAAGAAATAGTAGCAATGAGCTGAACCGAGGATTGACGCACTTGTTTTAATTTGATCCATTTGAAATGGCAGAGGTGAACAGTTGCTCTTTTTTCACAAGCATGCAGCACGCTGGGTGCATGTCAGGAGCTGAGGTCTTCTGAAAATCTGGTCACAAATGTCAAAATTGGATTTTCTGAGTGCCAAGCACTTTTGAAAATACAGTTGTTCTTAAAGTGCTTAAATCGGGGTGGGCAAATTTTTTGCCCTGAGGACCACATCTGGGAATAGAAATTGTATGGAGAACTGCGAATGCTCCCAAAATTGGGGTTCAGGCTTCAGAGTTGGGCCAGAAATGAGGAGTTCACGGTGCAGGAGGGGGCTCCACGCTGAATGAGAGTGAGGTGCCGGGTGCGGTGAGGGCTTTGACTGGGAGTATAGGCTCTGGGGTGGGGCTGAGGATGAAGGGTTTGGGGTGCAGGAGGGTGCTCTGGGATGGGATCGAGGTGTTTGGAGGGTGGGAGGAGGATCAAGGCTGGGCCAGGGGGTTGGGGCATGAGGAGAGGCTCAGGGGTGCAGGCTCCGGGCAGCACTTTTCTCAGGCGGCTTCTGGAAACAGCAACATGTCCCTTCTCTGCCTGTTATGTGGAGGTGCAACCAGGCGGCTCTGCACGCTGCCCCATCCACAGGCATCGCCCCTGCAACTCTCATTGGAGTGCTAGAAGGGTCTTTGGAGCGCATAGGAGCCAGAGTAGGGCCATGCTGCTGCTTCTGAGAGCCACGCGGAGCAGCTCCCAGTCCTGCTCTCCAGCTGGAGCGTGGGAGCAGGGCCATGCCATGGCTTCCGGGATCTGTGTGGAGCAGCCCCTGACTCTGCTCCCTGGCTGGAGCAGCGCAAGACCCCGCTCCCCAATGGAAGCTCGAGGGCCAGCTTAAAATGGCTGGTGGGCTGGATGTGGCCCATGGGCTGTAGTTTGCCCACCCCGTCTTAAATGATGGCTGAACTCTTGAAAAGTTGGTGCTGGATGCAACTACTGCTGTGCAGAAATGTAGCTGCGCAGGCCCTGCTCCACTGGGAAATAAAGACGGCTGGGAATGGAGCTTGGGTGCTGTGTCTGACCATCCTATCAGCTGTTGGGTGCTCTCTGGAGTGAGCTGGTGGGACTCAATCAGGCTTTGATGGACAGGTGTCCATATCAGACTGCTGTTCCTGTGGGCACAACAGAAACCCCCAATTGGACCATGTGGATAAATCACATCTCATCCCTAGAGGCAGTCCCTTCAGTTCACAGCTCATCACAACCACAGAGGCCATGTGGGGGACGCTTGCCCTGCTGCTGCCTGTGCTGTGCTGTTCTGTGGTTTAACAGAGGATGTCAGCCTCCTAGGCCAGAAGTTTATGTGAAATGAGGTGGATGTGGTCTCTTCTGCAAGTGACTCCCTTCCTTTAGGCAGGAACCTTTTCTCCATTGAGCTGAAACACTGTCCCCAACTATTGGGAAACCCATATTGTTACCTGAACACAGGTACTGGTGCCAGGACTTCGAGAGACCTTCTCCCCTGATCTTCCCTGTCCTCCAAGTAGCTGGAACTGCAGGGGCTTGAATGCTACATCACGCTTCCTTCCTCATTTAGCTGCCTTTCATGCAGCTCACCCAGTCCCTGCCTCCCTCCATCTGACACTGTTTGTGGAGGAGAGGGGAGTAGGTATTTCACTCCAGCACAGGCCCAGAGCATGTTGGCCTTGCTTGCCCATGCTTCTCCCACACGTCTTGGGGCAAGATGGTTGTTTCCTGGTTTCCCAGTAGCTGCTATTATTTTACGACATGCAGCTAGTAATAGTAATAAAAAGACACTTGGCCAAGTGTCAGAGCCTTGCAGAGGTACTGCTAGCCCTGGGGACAGCCTCTGCTCTACTGGGTGCTTTGTTTTTTCAGGCTAGCTGCCTGGACTTAGTTACTGTAATCATACTGCTTGTGAACATATAGTCCAGGTCATTTTTAGTAAAACCAGATGCCAAGCAGGAGAAATCTGAAGTCCCAGCAGAGAGATCTGAGAGCATATAACACCCTATGGAGGAAACTTCCCTGGCCAGCACCAGCAGGGAAATTATCAACGCAATGGCCAGCAACTCCAACTTGGGGCCTAAGATCAAGCCCCTAAATCTATACCTGGTCATCTAATTAAGTGGCCTAATTTCCAAAGGTGATAGCAGCTGCAGCTCCCACTGAAGTAACTGAAATCAGTTCCCTGCATAAGTAGATCTCATCCACTGCTCCTCAGTTCTGGCCAGCTCCATCACCCTCTGCAGGCCTCTGTTGCACAGAGGGCAGGGGCTTCCGAGTGTAGGAAGGGCAAAGTAGGGAAGCCTCTCTCCTCTCTCTTATGGGCATCTGAGGAGGTCTGAAGATGAGGAGCTTTGCTACTGCCAAGCTTAGGAAGTTCATAGCAGAGGAGCTCCTGTGCATGACAGCTGGAGCTCTTAGTTCAGCTCCTGAGCTCCACATTGCCATTTTCAGTGCATGGCTAATCAGCCATGTTCAAATGGGCAGCGAGGCCTCTGCCAAGCACCTGAAAGAATATATAACAAGCACCCCCTGCAAAATGTACCAGTCATGCAGCTGTTAGCTTTTGGTACTGCCACCCATCACCAGAGTATCTGGGCGCCTTCCATTTACAAGTGATAGCAATAGCAAAGTCCTTAGGGCCTTCATGGAGCCCCTGGCACTTCTCACTTCTTGGGGGTAAAAACTCTGCTTAGGGTAGGGTGATTTTTTTGAGGAGGGCGTTGTTTGGGTAGAAGGGCAGTCAGTGTTGGGGTTGATTGGGTTAGGGGGTCAGTGGTTGGGCTTGGAGGTAGAAGTGGGGCCAGTGGGGTTTACTGGGTGGAAGGGGGGGGTCAGTGTTGTCATTTGGGGAGTGGAAGGAGAGGTTCGGTACTGGGCTTTGGAGGTCAAAGGGGGTGACTCTGTGTGTGTATTGTTTTATGGTAGAAAAGACTTTTCAAAGAGTAAGGTTTTGCAGCATTTCCTAAAGCTGATCAGACCCTGGATTGGCCTGATCTCCGGGAGTTACCGAATCCCTTCAACCCTCAGTTCTTTGTCTCCTGCTCTCCTGGGATTTGTTCTGTGATCTGTGTTGCCGCAGAGCAGTGCAGCTGTCACAGGGATTCTTAGATCAAAATGTGTCCTCTGGGGTAGCTGGGGCTTGATCCAGTCATCCATTAAATCAAGCCCTGTTTTTCTCGGAACACTCGCAGGTTTTCTTCCCTGTGCCAAGTTTCCACTTTCCACCCCAGCTATGTTAGCTGTAGGGCTGTTCCAGGAAGGTCCCAGGAGGGCTCTGATGAAGGGGGAAGTCTATGGTTCTGTCATACTCCTCATGCACAGGAGGAGACAAAACATTTTTCTTACCAGAAATATTCACCTTTGGGAAGAGACTGGTTGTGGGTTATTTCAGAGAAAAAGGCAAACCGTTTGCAATGTTATGAGTGACTGACAGCTGGGGTTTAGGGTGCCCTGATAACAGTAGCAATGTCTGCCACACCCAGGGTAATTAGTGCACCTCTCAATCCCACGCTTGGATCTAGTTCATGTTAGCCTCAGTAGTGACCCATGGCTGTTCTCTCCAGTGGCTAACCAATGGCGTTGGTGAGATCAGCTGGTGCTCTCCATTACCTTTCTATTGAACAGTGTCCACTTCCAGCTGGACACTGTTTGGCTCTTTTGCTGACAATCTCAGCAGAGAAGTCGTGCATCTCACCCAGAGAAGTGGTCCCCTGGGGCAGGGAGAGGACAGCTGTGCTGTGTCTCCATGTGATGCCTGGTCTAGGGATCAATGGAAAGTGTTAGAGCTGCTCCTGTGCCTTGGTTCATCTGCACAAAATTTGCTTCTGACTAGATGAACCTACAGACAATGAAATATTCTGCTGACATTTGTTCCATAGCCGGATCCCTTCGACTCAGAATTCTTCATCCCCAGCCAAGGTGCTTAGGTGAAGGCTCCTTTCCTGTGTCCCTTGTTGCCCAAAGGCCCAGTCCCAGCACATCAGGGTCTAAAGAAACATCACACCAAACTTCCTAAGTGGTTAGTAGTGCTTGTGCTCCTTGGAATTGTATGATCTCCAAGACTCCTCACATTTAGTTCCCACGGCTACAGCTTGTTCAATGAGTACCTCCACTAGTGAAGCAAGAATGCATCTTAGCTCCCCTCAGCACTACTCAGGATATGCGTAGGCTGCCACTGGGAGCTGTGACTGCAGCACATGTAGACATATCCGAGCTAGCTTTGAGCTAGTAAAGCTGTGAAGCTTGGGCAGTTGCATGGGCTAGTCCTGCCCAGGGCCTACCCAGGTGCCCAAGCAACGGCTGCCCACATTGCCACAGTTTCACCACTATTATAACTCAAGCTAGCCTTGACCTAGCTTGTTCACAGCCAGCTGTAATGTCTGCATGTGCTGCAATCACACCTCCCAGTGGTGGTGTGGACACACTTGCAGTGTGTGGTGAACATGTGGTGGGGAGGGTGTGCTTTAACAGATTGCACCAAGTGCAGTAGAAGCCCTCTGCAGCCACAGAATTTCTCCCCAAGATTTTGCTTTTGATGCTGGCTGTGCTTCTTCCTTTACTGCTGTGTAAATGTCAGAGCAGGGGAGCTGAGGGGACAGCAGGCTGAACAAGAGTCTGGTGAAAAATGATCCAATATAAAATCTGTCTATTGCTCTCCATTGACGGTGCCCTTCACTCTGACCTTTTGCTGCAGAAATGTCAAGTTAAACAATCTTTAGAGCCTTTCCACTCTGATGTGCTCACTGGAAGGGAGTGGGCTCTCTGTGGGAAAACAGTTGATAGATTTTCCATTTCAAGGTAAAGGCTCTGAAATTAGTAAAATTCCATGTGGGGTTTTGTTAAGGAAACAGCTCATATTTAGCATTGCTCTGGCAGTGTGGGTTGGGACCAAATTGCTCTGGTTAAATGGCATATTAGGGAGGGTGGATGACACATTACGGTGCAGCTGGAAGCAGCTCTCCTGTGCACTGATGAGGGCACCCTAGTGAGAAAGCTTTTAGCAGTGGTGCACTTCCACCCGCATTGAAGGCTACTAAAGTCACTGCTGAGGAATTACAGCAACAGGGAAATGAGTAATTAGTGATTTTTGCCTCTGTGAGCAGCACCAGATTGCAGAATCCTGGATAATAATGATGTGTTTTAAGAATACTCTGGTCTACGTTAAAGGGGTGTCTGCTTCAGGATAGCAAAGCCCCACGGAGCCTTTCACAGTGGGCACCAGATGAAATGCAGGGGTTGGTGAAAATCCTGGCTTTCTTCTGAAGCTTTAGTGGTGTACATGAAATGAGCTGGCAGTCCCAGCTGACTTGCTGTATTGGACAAGAGTGCACAGCGAATGGATGTGGGGAAAAATAAGCCTTATGAGAAATGTACTGAGAATCTGGGCAAGCTGTAATGTTGCATTCACTGCTTACATGGTCTTTCATCTCCAGCATTAATGAACTTATCACTACACCCCTGTGAAGAAGAGAGAGGCTAATATCTCCATTGTACAGATGAGGAGCAGACTCAGAGAGATTGTGTCTTGCCCAAGGTCACCCGTGAATCTGTGGAAGAGCAGGCGTAGACCTCCTGAGTGCCCAGTCTAATCGCCCTCCTTCCTTCCCCCAGATTTCACAGTCACTGTGAGGACTAGTGGATGGTGTAGGATACGAGAGGGAAAGAGACATAAGAAAGATAGCAGAGACCAAATTTAATATGTGCTTCCGATGTAGTATAGCAGGAAATAAAGGTTAATGCAAAGGTATCAGAACTGAAAAGTGATGGTCCCTTTCTAGAAGGCTGGTACAATTGCACTTGGAATACTTCATTCAGTCTGGGCTCCTCAATACCAGAGTGCTGTGCTGGGGAAAGTATCCAGAAATCAAAAGTTAATGAGCTGTTGTGATTTTCTGAGGAAGAACTTTAACCCGCATGCCTTGGCTAATCATGGCTGGAGGTGGGGACATGAAAGCCATCCACAACTACTATTGGAGGCGTGTATACACTCCGGATCAATTAGTTGCCTGGGTAATCTGAGACATGTAATTAATTCTTCCAGATGGATCTCTCTATCTAATCTAAGACATATCTAAAATGGCCATCATGAGAGAGGATTTATTTAGGATTATAAACAGGAGTAATGAGATCAAATTAAGATTAGTTTTAACATCAGGAAATAGCTCTTGACAGTAAGTACTCTTAGGCTATGGAATAGTGTCCCGAGTGAATGGTCAGGGCAGAGCCTAAGGGAATATACTGCAGGGGATGGTTCCAAACTGGCTAGGGACATGGTGTAGATAACCTTTTCGATCACTGGAGATTTTCTGCAGGTTAGCATCTTTGCTGTCCATTTTGTCTTGCAGCTTGTAGACTACCGAGTAGAATTCAGTAAATGGTGGGTGACTGAGTTCAAGACTATCAAGTTTCCTTCTCAGGGAACTGTCTTCGACTTTTACATTGATCCAGAAACAAAAAAGTTTGAACCTTGGTCCAAACTCATCCCCAAGTTTGAATTTGATCCCGAAATGCCATTACAGGTACGTGAATCTTTGTTTCATTGCCACAAAAGAATATATAGGTGTGTGTGGTGTGTGCTTTGTCTCTGTCAAATAAGATTTGTTAGCATTGGTGTGAGAAAATGAAGGTTTGTTAGTAATGGTGATATTCCATCTAAGATACAAACATTCACTCTAAAGTGATTAAGTGACCTGGGTTTGATTATGAAGACAAGGTTCATTAAGAAAGTGGTACTCTTGTTACAGTGCGCTGGAATATGATTGATGAATGGGGAAATGACAGACACCCAATGGACTGAATCAAAAACCGTGCACAAAACATAGTGCCATCTCAATTACCAGTCAGATATCTACTCTCAAGCTGCATGCATCTCCACAGTGCCAGTCCATTGTTGTCCTGATAACTTCTGTCTGAAATGTAAAACAGGGCACCAGTTAAACCAGAAGGGGTAGTGTGGAGAAGAGAGAGATCACACTTGCTCTCTGCAAGCAAACCAAGGCCTTATTTTAATGACTGATTCGGTTCTTTAATATGAAGTCACATACATAGGTGGGATGTAGTGGTCTGATTCCATCTAGTGAATGCCAGCAGAGCAGAATGCATGCGTCTGATTTCAACCTGCAAAGGGGTCACAAATTCACCACTAGCTTATCATCACTGTAGGGGATAATTAGAGCTGGTCATAAAATGAAGATTTTTCCATGGAAAAATTCAATTTTTTGTCAAAAATCGGGTCATAAACCAGAAATATTTAAGTTGTGAACAACAAAATATGTTGATTCTGAAATGCTGCCCTGGTGCCTCATGGGAGTTGTAGTTTGGGTGCCTCATGTTCACATTCTGCATCATAGGATGAGCTCTCTCTGGTTGACCTATATGTACCATAATACACCTGTCTTTTCTTGGTGAAGGGAGATAGTGCATCATGGGACATGAAGTTTGGCTGGGAGGCTGGTCCATAGAGAAGAATGGGGACAACTTAACTGCAACACCTAAGAGGCACCATGCTGGCACTGAAATATTTTGGCTGTTAGCCAACAACTGAGAAAAATCAGTTTTGGGGTGTTTGTATTTTTTGACAAAAAAATCATTGTTTTTTGTGAGTAGCCAACACTTCTAGTGAAAAATTTTGTTTGGCCAAAACCCCAATTTTCCATCAAAAAACAGTTGTGGAAAAACTGTGACCAGCCCTAGGTAAATACATTTTAATGAGGACATACACATGCTACCAGACAACTAGTTAGTTACTGAAGACTTTAGCTGGTGTAGATCGTCTAATTTACTGTCAGGCAGAGGTCTGTCCGGCTCTTATCTGGTGCTTGCTGTGGACACTCTGCCTCCTCGCATATTTCCAGCTGGATCAGTATTCCATCACCCCATGTGAGCGTGGCTGAAAGGGGGTGCACTGAGGCTCATTGCTGGTCCCCATCATTCTCCCCTTAGGCTTGTCTGGTGCCCACCAGTGAAACCATCCGAGTGCGATACTTCATGGATAGGCTCCTGGACCGAAAGAGGCCAGTCATGCTAGTGGGAAATGCCGGCACTGGGAAATCTGTGCTCGTCGGAGACAAACTCTCTTTGCTAGATGCCGACGAGTACATGGTGAAGAATGTGCCTTTCAACTACTACACCAGCTCCGCCATGCTGCAAGGTAAAGCGGCAGAGGGTTAGAAGTCCTTGGGGGTAGGGGATGAGCGATGATTTTTCCCTCTGGTGTGTATAATGGAATTTTCAGGGGGTCTGGATGGCTGGAAACCCCAGCGTATGTGCTATTGGCAAGCTGATTCTGGTTTTATTATATAACTGCCTCTAAATCCTCCAGAAAGATACCTGTGAAATCCTGTCAGGGGACAGACCAACTCCTGGCCTGCTTCTTAACTAATTGCACTGCTGGGCAATCAGGAAGCCCAGCTGCACTGCCTTAGAATTGACAAAGTAGCCCCAGCCCTGCTCATAAAACTGACACCCACAGATCAGCAGCTGCTTAACACGTACCACGCCTGCTGCTGTGGATGCCTTGCTCCTGCTTGCAGCCCTTGCTTCCAGTCCTGCTCCAGCCTGATTCCAGTCCCGTTCCCACCTGCTTCCAGTTCCTGCTCTTGCTCTGTTCCAGTCCCTGTCCCAGCCTTGTTTCTGAACCTACTTCTGCTCCACCTACTGTCCACTTCAGCTCTATCCTCTGTTCCTCTCCAGCTTCTGACTTCTGGCTTCAATCATTGGCTCGGGCTCCAGCCTGTGACTCTGGTGAACCCTCCTGCTCTGGCATTCAGCTTCTGTCCCTCCAATATTGGCCCCCAGCTTGTTCCTGGATTCTGTCCCCCTGGACCCAGCTCTAACCAGTAGGCTGAACTCTCATTTCAGTCACTAGGTCTGGTTGGCTACAGTTTAAGCAGCCCAATACAAAGGGTAGGAGCCCACCTCACTGGCATAGACCCCACTCAGAAGCAGATGGGGCCATACAGAACTTGCAGGTCTCCATCCTGCAGATGCAGAACACAGATCATCACCAGCGATCCTGGCTCTGGCTTTCTGGGAACCAAAGGTGCCACTCCCAGACATAAGAATGGTCATACTGAGTCAGACCAAAGGTCCATCTAGCCCAGTGTCCTATCTTCTGACAGTGGCCAATGCCAGGTGCTCCAGAGGGAATGAACAGAACAGGTAATCATCGAGTGATCCATCCCCCGTCACCCATTCCCAGCTTCTGGCAAACAGATGCTAGGGACACCGTCCCTGCCCATCCTGGCTAATAGCCATTGATTGATGGACCTGTCCTCCATGAACTCATCTAGTTGTTTTTTGAATCCTGGAATAGTCTTGGCCTTCACAACATCCTCTGGCAAAGAGTCCCACAGGTTGACTGTGCATTGTGTTAAAAAATACTTCCTTTTATTTGTTTTAAACCTGCTGCCTATTAGTATTTGGTGATCCCTAGTTCTTGTGTTGTGAGGAGTAAATAACACTTCCTTATTTACTTTTCTCCACACCAGTCAAGATTTTATAGACCTCTGTAATATCCCCTCTTAGTCATCTCTTTTCCAAGCTGAAAAGTCCCAGTCTTATATAATGGTGCTCATAGTCAGTTCTGAGGTTTCCTAAACCAGTGCTGACTCCCTTTCCTGCTATACCCCCGTCGTTCCCCACATGCCAGGCCCAAGTAGGGCTCATCATTAGTCTGTTCACTGGAGAGGCCTTGGCTTGGGCCTCCCACTGCTTGGAACAGTCCAGCCCCTCCTGGGCCAGGTGGAACAGTTCATTCAGGCCATGTCAGTTATCTTCAGTGATCCACACCAAACCCGAACTACTGAAGCCATGCTGCAAATGGTACAGCAAGGACATTGATCAGTGGCTGAATTCCATCACCTCTCCGCAGACACTGAATGGAATGAGGCTGTGCAGCAGCATCTATTTCGACTTGGACTGCGTTACAAAATACACGAAGAACTAGTGCAGCTCCATAAATGTGGCCTAGCCTCTCAACCGCGCACATCAATCCAGGACCCAGAACCCATGCACATTGGCCAGGCCTGCCCATGCCTGTCTGAGTCTGAGAAACACTAATGCCAAACCTCAGGACTGTGTCTGACTGGGGTTGGAAAATGCCAATCCCCAGCTCTAATAAGAGGATCCAGGCTGATCCCTTTCCTCCTACAAAGACTCTTGACCTCCACGCACTTCTGTCGAGACAGCAGCAACTGCAAACCGACCCTTGTTGCAGCTCTGACTGCCATTGCAGCTCTTACTCCTGATAAGCCCAGAAGAGCACCTGGAGGCTCTGGCTGACTTGGGAATCTCAGGCAATTTTATTGACCAGTATGTGGCTAAGTCCTATGGGATCCCTACTGTGTGTAAGAATTTCCTGGACTTGAGGGAAACCATTGATTGGTTGCTTCTGGCCTCAGGGCTGGTCACCCTGTATGACAGTTTGACTGTGGCACAGTAGAATTTTTTGACTATATCATCTCCCCAGAATAGGGTTGCCAACTTTGTAATATTTAAAACCTAGTGTGACAAAGTTCCTCCTCTACCTTGGTGGGTCCTGCGCTTATTGGCGTATTTGTTCACCTCAGTGATCTTCCCTTCTTGTGGAACCCACAGTCTGGGTCAGCTCCTCCTGTGTCTGATCAGGAGTTGGGAGGTTTGGGGGGAACCCGGGCCTGCCCTCTACTCCGGGTTCCAGCCCAGGGCCCTGTGGATTGCAGCTGTCTATAGTGCCTCCTGTAACAGCTCTACAACTCCCTGGGCTACTTCCCCATGGCCTCCTCCAAACACCTTCTTTATCCTCACCACAGGACCTTCCTCCTGGTATTTGATAACGCTTGTCCTCCTCAATCCTCCAGCAGTACACGCTGTCACTCTCAGCTACTTGCTCCCAGCTCCTCACACACGCTCCTTCTCCTCTGGCTCCTCCTTGCCTGACTGGAGTGAGCTTCTTTTTAAAACCCAGGCGCCCTGATTAGCCTGCCTTGATTGGCTGCAGGTGTTCTAATTAAAGTAGCTATCTCTACTGTCTTCTAGAAAGATCTTAATTGGCTCCAGGTGCCTTGATTAACCTGGAGCAACTGCCATTTGATACCAGGGTACTAGGGATTTGTTTAGCCTGGGGCTAACATACCTGTTTCTCAGTACTTTACTGTAGCCATCTGGCCTTGCCCCATCACACTGGACACTCCAGCAGGAGTGCCGGACCTCTCTTTCCCCGCCTCTTCCCCCTGACGACCTGGCTTCCTTCCTGCAGACAACCTCTCCTTCAGTCTTCACCTACTTGATTGCCAGCGTCCCATTTTAAGTATGTCCTCCATTTGGAGCATATTCTGCAGCTGCTGAGGGGCGGGACCTTCTTGACCCAGGGCTGCTCTATCTTTCCTTTAGTCCTTTAGTCTTAGTGAGGAGTCCGTAAAGCCCATCACATCATTGACCCACATAAATTAACAGCCATCATCGACTGGTGGTGCTCAGGGATGTCTGTGGGTGCAACGCTTTTTAAGCTTCACCAGTTTCTGTGGACAGTTCAACAAATGTTTCTAAGGGGGGTCACCCCAATCACAGCCCTCATGTAGAAGAGAGCCCATCTCTCTTTGTCCCCAGAGATGGAACTGGCTTTTGAATGCCTAAAGTAGAAATTCATCACAGCCCCTACCTAGGTTGATTCACCCCAACTCGGGCTGCAATTTACAGTATAAGTGGATGCCTCAAACTTTGTGCTTGGCAGACTTGAATGGTCAGTTTCACTCATGTGCCTTCTTCAAGGAGGCTCACACCAGTGAAGCAAAACTATGACAGTAAAGAGCTTCTGGCCATCAAAGCAGCCTCTGAGGTATGGCAACATCTCCTGGAAGTCTCCAGGTTTCCGATCCAAGTCCTTACCAACCACAAGAACTTGGAATTCCTGAAGATGGCTCAGAAACTAAATCAGCGACAGACCCACTGGTCCCTGTTCTTTACATGATTTTACTTTGTGGTGACCTACCACCCTGGGACCAGGAATGGGAAGGTGGATGCGTTTCTCCAGATGGGCGAGTGTTGTGAACATGACCAAGAGGCTCCATCCACAATCCTCAAACCATCAAATTTCACTTCCAATACCACAGTCTGTGACCTGCTACCCTCCATATGTTTCCTGCTGTCCAGAGATCCCTTCACAAGTCAGATCCACCAAGCCCTACACAGTGCCAGTGCCCAGACTGCCTCAGCTTTCGGCTTTCATGGTGGAATTTTGTATTGAAAGGGGAGCATCTGCGTATCTGATGGCCCAACTAGGCTGCAAGTCCTACAGATTTCTTTCTCCCCTCAAGGTCACAGGTGAGTCATAGTCTCCTTACAGCCACCCAGGGAGTCTGGAAAACCTGGGCCATATGATTGGATTTGGGAGAGGACCAGATTTTCAACCTCCAGAGCCTAAAATTAAACATCAAGGCTCCTGTAGAGGTCCGGTGTGGGGGCTCAGCCCTTTCAGGCGCAGCTGGGAGCCAGGCCGCCTCGCTACATGAGTGGGATGAGCTGTCGATCTAGCTTGGTGAGGCGGGAAACAGTCAGGAGCTCAAGCCCTCTGGCAGGGCTGAGCAAACAACAGTCTATAAGCCCAGGCCCTGGGTCAGGGCGGGGCACTAAGCAGTTCAAGGCTCAGCTGCTTCAGCAAGGGGCTGAGCAAACAAAGAGTTTATAAAGCCCAGGCCCTGGGTCAGGGTAGGGCACTAAGCAGTTCAAGGCTCAGCTGGTTCAGCAAGGGGCTGAGCAAACAAAGAGTTTATAAAGCCCAGGCCCTTGGGCAGGGCGGGGCAGGAAGCAGTTCAGGCTCATCTCCTTCAGCAAGGGGGCTGAGCAGCAGTTCCACGAGGAAGTCTATAAAGCCCCAAGCCCTGGTTCAGGGCGGGGCAATAAACAGCCACAGAGCTCAGACCCTCAGGCAGGGGCTGAGCAGCAGTTCAAATAGTAAGTTTATAAATAAGGCCTCCTCAGGCCAGGGAGAGGGGGAGTCTGCCACCCTTAGGCGGGTGGCAGGGGAACGCAGCCCCTCCCACTCCACTGCGTTCCAGCCCGGGGCCCTAGCAGCGGCCAAGGCTCGCTGCTGTCAGTGGGGATCCTGGCCACAACACACTGACATGGGTTCTGGCTCTTCGGGAGCCAAACCAGGGTCAGCTACCCCCGGGCCACTTCCGACCTCCCCCTCTCTGGGTATCTGTGTCTCACTGGCTTCTTCCGGCAGGTTCCTGACCATGGGTTCCTCAGGATACCGGGCGCGGGGAAGCTCAGGCAGCTCCTCAGGATACCGGGCGCGGGGAAGCTCAGGCAGCTCCTCTGGATACCGGGCGCGGGGAAGCTCAGGCAGCTCCTCAGGATACCGGGCGCGGGGAAGCTCAGGCAGCTCCTCTGGATACCGGGCGCGGGGAAGCTCAGGCAGCTCCTCAGGATACCGGGCGCGGGGAAGCTCAGGCAGCTCCTCAGGATACCGGGCGCGGGGAAGCTCAGGCAGCTCCTCAGGATACCGGGCGCGGGGAAGCTCAGGCAGCTCCTCTGGATACCAGGCGTAGGGAACCTCAGGCCGCTCCTCAGGATACCGGGCGCGGGGAAGCTCAGGCAGCTCCTCTGGATACCGGGCGCGGGGAAGCTCAGGTTGGGCCGGAGCTCGGTCACCTGCGTCTGGTCTCTTCAGCGGCTGGTCGCCAACTGAGTGCTGGGGCTGGGCCTTTATACTTCCTGTCCCGCCCCTTGACTTCTGGGCGGCGGGAACAGGTGGTGGTGGCTCCACCCACTTTGACGTCTGTTCCTGCTCAGCCCTTTCAGGCGCGGCTGGGAGCCAGGCTGCCTCGCTACAGCTCCATTTCAGCATGTGCTTAAATTTATCCCTGTTCAGCAAAACACATAAGCATGATGTTTAATATGTGTTTAATATGTCTAAAGTTAAGACCAGGCTGAAAAGTTTTGCTGAATAGGGACAGGCCTGAATCCAACCATGTGGATTGGATTATGTTGTTGTTTGCATTATGGTGGCACCTGGAAGGCCCCGTCACAATGAGGACCCGATTGCTCTGTGAGTTGTACATACACGAAGGGAGAGATAGTCCCTACCCTCAGTGCCCTGCCCCAGCCCGATGTGCTTTTATGGTGCAGGTCTGGGTGAGCAGAAGCACAGGTATGTAGACTTGCTGCTCACATCAGGGCCTGTGGTCTCAGGGTGAAATCCTCGCTCTGTTGGAGTCAAAGGGAGTTTTGCCATTGACTTCACTGAGGCCAGGTGACTTCAGTGCAGCCAGGATTTTCACCCTCCGACTCCCCCAGATCTGACAGCATGTGCGGGTGTAAGTGGTTCGAGGGAACACTCATTGGGAGGCTCCCTAGAGGGTCAGGAGCAGCATTAATGTCTGACAGACTTCGCGTATGTATATGCTTTCCCAGCCTGTGTTACCAGCTCAGCCATCCAGCAGCTCCTTCAGGGATCAGTCTGCTGGGGCTGCGAAAGCCCAGGAAAAAAGCCCTGCTTCCCGTAATACGCAAAGGGACAGGTGCTGGGACAGGGACACAGGGCTGCCCTGTGTGGTGAGAGAGGCCTAGTTTGTGCCATCTATTCCCATCGGTTCAGAGCAGGGCTGAGTCCAGGCTGGGTGGGAGAGGGGTCAGTCATTTATTTACTGGGTGGGGTGGGAGCTTGGCAGTGTTGGTGACAACATGTAGCAGAAACGGAAAGGGGAGGAGACACTTTCCTGTATCTCCCACATTTGGGCACTGCCTTCTCAACTTCCCTTCTCCATGACAGGCATGTCCATGCTCATTGTTGCTCCTGCATCAGCCCATGTAAATTATTATATATCTCAGTTATTTTTGGCTTCCACTGCACATTGCCCTATATCATTTATGAAAGAGGAAAAGAGCTTATGGTAATGTTAGCACACAAATAATTCATAACTCTGCTGCAGCAGAATAAAATGCCATAGCTTGCAAAGCTGCATGAGGCCAGCTAGAAATTTGATCACAGTTTAAATTGAATGACTCAGATAAGCATTTAGCTTAGATTTAAACGGTTTGGATGGTTACTATATACCCACAAAGCACAGTCAGATTATTAACATCCAGCTGCTTTAACTGCTGTGTAAGATCTGTACAGGTGAGCTTGAAATTGCATGTTGTGAGCAGGTCAGATGGAATGAGCTGGACAGCAAGGGCCACTTTTAACAGAATGCCTTTTACACATGCAAGTGCATGTGAATGCAAGGTGGGATACTTTCACAAATCCATGCAAGAGCCTCATGTATGACATTAGGGAGCTGTTTGCCCAGTGCTATATTTGGTCTTAGGCTCTAGTGTTCAGCTCTGCTGCAACACAGCAATGGGATTCTTCTGTGTTCATAAAATTGCTCTCACAGTGATCACTAGCCCCCTCACTGGCCCCCACACCGCTGCCCGTTAATGCCCTCATTTAGACTATGGATCAAATGCAGAAGGCTAGGCATGCAGGCGAAATACCCCTGAAATCCCACTGGCCCTGTGCATGGGGGTGAATTTTACACTACATGAGTGACTTGAACAGCTCGTCTTTCCTGCAAAACTCAGGTGAAACAAACCTTCCTTGGTATCTGGTCCAAATTGTGAATGATCTTCAAATATTAATACATTTTTCTCTTCAAATACCCTTTTAATTTTTCCTAGAGCATAGTTTGTCAATACAGGTCCTCTGGAAGATTGAAAAACAAACTCAAGCACTCTGTCTTCAAGCCTTTCTAGCAGGGTAAAAGAACTTTCTCTCGCTCATTTATCTCAATGGTGATGGTGCAGTTGTTGGGATTATATGGACAGCTCTGGGCAGCCTTTTCATATTTTCTTGGATTGTGAGCAATGGTTTGAGTTTGGGGCTCTCTTCTCTAAGCATATGAATAAGTCATATGCTATGTGAATAAATGTGTGTGAAAGATTTCAGCTATGACTGCAATGATTGTGTTTGTTAGACATGATTTATATTGCTCTATATTGTTCTCCGTTGCTCATATTTTAGAGGTAATTTGCTCTTTTTTGTGTAGTTTGTTAGTTGGCTGCTGTTTCCAGCAGGCACCTATTTAACTTTGTAAAACTCAAATACAATACAGATTATATATAATATAAAATCTTACTACGTTATAGGTGAAACCGCGTTATATTGAACTTGCTTTAATTCTCCGGAGTGCGCAGCCCCTTCCCCCCTCTCCGGAGCACTGCTTTTCCGTGTTATATCCGAATTCATGTTATATCGTGTCGCATTATATCGGGGTAGAGGTGTGTATGTGTGTGTGTATATATGTGACAGACCCAGGCCAGTGTGGTGCAGGAGTCTGGTAGAGGGCAAATATACTAGTCACTGACTGAGTAGTTTTCTGTTCCCTGAGTGACTAGAGCAGGGGCTGCACTGGAGTAATCAGGAACCTGCTAGAACCAATTAAGGCAGACAGGCTGATTAGAACACCTGCAGCCAATCAAGGCAGGCTAATCAGGGCACCTGGGTTTAAAAAGGAGCTCACTCCAGTCAGGGAGGGAGGAGCTAGAGGAGAGGAAGTGCGTGTGAGGAGCTGGGAGCAAGAGGCACAAGGAGCTGAGAGTGAGAGGCTGTGCTGCTGGAGGACTAAGGAGTACAAGCGTTATCAGACACCAGGAGGAAGGTCCTGTGGTGAGGATAAAGAAGGTGTTTGGAGGAGGCCATGGGGAAGTAGCCCAGGGAGTTGTAGCTGTCATGCAGCTGTTACAGGAGGCACTATAGACAGCTGCAATCCACAGGGCCCTGGGCTGGAACCCGGAGTAGAGGGCAGGCCCGGGTTCCCCCCAAACCTCCCAACTCCTGATCAGACACAGGAGGAGTTGATCCAGACTGTGGGGAAGATCACTGAGGTGAGCAAATGGGCCAATAAGTGCAGGACCCACCAAGGTAGAGGAGGAACTTTGTCACAATAATAATATAATATAATATAATATATAAATAAATTCCGCTTGGAGTGTCCTCTGCACATTCCCACTCCTGGGATATGAGCTGACTGGTGCCATTGAATGATGCAGTCTTCTACTAGTAGTGCCTATAAGAGTGCTCATGCATCCCCTCCCGCCTCTCCCCTCAGCATTCGAGCATGTTCTGAGGGTAGCACAATAAAAATATAATATCTCACTTACATATAAAAGCAGTGGTTGCCACTTCAGTTCCTTCCAGCCACTGACTACAGATGGATATGAGCCTTTGTCGGATTCAAGATTCTGGGCAAGTGTGATAGGTGCTGTAGTAAGAAGAGAGCCAGGAGGAGGCGGCAGCCAAATGGTGAGTGGAGCACCCCATGGCATTGCAGTTAAGCCTCAGGTTTGATACGAAGTTCAAGGGCAGCAAGCCAGCTTTGAACTCTGTTCCCCTCACATTTGGAGACTGTTTATGCCATTTTTTTACACTGAGTGACAAAAGAGCGCCATGGACAGATGGGTTTTGGACACAATAAAAGATGGTTATACTATCCAGTTCAAGACCTCTTTCCCTATTCAGGGACTCCTCTCACAAATTAATGCTACGCACAGAAATCAACTCCCTGCTAAGGGAAGGAGTAGTAGAAGAGGTCCCAATAAATCTAAGAAATTGGGGTTTCTACTCACATTATTTCCTAATTCCAAAGAAAGATGGAGGACTTCTTCCAATGCTGGATCTGAGGAAGTTGAATAGGTACATCCAAAGATTTCCCTTCAGAATATTAACTCTAAGATCAATTATCCCCTCCCTCTCCTGTCTAAACAGGTTTTACTGCTCCCAATCTCAAAGAAGCTGCTTTCATATTTCAGTAAGATAATCACACAGGAAGTACCCTTATTTTGCCATAGGGCACCACTTCCAATACAGGCTGCTCCACTTTGGACTTCCTACTGCATTAAAATCTTTACAAAATGCCTAGCTGTATTGGCAGCTTTTCTGAGACCATATTTGTCCATATTTAGATGATTGCAAAGAGTCCTGTGGCACCTTATAGACTAACAGACGTTTTGGAGCAGGAGCTTTCATGGGTGAATACTCACTTCGTCGCATGCATCCGACGAAGTGTGTGTTCACCCACGAAAGCTCATGCTCCAAAACGTCTGTTAGTCTGTAAGGTGCCACAAGACTCTTTGCTGCTTTTACAGATCCAGACTAACATGGCTACCCCTCTAATATTTAGATGATTGGCTCCTGAAAGGAACTTCTGAAGGTGAACCAAAGGGTGTCACTCATTTCAGATGCTCTGTGTTCCTAAGGTTGGGATTTTTGATCACTGAAAAGAAATTTCTATTGAAGCCTTCACAAAATATCCTTTTCATAGGAGTACATCTTGACTCCAGAATGGCAAGAGCTGAACTTCTGGAGGAGAAATTCCTGAAGAGGAAATCTACCATTCAGAACATAAAGTTCTTCCTCTCTCTGCTGAGTCTTATGGCATCACCCACGTATGTCACAACTTACGTAGGACAAAGGCTGAGACGCCCTTCAACACTGTTTGGCAAGAAACCTGGGCCGGCAGTACATGACACAAACTTAATACCATTCCCAAGAAAATCCAGAAAACAATCTTATGGTGAATGGACCAGGAACATATATGGAGGGGAGTGAAGCTCAACTATCTCTTTCCTTTCATGATCATTAGAATAGATACCTTAAAAATGGGCTGAAGTGCACATCTCAACAACCTTTTAACAAGAAGTCTCTCGAATCTACAAATGTGTCACCTTTATATCAGTCTTCTGGAGCTAACAGCAATGTATTTGGCATCGAGATCATTCCTCCTTCAGGTGCAAGGATCTGTGGTTCAAGCAGCCAGAGACAATATGAGAGCAATGTCATATGTAAATAAACATGGAGGAGCCCATTCCTCAGAGTTTTGCAAGGAGGCAGTGAAGCTTTGGGGATTTTTTTATAATTCACAAGATTTATCCAGTAGGTCTGCATGTGGCAGAACCTCTCAATCAGTTAGTGGCCCAATTAATCAGAGACTTTTCCTAGATGTATGAAGGGTCCTTGAAAGGTTTTGTGATCCAAGACAATTGGGACAATTTTGCTCTTTGGGATACTCCACATATGTAGTATATATGAATTTTTATATCGTATAGAAATTTGCCACAAATAAAACCCCAAATGTCATTGTTTTTGTTCAGGAGCAGGAGCTCTTTAGTGTTGATGCTTGTGAAGAAGGTTACACAGGACTCAGCCAGGATGATACTTATCACTCCAGCCTGGCTGAGACAGCAATGATACACAGACTTGCTGCTTCTTTCCAATGTGTCACCGGACCTTTTGTCACAGCAGCTAGAGAAAGCATATTATCCAGATCCACTTGCACTGCACCTGATACCATGGGCAGTGGGACTCTGACAGAATAAGAGAAATCTTTCTTTGTAGCTGTACGGTGTTTTACTTAATGCTAGAAGACAATCAACTAGGAAATGTGATTCTGAATGGAAAAGATTTTCACTGTGGATAGCTGATAAGGGTATTGATCCTGTGTCAGCTCCTATTCAATCCAGAGTGTTTGGCTGTTTCTGAATAAAACAAGTTTATCTGTTACATCGCTTAGGGTACATTTAGCTGCAGTTTCAGCTTTTCATATACCAATATGTGGTAAATCTATGTTCTTGCATGATATTAAGAGGTTTCTGAGAGGTTTACTAAATATTTATCCCCCTGTGAGAGAGTTGTTCTCCTATGGAATTTTAATTTAGTGCTAACACAGCTTATGTCTGCACTCTTTGGACCTTTATCATCTTATTCTCTAGTTCATCTTTCAGTTCAAACAGCATTTATTATAGAAATAATATCAGCCAGGCGGGTTAGTGAACTTCAAGCCTTAATGACTGACCCTCCATTTACAATTTTTCATAAAGTAGTTCTTCTTCTTCTTCGAGTGATTGCTCATATTGATTCCAGTTAGGTGTGTGTGCACCACGTGCACAGTCATTGGAAAGTTTTTCCCCAGCAGCATCCATCGGGTTGGCTGTAGAGCCCCCTGGAGCGGCACCTCCATAGTGCTTGTCATAGGTTTCACTCCCACTCGGAACTTTAGGGTACAGATGTGGGGACCTGCATGAGAACCCCTAAGCTTAATTACCAGCTTAGATCTGGTTGCTGCCACCACCCAAATTGTTAATGAGTCATTTGGGAAACTCTATCTTCTCCCCAGAATATCTCTTCCTCCCAAGTACTATAACCCTTCCCTGGGTAGCCTTGAGAGACTCCTCCACCAATTCTCTGGTGAACACCGATCCAAACCCTTGGATCTTAAAACAAGGGGAAAGTGGGGGAGAATTATTAATTCCTCCACACCAGTCCCTGGCGAGTCCAGATCCAATCCCCTTGGATCTTAAAACAAGAAAAAATCAATTGGGTTCTTAAAAAGAAGGCTTTAATTAAAGAAAAGAAAGGTAAAAGAAAAACCTCTGGGAGATAGCGTACAAGCTGATCTCACAGACAACAGATTAAAAAACACAGAGGATGTTGCCCTGGGCAAAACCTTAGTTACACAAAAGAATACCCAATTTGATTATCCTTTTTATGCACAAGACAAGTTACAAAAGAAAATAAACATAAACCTATTTATTTATTCTCTACTACTCACTACTCTGTTAGGAGGCTCATTCCTGGATCTTTCCTTTCCAGAACAAAACTTAAGGAACTCTGAGACAAAGGAAAACTTCCCTCCTTCCTCTTGAAAAATCTTGTCCCGCCATTGGTTCCTCTGGTCAGGTGTCAGCTAGGCTAGGTGAACTTCTTAACCCTTTACAGGTAAAAGAGGCATTAACCCTTAACTGTTTGTTTATGACAGTGCTCTATATATGACCCTGCCAACCTGGTGCCTCCTCAGTTCCTTCTTACCGCTCATGACCATCAGTGAAATTGTGGCTTCTTGCTCAGCAGGGTCTCCACGTTTCCCTAGTTCTATATATTTAGTGTTCGTTTTTCTTAGTTAAAGTTAGTTATTAGTTAGTACAGTGTTATTAATTCGCTGTCGGGAGTGTGGGGTTCCCCTTCAACCCGACTGCTCTCTCCCTGGGAACTCAGGGCATGCCTAAGCCCCAAGGGTTCAAACCCTGTAAGTCAACAAGTCTATGCCAATGGGAGACCCCCACGGCTCTTGCTTGAAGTGTCTGGGGGAAACACATCAGGCAGATAAGTGCAGGATTTGCAAAGGGTTTTGCCCGAGAATGAAGAAGGAGTGGGAATTTAGACCGAAGTAGCTACTCATGGAGGCAGCACTTAGATCACAGCCAGCATCGGAGTAGCAGGACCCAACACCAAGTGCATCAGTGTGTAGTACCCCAGCAGCAGCTCCGGTGCTGAAACTGTCAGAGATGACTTGGCACCAGTTCCAGTCCCCAGGTCAGAAGCAGCACCAGAAACAAAGGAGGAGTGGTTCCCCGAATTTGGGACCCAACCCCTCAGAACCAGCCAATGAGAGGAGCTGTAAAACCCAGGGAGGAGCCCCCAGTGCTGAAAACCGCAGAGCCAGCACTGTTGACTTCGGTCCTGCAAGGAGGGCTTTTGAGTCCAATTGGATTCACCGTGACAGGTGGTGGAGGAGGCACAGCTGCCTTCCGACCCAGACACATCTGGGGCCATGAGAGACCTATAGACATGATGGCATCGTGGTCCCCAGCCCTTTGTCCAAAGCCCCTGATGCCACAGCATGCGGCACTGTCCCGTGGAAATCCTGCAATGCTCTGCCCCTTGGTGCCATCAGGGACAAGACACCACTTGGAGTCCCAGCACCACTTGGAGTCTCAGGGCCGATCACGCTTGTGGCACCGGTTCCACTCACAGCGCCAGTCTGATTCACAGCAGCACTCCAGGTCTTGCCAGCGCTCCCTTTCACGGCGTCGATCACCGTCGCGCAGCAGGTCCTGATCCTGGCACAGTCCGTCTTGGCACTGTTCTGGGTCATCGCGTGGACCCCACTTGTGGTACCGCTGAGGGGAGGGGCAAGGGCGGGGGGACGTGAGCACCTCAGGAGGCACTACTAGTAAAAGGTCGCACTGTTCATCGGCACCAGTTGGCACATATCCCAAGAGTAGGACTATGCAGAGTCCATCTCAAAGAGCCTAGGTTACAAGTACCCTTCATTTTTAGTCGAGTATCCTTCAGAACATGGATTTATAAGAAATAGAGCAAGTGTTTTTGGGAACTCCATGGAGTAGACCCTCACCTGATGGAAACTGCCCACAATGGAGCTATGACATTTTCCTCCAGCAGAGGTTCTACTCTTACATGCCTAACTATCTGAAGAGAGACATGCCAATTCTCCTGCCCGCTCAGCTTCATGCCCCCAATTTGCAGTCAGTGATTTTTAGAGCTCTTATGTGAATGTAAATATGTAGGAAATTGTATACCGAGCCAGCAGCCAGTTGTGGGTGTGCATCTGAGCCATATCCTGACAGCCTCACCTGGCAAGCCTTGGAACTACAGATTCTGCACTGTGGGCTCATCTTCATCTCTCCTCCCATCCACCTGTTTTTTTTTTAGTCTATTTCCCTTTCTTTTTTCTCCTCACTTCAACCTTTGCTTGTTCCCTCTCCCCTCTCTCCCCATTCTATCCCACACTTTTCACTCCGATTCTCCCTCCCACTCACTCATTCTCTCCCTATAATTTGATGGCCCATTGGTGGGCTGCAGTGTTGTGCCCAGACTAATGGAAGGAGAGATCCTTTCCTTTAGTGGCTTTGTGCAGTTCTGCTCTACGACAGTGAGCTCCCGTCATAACATTCTTTCCTAAAGGACTGACTGGGCAAAGAAGAGCTTTGTGCCAAACATCTGCCAATGAGAGACTAAAGTAATAAGGATTAGTAATGCAAATCATGCTGGGTGGAGGCAGTGACTCCACACTGGAGAGGGTATGTTAGAGGGCTTTCCCTTCACACTCTCCCTTGGTTCTTGTCACACAGACAAAAAGCAGAAGACCAGAAGTCCGAAGTGCAGGCAGCACAATGTTTTTTGGGGTTAGTTTCAAGCAAGCATGTCCACAACTCTGATGCCACAGAGCCTTGTTTCCCCGTGTCCCATTCTCTCCCCTTGTTAGCAGGCATAATTATATGTGAAATGCATGCCCTCAATCCCACCCCTTACAACTTATGGTCATGTTCTGTTCTGTGGGGGTTGTGACTCTGGGGTCTTCATCTCACATCTTTTGTATCCCATGGGAGGGGTAAGGAGTGAGGTGGTGCTATGGTCAGGGACAGGTATTTCTTTGGCTTTTTCGTGTTTTATACCTTCCCCACAGTCCCCCATTGCCCCTCCTGATAGGTTGCTTGACCTTGCCTTGAGATAGGAGTTGAAGCAGTCTTAAAATGTGCACTTGTATATTATACTCCCACCATGCCCAGTAACACTTTAACTGTTCTTAGCTGTTCCCATTATACTAACAAACCCATCTGGCTAGGCAGAAGCAACATACGCAGTGTCTTTGTCCTTAGTTCACAAATATTAGTAAGAATATAAAAGTGTATCAAGAATCAAACTGGCAAATGACATAGAATTCTATCTCAGGCAAAAATAGAGGCCTGAATTCTATATTATCACTAGCACTCCTAACAGGTACACTATGGGAAGGCTGACATTGCATCCTAAAGTTTTTAGCTCAGTCTCTTGTACTAGCTTGACTGGCAATAGAGCCCCGGCAGCTTTCTGATGCCATTATGTATGGAGTTTAATGCTTGTAAACTGTGAGAGATCCTACCCAAGGCCACTTAGTTCCCCTTCTAAACCATAAGCATTTTAAGTAGTGTATAGGCCTTGTGCAGGCTCTCTGCACAATATAAATTTGCCCTTAGAGGGTTGCATGCAACCTGGCTTTCTTTGACGGACAGCCACTGGAAAACACAAAGAACTCTCAATAAATCTCATTTACTGTGAATGTTTATTTCAGACACTAATTTGAATAGGTCAGGATTTCAATGATATTGAAACATCCCCTTTTACTAGTATTATGAGATATTGTTTCAAATTAAAAGGCTATTTTCCCAGACTTGTCATTTGATTCCCGGTAATTGCTTTTCAATTTGATATATCTCTTACATATTTGTTAAACCTCAAGAATGGCTGATTTTATATGTTAATTAAACACTAATTAAATGTAAAGTAAATGCTTAGTTGAAACACTTAATTTAACTTGCTACCAGAAATCTCAGATATTGTGGTTTTGTGGAGGGGGGTTTGGTGGGAAGCTACTTTACTGAGAGGAGGTTCATCATTTTTTTCCTAGAGTTTTAAATGTTTTTTTGCAGCAAGCTGTCAAAAGATGAGAAATCCTTTGGAGTCTGAGCAATGGTGAAGAAAAGGCATTTGAAGTGCAGTGAAGAAAAGGCATTTTTAAACATATAAACCAGTAATTGATATTCTGAAAAAAGTCAGTTAATATCTTTTTCCACATGATAATACATGTATGAAATGTATATTGTAACAAATGGCTATTTTAAAATACCCAGTGTCCTTTATTTTGTCCAATCCTCTGTAATTATAAATAATTGCTATTTATTGTGATGTTTTTATAGCACTGCTATAAGTCCACTGAAGACTAAAAACTGTATAAATAAATCAAATTTAGTTGGCATGTACTGAAAAATAGTACACCTTGAGACAGAAAGCATTCCCAAAATAAACATACAAGGGGGGGAAAAGGGGTATAGAATATGGCTTTGTCTGGTTGGTTTTGCACCAGTTGAGTGCAATAAAGTTTGGCTCACATTGGCGTCCAACAAAACGATAACTTAGGACAATGCAGTATCCTTTGCTGGACGATATGGCTGTGATTTTTTTTATTAAATATTTATATAAAACTATAAATTTGCATCGTGCTTTACAGGAAAAACAAACAAGCACAGAAAAACCCAAAACCCTTCACCACCTTCTAGGTTCATGGCAAAAAGCTCTGTCCTCCTTCACAGGACCCAAAACAACTGATAAGAAATGGTCTTCCCCAGCCAGAAGACAGAAACAGAAACCTGTGAGCATTTGCCAGCTCTTGCTGGAATTTGGCCTGGTCACACAATGTGAAGCCTTGGAAGTTTTGAAAGACATCTGTCTACCACTTCTGCCTCTCCTAGCTGGTGGAAGCCAGTGGAGAGTGCTTCAGCCTTCCTCTAATGAAGATCAGCAATTCCTCTTCAGACAAGGCAAATTACTAGCTCCCCTAATGCAGGCAATAGTGAGGGACACTTTTTTTCTACCTGTTCTGAGACCAGACAACTCCATATATCCTGTGTGGGGTCAAAACTCACCCCCATCCTGGGGTTTGACTTAATTAACAAACAATGTGTTCATGAGATGAGGTGACTGACACTCCAGTAACATGATGGCCAGTCCACACATTTCCTAAGCTTGGCTGGACTTTGAGGTCCTAGTTCTGGGCTGCTCTGTCTAACCTCTACTTCTTTTGCCTCAGACCCAAGATACTTCTGTCAGGAAAACTCACCTCTAAACTTGCTTCCTTCCTCTTTGTCCCCTGCAGGCTTGATGTTGCGAGTAGATCTCACTACAGCCTTCCCCTCTAACACAGATCATTAACCCTTTCCTGCTCTGGGGTTTGTCCGTGTACATGTCTGATGACTGGTGTGCACCAATTGTACTGTTCATACCACTATTTACATCCTCTGTGAATGCAGCCTAATGTTTGTAATGATCCGCCTTTGTTCCCATACAGCTGTACTTGAGAAGCCTCTGGATAAAAAGGCTGGTAGAAATTATGGCCCACCTGGCACCAAGAAACTCATCTACTTCATTGACGATATGAACATGCCTGAAGTGGACACTTATGGAACAGTGCAGCCCCACACACTGATCAGACAACACATGGACTATGGCCACTGGTAGGTGCCTTCCCCTGCACCGTGCTATTCATGCTGTTAATCTGGCACTGACCATGCAGTGTTGGTGTAGCCATCTTGATCTCATGATATTAGAGACATAAGAAGTGTGAGGTAATATCTATTATTTGGACCCACTTCTTCAGGTCTGGGAAATTAACTCACAGCTCAATAGGAAGTGGAACAGATTGTTTAGCATAAGTAGTTAACACATTTCAAGGAACCATTCAAGATGAAAAGTGGCCTGTTAACACCTCTCCATTTATGGAGAGGAAAGGAGTGGAGGGCGGGGGGCTGGGGGAAGCATTCAGGGTTGTTAGTGGGTTACAGATTGTTGTCATAAGCCATAAATCCAGTGTCTCTGTTCAGTCCATGATTGTTAGTGTCTAGCAAAGCTATGAATTGAAGCTCCCAGGCTCATCTTTTGAAAGTGTTGTGCAGGTTTCCTTTGAGAGTGAGGACTGATAGGTCAGATGTAGAGTAGTCGCTGTGTGGAAGGTGTTCACCCACAGGTAATAGGGTGTTTTTGTCTTTTATCATTTTCCTGAGTGAGTTCACTTGAGAGCATAGTGATTGTCTGGCTTCACCCACATAATTGTTATTGGGGCATTTGGTGCATTGAACGACCGTGGCATTCGGATTGTGAAATGAGGGTGAAGCTCTCCTCTCTACTGTTGGCGTAGTTCTTTGTCTGCTTTCACGGGTGGTGGGTCGTATAAGCTGAGGGAGGCTGTGCTTCCACAAACAGCCAGGCACAACTCTGCCCCCTGCTTACCACTGCTCCCTGAAGCTCCAGCCCCCCAGTGCTCCACCTTTGGGGATGGGGGGCTAGCCTGGGGTGAGACTGGGACTGAGTGAGGCTGTGCTTCCCCAAACAGGCAGGTACAGCTCCGCCCCTTGCTTACCACCGCTCCCTGCAGCTCCAGCCCCCCAGTGCTCTGCCTTTGGGATGGGGAGCTAGCCTGAGGCGGTACTGGGCCGGTAGCTGTGCTGGTGGGGTGGTGCTAGCTTCCCCAGCTGGCGGTTGACATGCTGCCCATGCCTACCTTAGTTGTAGACACATTTACGGACATGATCTATCGCTCTTCTTCAATTAGAGCCACTGGAATGACTCATATAGTGTCGTACAAGAAACTGTCCAAGTCCTGTGATTTCTGTCACTGTTCTCTGACAATAATTTGCAGATTTTATTCAAATGTGGCCAATTTTGTGGAAGCCTCACTCTTTCCTGGGCTTACATCCTAACTGCTGCCTTGAAAACTGATTGCTTGCAACAGACAATACATAGCACTGAGACCAGTTGCCTGGCCTGGGATATGATTTCCGTGTGATCGATACAGTTATAATAGATATTTACCAAGAAATGCCACTCTACAGCCGGTGATCACATATTCACCATAAACACTGGTGGTGTGATAAGATCTCCAGTGATGGACGTAAATTATATGTCCATACAGACTGTCTTAGGACCCTACTTAGAGATTGATCCAGTTGGTGTTTGATCTACCAGGTGGCTGTGTCCTGTTGGGATTTGCCATGATAATAAACATGTTATCATTGGACCACAAGTCTTTAGTATAAAAAAGCTGGTATTGTTTCTTGAGTAATGGAGTTAGCATGAAAATGAGCATTTCCCAGCACAGGTATGTTGAAGAAAACCAGTTCCAATGTCTCTCAAAGTGGTGGCCGTGTGTTGTTACAGCCAGAAGCACAGAATGCACATGCCCCTTCCTGCTGGGAAATAAAGGGAGTTGTGATTTGCTTCCCAATGTGATGTCCAGATCAGCCTTCTGGCTCCCAAGCATTCACACCCATCAAAGGCTTATTGTGAAGGGGGATGAAATTATGCGGTCCCTGAGAGGAACCAAAGTGTTGGGAAGCAGAAGCATGGGCACCGGGACATGAAAGGACTGCGAAGTGGTGAAGTACAGATTAAATAAAAAAAGACAGAGCTTATTCAGATAAGATCCACATGCTGCCATCTTCCCTAATTCCCCAGCTCTGCCGTCTCTGTGCGTAAGGATACATTCTGTACCAGACGTGTCCCCTTTGACACTCCTTCATTCTGCCCAGATGCAGCTGTTGCTATTGGGCATGTTCCAAAGAACCCATCTGGCTTTCCATTCCTCCCCCATTTGACTCCCGTGCTTTCATCACATTCAGACTAGATGGCCCTGTAGGAGGTGAACAAGGTTCCCTGAAGTGCATTAGGCTGAATGGGCACTTTATCCATGTCATAGCCCCCGTACTTCCCCTCTCTGCAATTCAGAAAGAGTCTTAGAGAGAGAAGATCAGTGGGTGCAGGTCTGCACCCCAGTCCTGGACCCATCACTGGCATGCTGTGACATGAGTGGAGATGCAGGAGGAGCCATTCAATAATGGATTCATCAGGCTGGTACAAATGAGGGCAACTGTTGATCTGTGAAGCCACGTGCACACAGCAGGAGCATGTCAAGGTTTCATAGAAACTGTGGATGAAAAGTAGAGAATGGGTCCGAACTTCCCTGTGCCTTGGGACAATGTGTATCCAGATCTGGACTGTGTGGGTTCTACCTCTCTCTGTAATTATTATTTTTTGTATTGCAATAGTACCTGTGAGCCCCAGCATGGGACCATGGCCCGATTGTGCTAGGTGCTGTGCAGACACAGAACAAGTCTCTGCCTCAAAGAGCTTACAAGAGACAACAGATGGCTATAGACCAGCAGGAGAGTACAAGGAAACAATATTGGTTGACGTGAGAGACAGTGGCTTCAACACACCCGTGGCCTAACCACAATCAGTTTATGTCTGAACCATTATGTGCCTAACTTGGAATTGGAGCTGGGCCTCAGCTCTGTCTCTATTATGAGCTACCGCAGCACTGGACACTTATTCCCACATTCTCTTGTTGAGTTTAATATTATCAGAAGCGGAGTCACTAACAACATTTAGAGTGTCCATATTAACTGTGAATTGTTTTGACATCCAAAAAATCTGTAGAGTTCCCTGTTGTCTCCTATTCATAGATGCTCATAGTTCATTTATTTGTATAGTTTTAATGATCTCTTGCTAGTTCATATTGAAATAGTTGCAGATAAGCCCTAGATTCATGTGCCTAGACTCAGTGTTGGAAAATGGTTTCTTAAAGAGGAAAAATTATTTGCCAAGGGAGGACCTGGTGTCAAATCCGTGCAACTGTGTTTGGAAGCTGAACTGCATTGCCCTTATTCATAGATGATACTCTAGGGCTGGTGAGTGTATAGCACACTTACTTGTTGTGTGCTTGCTCCTCAGACACATACATCCAATACTCCAGCCCTGGCACTGTGGTGTGCTACTCTGGGTCTGGGGCTGGATGGACGTGCACATTTGCAAGACTATCACTGATGCACTCAGATACAGCACCGTTAACTGTACATTCATGTGTGTCAGATTCCCTCCACGTTCCCAGTCAGGAAGCTGAAACAATTACATAAGGCACAATTCCCTTCCCATTTCTATATGTGGAGAGGGGTAGCTTGCAGTCTTCAGTTAGTGCTTAGTAGTAACAATTTGGCTTCACAGTGACATGAAAAGGAATAAAGACGCCTCAGGGTGAACAGGAGGATCACAGAAGATGCAAAACAGAAGAAGAAAAATTGAGAGATGATGTGGATATATGATCAAAAAACACATGACAAGGTCTCATATTTGTGGATCATTGAGACACTGAAAATGCAATAGCTTCATCCAAAGTTAATTTCTTTTGTGCCCCAATCTACAGCTAACTGGAACACTTAGCTCAGCCAGGAAGGGACTCTCATTGATGGCATCCAAATTAAAAGAGGTATCTTGCAAGCACTTATCACCCGTGCTATCCGTGGTATTGATGCCCCCACTGGCATGAATTCTCCCTGAGCTAAACTGCGGTTATTAAATCAGCGAAGAGCAACAACCAGTTAACCATTTGTTTTACATGAATGATCTGAAATTATATGGTCTGTCACAAAAGGAGATGCAGAGCGCGATGATGTGTGTAGGAAAGTTTGGTGAAGCTATAGTGAGTTGACTAACCGGATAACTGCTGGCGTGATCAAGTGGAGTCAAGAGGAGAAGCAAAAAATTGATGTCCAAACAAGAAACCTCCTGGTGATACGTGGAATAATGAATCTATATCAAGACATGGACAGGATGTACATCCAACGATGCAATGGAGCAAAAGGGGTGCTATAGGTAGAGGTAGCAATTGACAATGAAGCATATAATATCAAAATATGTAAGAAGTCAGCCAGAGTAAAAGATCATCTAGTTACGATAACAAGCTAAGGCAGAGTGCATCCCAGCCCAAGAAAGCATAAAGGAAAGGAGAAAGCAAACTGCCAAAGAAAGACTTGGAAAGATTTACACAGGGATCAATGCACAGACAGCGGTGGAGAGCTCGGAGCCGTTAGTGATCAAAGATGAACAGATTCATCTCTTGTTGGAGGATACCTGAAAAGAGAGACCAAGAGCCTCAGTGTGAGTGCACAAGAACAGTTGTTAAGACTTAATTATTTTCGAAACAAAATTGGCTGACAGAACTGCAGTGTGTGTGTTCTGAAAAGGAAGAAGTGGTAGAGCAGATATTGAGCACTTCCAGGAGCCTGGCTGGGAGAGAATACAGAAGTAGACACAATGAAATCACCAAGTGTCTGCATTGCAGCCTCTGTGGCAAGTATTGATGTAAACGAGCCATGTGGTATTATGACCACCAAATCGAAAGTGCTCCAGAGAATGCAGAGGCTCAGATTTTAAGGGATCTGGTAGTTGTCACAGACGGAATGGTGCAGGCAAACAGGCTAGACAGAGTTGTAGTAGAAAAGAAGACAAGCAAGACCCTGTTAATTGCTATTGCCATCCCAGCAGACAGAAAGATAAAAAAGAAACAAGAAGAGAAGATGGTGAAGTATAAAGAGCTCTGCCATGAAGAGGAAAACAATGAAAAACTACAACAAATACAATCTCAGTGATCACTTGGAACAATTGGTAAGGGTATGAATGGGCAGCTCCAGAACACATTAGATTGCAAGACATGATCAGTGACCTCCAGAGGACAGTGTTGTTGGGCACTGCAAGAATTTTAAGGAAACTCAAAGGAAAATGAGTGCATTTGAGCATCTAAAGTATGGGAATTCTGCAGAGTTTAACAAAAATCCTGACTATTCAATCCTAGAATTGGTTCATGGTCAGGATTTATTGGTGACTCATGGGGATAAAATTTAGACAATAACTTTCCGCTTTTTATGCTTAAAGATCTTGTATGTTGTGAAGGCTGTTTTTAAAAAAATCCCCATGATGTGATACTGAGAGATAATAACAATAGTACTTGTTGTGCCTAAAAGCTGTCAACTGAAATCAGGACCCCACTGAGCTAGTCCCTGTACAGATACACAGGAAGGCATGGTCTTGTCCCAAAGAGCATAGTCTTTGATTCTGGGTCTTGGTGCATGAACTGAAGTCATCTGGGTTACACAAGTGTGTTACCACTGCTCCAGACCTGGCCCTGATGGGAGGATGTGCTGCTATAAGTCTGTTGCTAATAGGCAGCAATTATTGCGTTCCTTTGTTTGCCACAGGTACGACAGAAACAAACTGTCCCTGAAGGAGATCATGAACGTGCAGTATGTGTCATGTATGAACCCCACTGCAGGGAGTTTCACCATCAACCCACGACTTCAGGTAGAGTCAATTAATCGACATACTGCTAATCTATTCAGTCACTGGAGGAGTTAGAATATTATCAGAATGGTCTTTAAAAGAATAACCTGGAGGGACAGATTATGGCCATGATGCTGTAGTTAATACTCCAGCCTTAAGAAACGTGACCAAATTCTGCTGTCACTTACATCAGTGTAAATTCATTTAAATCAGTGGAGTTACTCTAATTTACACTAATGGAACAGAAAGCAGAACTGTCCCTTATTCCTCATTTTTGGCCCCTTTCCCACCATATTTCCTAACACATTACTACTCACAGTTTGAGATGGACTCTCACTTTTGCCAGCCAGCAACAGCCTTCACAGTAATGCAGATTGAGTTTGCTTTTATTTATCTAGTGTTATCCCGAGAATGTAATTACTGACTTTCTCTGGTTTGGGTTGTAAAAATCCTCATGCGGCCAACTAAATTTTCCTTTGCCAAAGAGATGAAATACCATAAAAACAGGAAAGATGATGAACCAGAGTTATAATAGCTAACGCTAACATGGATTTGGAAAAGATATTAAACCTCATGCTTCAGGGTTTAAGCCAGCCACTGACTGTCAGGCATTAGGAGGAGACCTAACACAGGAGGCAGATCATACTACATCTGCTTTGTGCCATAGAATATAAGAACATAAGAACAGCCATACCGGGTGAGACTAAAGGTCCATCTAGCCCAGTATCCTGTCTACCAACAATGGCCAATGCCAGGTGCCCCAGAGGGACTGGACCTAACAGGCAATGATCAAGTGATCTTTCTCCTGCCATTGATCTCCATTCTCTGACTAGGTGGCAGGTTGTTTGCTCTATCATCCAAAGCATCTGGTTCTGGCCAATGTCAGAGAGAGGGTAGTGGACTAGCTGGATCTTAGCTCTGAACCAGTCTGGCAATTGCTTCGTTTAATAGGCAGCAGGTTTAAAACAAATTTAAGGAAGTACTTCTTCACACAGTGCATAGTCAACCTGTGGAACTCATCACCAGGAGATCTTGTGAAGGCCAGAAATGTAATGGGGTTCACATCAGCATTAGATAAGTTTATGGAGGATAAATCCATCAATGGCCATTATTCAAAATGGTCAGGGATATAACCCCATGATCTGGGTGTCCCTAAGCCTCTGACTCCCAGAAGCTGGGACTGGACAGCATGGGGTGAATCACACAATAATCTCCCTGTTCTGTTCATTCCCTCTGAAATATCTGGCACTGATCACTGTAGGAAGAGAGATTACTGGGCTAGATGGACCATTGCTCTGACCCAGTATTGCCGTTCTTATGTTCTCCTATTTAACTTGTGAAAAGTGTTCTCTTATCTGAGCTTGTTTATTTGCCATTTTAACTTAAAAGCTGTAACATCATGACCATGAAATGCAATTGACAATTCCACCCTTTGGGAGCGGATGCCTCAGAAGTGGCTCATCAGCTTGAGCTATTGGGATGAGAAATCACAGTAGGAAAACTGATTGCTTTCTGATCAGCTCAATGAGCCCAAACTCCCATTCAGCAAGAAGGGAGGCCAACCCAGTCTGAAACCTTTCTTTGTTTTCCTTCCCTCCCTCAGCGCCACTTCAGTGTGTTTGCTCTCTCCTTCCCTGGATCGGAAGCTTTGTCCACCATCTACAGTGTCATTCTAACTCAGCATCTGAAACGGGGGAATTTCTCTGGGGCTGTGCAGAAATCCGCTCAGCAGCTGATACACCTGGCACTGGGCCTGCACCAGAAAGTAGCTGCTACTTTCCTGCCAACGGCTATCAAATTCCATTATATTTTCAACCTCAGAGACTTCTCCAATATCTTTCAAGTAAGTGCAGTAACTTTCCTCCTGGGGCACTCAAAGGTTGACTAAAGGTAGGATGTGGAACTTATGGGTGTGTGGTCCCCTCTCTGTGCCAGTCCAGAACAAATTAACATTAATGGGAGGTATATAGGCTCACCGGGCCTGCATATGCTCCATGTGGCGTTCAGCCCAGTCTGCCAAGAAAATGACAACACACACTTTTTTGGAGTAAAATATTTTTTCACATAGTAACTAAGACCCAGATCCTCCAGGATACTTAGGCACCTAGGTACTTTGGAGGATCTCTGGTCCTGAAGTTCCTTCCCCTATTGCCCATGTGGTTTCCCATTTTGTTAGACATTCAAGCCTGTGAGATCAGCTGAGGGGTGGGGAAAATGGTTAGGGTTGCCAGGTGTCTGGTTTAGTCAGCAACGCTGACCAGTCTGTTAAAAGTCCGGTCAGCAGCGCAGTGGGGCTAAGGCAGGCTCCCTGTCTACTGTGGCTCTGCGCAGCTCCTGGAAACAGCAACATGTCCCCCCTCAAGCTCCTACGTGTAAAGGCAGCCTGGTGGTTCCGCACGCTGTCCCCACCCCAAATGCCAGCTCTGCAGCTCCCATGAGCTGAGAACCACGGCCAGTGGGAGCTGTGGGGGCAGTACCTGCGAACAGGACAGCGCGCAGAGCCACCTGGCCATCCCTACGCATAGGAGCCGGAAAGTGGACATGTCACTGCTTCCAGGAGCTGCCTGGGGTAAGCACTGCCCAGAGCCTGCACCCCTGATCCCCTCCCATGCCCCACCTCCCCTTCCCTGGCTATGATCCCCCTCCTACCCTCCAAACCCCTCTGTCTCAACCCAGAGCACCCTCCTGCACCCCACATTCCTCATTCACGGCCGCACACCAGAGCTTGCACCCCTAGCCAGAGCCCTCATCCTTCCCGCCGCACCCCAGGCCCCTGGTCCTGCCCCAGCCTGGAGCCCCTTCCTGCACCCTGAACTCCTCATTTCTGGTCCCACCTCAGAACCCACACCCCCAGCCCAGAGCCCATACCACCTTCCACACCCCAGCTCCCTGCCTCAGCCCAGAGCCCCCCCCACACCCTGAACTCCTCATTTCCGGTCGCACGCCAAAGCCCGCACCCCCAAGCAGAGCCCTCCCCCTCCCCCAGACCCCAAGTCCCATCCCCAGCCTGGTGAAAATGAGCAAGTGAGTGAGGATGGGGAGAATGAGCAACTGAGGGAGGGGGGATGGAGTGAGCAGAGGTGGGGCCTCAGAGATGGGGCAGAGCAGGGAAAGGATGTTTGGTTTTGTGCTAGTAGAAAGTTGGCAACCCCAAAAGAGGTCCAGTGATTAGGGGTAATAGCCTAGATCTTAAGAGAGAGAGGTTTGATTTCCTTGCTCATGCACAGATTTCCTGTATGACCTTGGCCCGGTCACCTAGATCTAGATTTTTAATGATATTTAGGTATTGTTACTCTCAGTGTCGCAATGCCTAACAGAATTAGGATCCTAAAGCTCATTTTCAAAAGGGATTTAGGGACTCAGGAACCAAAATCCCATTAGTAGGTAATGGGGTTTAGGCTCCTAAGTGCCTAAATCCCCCAAAATGATATTAAGGATCCTAAATCAGTTAGGTATTGCAATGTTGAGGGCCAGTGCCTAAATACATTTAACAATCTAGTCTCTCTAGGCCTCAGCTGCCCACATGTAAAATGGAGAGGATAACCTGCCTTCCCGCACAGGAGGGCTGGGGATAAATACACTGAAGGTTGTGAGGCACTCATGTTATGGAAGGGTTGCTAGGGAAGGCACAGACTGTTGGGAGGTATGAGTGAGGGTGATTTCTATGAGAGAGAAGAACAGGTGAGCAGTTGTTTCTCAAACGTAGGATCAGTCACACCCCCGTCGTGGGAGTAGATGACAGAAACAAATTAAAACAAGCCCATGATGAAGGCCAGGCTTTGTGAATGGGCTGAGTGAAACACAGTGGCACTGTGCTTTCCATGGCATGCACTGGCTGCCGAGACAGACTCTGCTCACCAGAAATAACAGGGAAGGAGAACAACTCTCCAGTCCTGCAGGGGTGATGAAAGAAGGAGCAGAAATAGCAGCAGAGAAAACCATGTTGTAACTTGCCCCCAGATCAGAATTCATTACAAATACATGGAAACAAATCATTGTTCTGCTTCTGCCGAGCACCAGTCTGTGGTGAGGCTGATACTAGTTGGGGAACTGGTTGATCATGTTGATTGTTATTTCAGGTTAAGACTCTACCTCCGCAGACATTTGTTTAAATATTTTCTTTCTGCACATCTCAGAAATAGCGACTGCAAAGCAACACCCACACCCTCAAGGACAGACTTCTACTTCTTATGCCATTGCTCTGCTCCCCTAGCCCTCCTCCCTTATCTCTTGGTGAAAGCATCGCCTTTCCCTTGCTCAGTTCAATCCTCTTGCCTCTCCACTCTGCAGCCTTCTCCCATTTCACCTCTGCTGTCTTCTCACATGCTCAGTCCTGGAGCTTCCTCCAGCCCCTGATGCTCAAGAAGATCATTTCCATCCCTCCAGAAACTCCTCCTGCAACACCGTGCAACTCCAGTGAACCCATGAAATAATCCCTTCCTCTGGCCACCAGGGCACTGTGTGTCTGTACCTGCCTGTCTAGCTATTGGTCAGCTTCTTGAAAGCACCTATCTCCAGCCCCCTCCCCTTTGCATCATTCACCATACATCAGTGTACTGAGTGAGGCAAGGGCTCCTCCAGAGCTACATTAACCCCCCCACACACACACAGACACACACACATATGCTCAGCTGCCACATGCTGCTAAATGTCATAGTAACATCATACCAGGTGTATGGTGGATGCCGAAGTGGCAATTTGTAAAAGGCTGTAACTAGCTCAAATCCAAACCAATTCCCATTGGATCACTGAAAGGTGGTTCTCCTTAAGGAGACCAAGTCCCCTGCTAAACACGAGCTTTTGACTCCATTGTCTCAGCACCAAAAAGAGGTTGCAAGATTTTTCTTTTATAATGGGAAAGGTTATTTTTTTCACTCTTCTCATATTCCAAAGTAGCCACACAGTTTTGCTCAAAGAATCCTGAGGTAGAGATCAAAACTGGAAGCCTAGAGGAGAAAAGTTTTGGATAGTCATGAACAGCTTACCATGGAAGCTGAGAATGGCAACTGTTACACACCCTGATTATAGCCCTTGCTGTCACTTTTGCTGTTACTGTTTTAAAAGTGCATGTCTTTAAGGTCAGGATCTTGTAACCCATCAGAACTACGTAAAAACTTTTTAGAAACTAATGGAAAGCCAAGAATCTCAGCTCTGCTGCAGGCTGGAGCAGGAGCATCAGACCTTAAAAACTGTCAGTGGTGGAAGGCTGAGTGTCATCAGGCCTTGGCTTCAGATCAGGGTCACTTCAAATCCCTGTGTTTAGCCAAATTGTATTTTGAAGAGGTGACTAGGGAAGAAGAAACATTTTTATGGCAAGTTGTTTTATTTTTTTAAATGAGGTCTGTTTGAAAGGTGCTCAGAGGTGTGGAGTGATAGGAGTTGTCCTCACGGAGCTGCATTACAGGGCAGAGAGCAGGTGAAGTGATAAGAGCTGCAGGTTGCTTCTGGTTATCACATGGTTGCAAAAGGAAAGAAATCATGTTTCTTCTGTTGTGGCTGTTTGCTTAGGTTGTGGTTTGGTTTTCCTTGAAACCCTTCCTCAGCAGACCATCATCTCCTCCTCCTGTCTCAATTTCCCATCTAGTTTGCCCTGTTCGCGGAAGCTGATGTGGAGACCACTGAAATCAGCATTGAGCTCTGTCTTTGCCTTTCCAGTCACACTGAGTTACGGTAAACGCATCACATTTTCAAACTGAAAAACAGAAAATGCAAAAAGTATTGTGCCATAGCATGGAATCCTCAGTCATCAGAAAAAACAGAGAAATCTCACTTGCCTTATCCTTTGGATGGATAAAGAAATGTGCAGATGCCAGTACTGTAGATAATAGTATAAAGGCCTTTTGAAATTCAGTTTAATCCTGAATAAACAATCAAGTGCTTGAGCATATAATAGCTTCATATGTAAAGGGCCTTTAGTGAATGCTCTCCCACTAGCTATTTTCTGACTGTAGGAGCAGCTCATGGTAACAGGTATGTGGCACAAAACTTATGCAAATTGAAACGCCTGAGAGGTCCATCTTTGGAACTTTCTGCCTTTGTGATGTTTTACTGCTGACTTTGCACAGATGGTTAACTGCTGTTCCACTTTTGATCTGCTCAAAGAATCTGTCATTATGACATTATCTTAGCTGTAGCTAAATATTGAATCAGTGACTTACAATCCCTGCCTGATTCCCTTTGTCAAAATAGGCTGACAGTCCTTATTACAAGGACTGTGCTAATTGTCTCACTCCAGGAACCTTTGCCTTAGTTGCTGCTGCTAATGGAGAATGAGTGAATGCAAATCTACCTGTGTATGTGAATATTACCCAAAGAGTATGCTCCAAAGTAGCCATCTGCAGAAATCGTTTCTGACAGAGATCTGCTGACTTGTTACTTTTATGTTGTTCAGACTTTCAGAATACCTGCATATATAATACTCAATGCCAGCTTGATTGGCAGGCTGATGGCCTGCATTGCACAGTGAGAGTGACTCACTATGGATTTCACTGAAGGTGAATCCTATGGAATTCACTCCATTTTTCTCCAAAATGCTAGAAGGTTTAGGCTAGACAAATAAATGATGTAGCTGAATGTGAAGGAACCTGACACGAAGCTAGTGGCCGGAGGGTCTTTTGGCGGTACTGAGTAAACTGTGTCAAATGGTGCTCAAATTTGCCTTGACTAGACAAGAATGTTCCGTGCCCTCCTTTTGGGACTTGGAGCACCTACAAGCTATTCTAGAGCAGTGGTGGCAGGTCCTGAATATTGCTGTTGAATGTGATTTCCTCCACTGCTCAACTGCTCCTCTCCGTTTGGCCAGGCCAGGATGAACCACAATGGTCCAGTTGCTAGATGATGAGTCGGCATTATATAATTAGGGCACAATATGTTTACGGGGTGGTTTGCTATACTTACACTTGGCATGGCAAAGTGACACTGGAAACAACCTATCACAGCACAGATGTGACCCTGCAGACTATTGCCCGGTACCTGGTTTGCTTTAGAATTGCTCTAGTCTCCACAGGAGCACATTGGACAAATTGCCAAGTGGTAGGGAGATGAGTTTGGGGATTGGCTTTGATAAAGCAGAAGAGAAACTGACAATTGCTTTGGATAGAAACAGGAAGACTGGGAGAAAGTTGCACCTGGAAGTACTGAACCAGTGGAGAGATAGGACTGTCTTTGGCCAATAGGCAAGTACTTTTAGAGCTGCTACGGAATGGAAAAGCTGCAAGTCAGGTCTGTACTTATGGGCATTCCTTTGTGGATTTGAATAGGAATAATGAGAATGTTTCCCAAACTGGTGGCAGGAGGGTGCAGCTGCTTTCTGTGAGCCAAGAGACAACAATGCAAAACTCAAACCTACAAAACCTAGGAGATACAGTGTAAAGCTGTGTACCTACATACATCACCTACTAACACAGATGCTCATCAGTTGGGAGGAAGGATAGCCCATGGTTAAATGCTAGGCTAGAGTTAGGAGAGCTGGAGTTCAAGTCCCCGCTCTACCACAGAGTTCCTCTGTGACCTTGAGCAAGTCTCTTAGCCTTTTGCCCAGATCCTCAGAAGTCATTAGGCACCAAACTCCCATTGATTTCAACAGAAATTAGGAGTCTAAATACCTTAGAGGTTCTGTGGCTCTGTTCGCCATGTAGAACAGTACTTTCCTACCTCCCAAGGGTGTTGTAAAAATAACAACCCTAAAGGTTGGGAGGTGCTCTGATCCTATGGGAATTGGGGCCATATAAAAAGTACCTTTGACAAACACACACTAGCAAATCAGCCCTGCTCAACGACATAGTCTCTTACAGACCGGCAGGCCTCATATCAGTCTTGCCTCCTCCATTGTCCCTCGATCCCAGCTATCTCAGCTCAGAGAATCCCTATTCCACTTCATATCCCTCTCTGTTGTGGGACTGCAACTGTGTGACTTGCCTGCCATTCCCAGAATTCCTTTCCAGCTCTTCCGAAGCAGCGCCAGGGCAATGCACTGGAAATGGCTTGTGCTCTGTTTTTGTCAATAGGAGGAAGGCTATTCTGCCTTACTGTGCTGTGCCAAAGGACTCCTAAAGGAACGCTGTCCATACGCTTTCACAGACATGGTGATACTGTGCATTTACTTGAGCTGGGAACAACCCCCACCAAAACCCCAACAGCCTGTTCTTGTTGGCTGGTCATATGGAGGCTGAGTGTATGTGTTCTGACTCCCCATATATACTCTGTTCCAGTTTGGCTGGCTGCTTTGCCCCTCTCTTTCCCTGGCCCTCCATGTCATTGTTCTCCCATTGCACACCCCAGAATTGTAGCTGTTGTGTATAGGAACTGGGAGCGTCTCTTTAAAGAGAACACAGAGAGCACCACTAAAGGGCTCACTCACTATTGACTTGGAACCTGACTGTGCCTGTGTGATTTCTTCCTGTTGCGTGCACTAAGGACACAACAGTAGCCCTGGAGGGGTAGCTTGTAAACACCCACCCCGCTGCTGTGTTAATAACAGTTCTTAGATTCATTCCTTTCATGGACAGGGGCAGGGGCGGCTCTAGCTTTTTTGCCAGCCCAAGTACGGCAGGCAGGCTGCCTTCGGTGGTGCGCCTGCGGGAGATCCCTGGTCCCATGGGTTCGGCGGCAATTCGGCGGCGGGTATGAAGGCGGTCTCGTTGTTCTCACAGCGACCGGCAGGATGCCCCCGCAGCTTGCCGCCCCAGACACGTGCTTGAAGTGCTGGTGCCTGGAGCCGCTGCTGCACAAGGGTCGCTTAATAGAGCCAGCTATTTTAAAAATTATTCTAATTTGTAATTGAACTAAGAGGATTAAAAGTCATTTATTTCTGGGACATTTTTATACAGGATAAGCTGTGATTTTTACCCCCTTGTTATAACCCTTGTACTAGGGCAACTTCAGGTTTACTCCTCGCAACCCCCTTTGCGCCTCTCATCAGCCCAGAGTATGGTAATCCTGGACTCCATCCATACCCCTAGCAAGCAAGGAAGGCTGTGCTGTGACCCTTGGCATGGCATTACTGGCTATCATCTCAGCAGGGTATAGTTATGATAATGGAGGCTAGGAGCCATCTGTCCTGTTTTCTCCATTTCCTCCGCAAACTTTTGATTGCCTGTCCAGAAAGCCCCAGTGATCCAATTACTTTGTTTTACAGGATGCAGTGCTCGGGAGATAGGAACCATGAGCAAAACAAAATAAACCCCGCATTCATGGTTCATTTTATACCTTTTTGCACTTCAGGTCCACAATGAGTGTGATAATATTTCAGGTTTTGGATGAATGCTTGGAGTGTTGAATTATTAAACATCAAATAGTTGAAAAACAAGATTGCAAATCATCCGTTTATTCCCAGTATATTTATTCCTAGCATATGGCAGTATGCAAAGGAAAGGCTGATGGAGGTCCAGACTGCTCCAAGGCTGTAGTGCATGCACATTCCCAACAGAGGCCTTTATTGTTGCTAGTTTTGCTGTCTAGGGGAGCAGTATTTCCATTTAAAGATGATACAATGTATTTCATGTGTGCCCTGGTGGCAGCAGAAGGAAGAAGGAACTTCCCGGTGTATTCCACCACACAAACCCCTTGTAGCCATGTAGCACTGAATGTATGTCTGCTCAGGGGAGCCCGTGAGTGTAGAAAGATTGCTCCTTTAGCGATGTAACACAGAGTCATGAGGTATCTCGGGCCATACTAGACAGTAATTCCGGGGCTGCACTCTTGGTTCCAGATAATACGAATGGCTCAACTTGTAAACATAAACCACTAGTTCTCAACCTATTTACCATTGTGGGCTGCATATGCAGTTCTCTGTGTGTTACGTGGGCCACATCCACACAGTATATATACTACCTGAATGGCTCTGAGGATGGCATATGGGCTGCAGCTGTGTGCTGATTAGGCCGCAAGTGGCGCATGAGTTGAGAACCACTGCCATAAACCAAGAAAAGTGCAATGTTCCATGCAGGGCTTCTTGCCATTGGGAGCCGAGTCTTGTCCAACACTCTTATCAATTCACACTGTTGATGGGTGAGGCTAAGTGCGTGCTGCAGCCTACCTGAACTGCTTTCTTTGGGCCTTGCCTTGTTAGTTAATATATTTCAGACCAAGGTCTGGACCCAGTAATGAAGTCAGGGTTTCTGTGCTGTAAATCCATCCATGGGGATGCTCCCATCCTGCCTGCCTGCATCCCGGCACTGGGAGCCAGAGAGATGTGCTGACATGTAAATACGATTTGACTGATGTTTGTCATCATGCTATATGCCACCACAGGCTTTAAAGTTATCTGCTTCCCGACCAAGGGAGGTATTAATGAGTGTAGTGGTAGCAAAACAGCTTGCGAGTGTGGGGATCTGCTCCTGAAGACTATTAAAGGCAAGTGTAACCTGCTGTGTAAGCGCAGTGGGATAAGATGGACTGAACTGCACTGTTGCAGTGATTTGTCTCCTTGTGTAAAGATAATCATGTTATATGGTTTGTAAGGCTAATGTCAATGCTCAGAAGTAAGCAGCTCATTCAGAGAAGGGCTTGGATGGTACACACACAGTCTTTGCCAAGTTCTATTAAACCAGCTGCATGTGCTAGACAGAGCAGTGAAACATATTGGCAGCTCCATCCATCCAGACAATCACTACGCGCTCAAGTGAATTCACCCAGGAAAATGATAAAAGACAAAACCACCCCATCACCTGCGAGTGAACACTTCTTTCACAAACTGATCACCCTATGTCTGACCTCTCAGTCCTTATCCTCAAAGAAAACTTGCACAAACACTTGCAAAAGACAGGTATGGGAGCTTAAATTAATAACTTTGTTAAAGAGTAAAAATTATGGACTGAACAGAGACACTGGATTTATGGCTTGTCACAACCATGTATAACCCGCTAAACCCTCTTTTTGTCCTGTTACAGCAGAGGTGTTAATGGGCCACTCTATCTTGAAGGGTCCCTTACATTACAATACGTGCCAACTATTTATGCTGAACAATCTGTCCCGCCTTGCATTTTGCTGTGGTGCTGGGAGGACTTTGCCCAGACCTGAAGAAGAGCATAAGCTCTGAAGCTTGTCTCTCTCACCAACAGAAATTGGTCCACCCATTTTGTCTAAAACCAGGAGGTATCACCAGACCTGATGGTTTCAGAGAGGCGCAGTGGTCCCTGTCATCCTAAGGCTGACGAGCTGGACAGGAAACCCTTCCAAACTTTCAAGTGTCAGCTATTTTCAAAAGACAGTTTGGTTCAGGAAAAAATATGCCAATTTGCCAATCCTCAAATGTAAAAAAAACCCAATCAAGCCATGGGCACTTGATGAGCAATAGCACTTTAGATTGCATTTTAGTGCATTTTATATTTTATGTATAAATAATTAGACATAAGGAAGAAAGCTTTATATTTAATTCATGTCATTAAAAACCTTATGTATTGTTAATAGGCTTAGTTATAGGCGACATCTCTTTGAAATATCATTCTTTTGTGCATTTTAATAGGGTGCATTGTAAACACATGACTGTAAGCTGACAGCAACTAATACTCTAGACAGCACATGCCTAATTAAAGTCACTTATTTTATTATTTTTTTTAAGTCTGCTCACTTGAGATTTCCAAACTGCTTCTCCCTCTTTGCTGGGAGCAGAAGGGATATACTGGGAAGGTGTGGGGATGTGAAGGGCCCTTATTCTGGGCTGAGGAGCATTCAGTTCAGTTTGGAGAGATCTCCTGAGCCTCAGTCACAGTGCACTGGGCCAAGACCTTTGCAGGGCCTGGTTTAGACACTCCAGGGCCCCCATGGCTCTGCTGCTCACTTGGTGTGGTGATGCCAGGGGGACCACCTTTTCCTCCAAGAGAGGCAGCAACAGCAGCAGGGGACCCCTTTGCCCCCAGGAGTAGTGGCTGCCGCTATGCCTCTCCCCTCAAGAACAGCGGGGTCCAGAGAGCACTAACACCCCAGCTGCTGGGCGCAGTATATCTGCTTGGGTGGGTGGGCCAGACTCACTGCACCTTCTAATCTTCTCTTGGTAGGAAACTCCAACCACATCCTCTTCCTCCCAGCTGCACTCATTGTCCTGGCAGCCAAGACAGGGAGGGGGACTGGGGTGATCTTCCTGGGGCTGAGTACAGGGAGGCAGTGGTGTCTAGTGGATAGAGCTCTGTACTGGGACTCGGGTGGCCTGACTTCTATTCCTGGCTATGGCATTGGCCTATTGAAGTGACTCCCCCAAGGTCACACACCTTTCTCTGCTTTAGTTTCCCCAGCTGTGGAATGGGGATGATGATACAAAACTCCTTTATAAAGCACTTTGAGACCTGCTGGTGATCAGCTCTTTGTAAGCGTTAGGGATTATTAGTATGCTGGCCTGAATAGTGCAGAGCCCAGTGGTTGCCTGTGGTGCAGGATGGTGCCGAAGCAATTAGGTCAGTTCTTCCGTGGCCTATGACCTTCTGTGCTGCTTTGACGTTATTCTTTGTGCCAATGTTTGGAGTCCTTCGTGCACAGAACAGAGCAAAAGCAGCACAAGCTGCTTTGTTGCAGGCATATTGGGAAACCATGGGGAACACAATCTGCATTCTCCAGGGGCTATCCGGGTAGGGAGTTACTCAGTAATCCTGCTGCATGCTTACTACAGTAGTTCTGCATTTGTCACGCTTCACCCCCAAACCCGGCATGTTAGTGCAGATACAGGAGAAGCTGTGTGTGCTGTGTGTAGCTGATGTGTGTTTGTATATGTTCTCTACAGGGCATTCTGTTTTCTACCCTGGAGTGTCTGAAGGCTCCCCAAGACTTGGTGAAGCTCTACCTGCATGAGTCAAACCGTGTGTACCGGGATAAGATGGTTGATGAGACAGATTTCAGCACATTTGATAAAATGCAGACAGAGATGGTAAAGAAGTTCTATGATGTAAGTATTGCAGTTGGTGTTTGTCAGATTAACATGCCCTGGGATATCCTCTCGGGCTAGCTGCACAGGAGGCAGAGGTGGATTTAGGAAAAAATAACTGGACCCAAAGTCTGCTCAAGACTACTTATGTGTTTGGAGATTGACACTGTTGGGGAGAACACAGGGCAGGGTGCCCAGGCTTTTGTGGTCTCTCCTCAGCTCTGCCACTGGCTGGCTGTAGGATTCTGGACCAGTCACTGCACCTTTCTCTGTGTCTCAGTTTCCCAAGGACTGTCTACACTTAAAACACAGCAGCTGGGTCACTGCCGTGCTTCAGTGAAGACACTACTTATGCTGATGGGAGGGGTTCTCCACTTCCCCGAGAGGCAGTAGCTAAGTTGACAGGAGAATTCTCCCATTGACCTAGCACCAGTGGTTAGGTCAGTTGCACTGTGTTACTTGGGAGTGTGGATTATTCCTAGTGTAGACCAGGCCCCAGTCTGTCAAATGGGTGAAGTAGTGGATCCCTGACTCACAGGGGGCTGAGGGGCTCAATTAACTAATGTAAGTAAAGAGCTTCAGGAGTCTCCAATGATCGGTGCTAAACAAGGGTCAAGCTTGGGCTGAGTTCCCTGGTTTCAGCAGGAGGAGGCTGGGGTCAAGAAGCAGTATTGAGTCCTTGGCTCTCCTCCTTGGTCTAACAGTGTCTTTCCAAGGAAAGCTCTGTACCCTACGCCCTTTGGGCTGGTCTGCACACAGTGACACCTCTTTAACTGTACCAGTAGCATTACAATGGTATGTTCCTCCGAGTGTGGATGCAGTTAAATAAAGGTGCTTCTACTTGGATAAGTGCTTTTACACAGGCATAACTGTGTCCACACTAGGGCTTGTACTCATTTAATTATCCCAGTTTAAAGTGACACCCTCAACTGCCATAGTTAAACCAGTATCAATGCTGCTTGTAGGCCAGGCCTTAGAGCTTGGAGGGATCCAGCCTCAGAGACCCCAGCGGTACTGAAGGTGAGGAGGCTTCTCTAGTGCTGTGCTCTCTGTGTGCACATGAGTGGGCCCCTCCCTCTTTTGCTGCTCCCTCCCTCCCCTGAACTGAACAAGAACCCTCAGACCCCCCCGTCCTTCATCCTGGACACTGGTAGCCGACCCAATACACACACCCCGCAGCCATGCACTCTTTGGCCTCCAGCTCTCACCACACACCGGGCACTCCCTGTCCTGACAGCTTCATCCAACTTGCTTTCCCTGCAGTGCTTCCTGTCCCCAATGAGGCACCCAGTAGTAGGAATAGTGGATCACATCAGAGTTTCTCTCTCATAACTGTGCTATCTGCAGATGTTCTCCCCTTCCATATAACTGCCTAATCCTGGGGTGAATCTGATGGAACGCTCGTTTTCAGCAATACTTTGTGGCAATCAGCTTGTGGCTGAATTATGCATTGCATAAAAAATTTCTTTTTACCGAATTGAAATTTGTTGCCTTTCATTTTCAGCAACTGCCCCTTTGCTCTGTATTATGAAGGAGGGTTAATAGGAGCACTCAATGTACTTGCTCTGTGACAGTTTGTATTCTGTTATCATGTCCCCTTTTACTTATAAGAACAGCCATATTGGGTCAGACCCATGGTCCATCCAGCTCAGTATCCTATCTTCTGACAGAGGCTAATGTCAGGTGCTTTAGAGGGAATGAACAGAACAAGCAGTCATGGAGTGATCCATCCCATATTGTTTACTTCCTGCTTCTGGCAATCAGAGGCTAGGGAGACCCAGAGCATGGGGTTGCATCCCTGTCCATCATGGCTAATAGCTATTGATGGACCTGCCTCCAGGAACTTACCTAATTCTTTTTTGAGCCCTGTTATAGTTTTGGCCTTCACAACATCTCCTGGTAACAAGTTCCATAGGTTGACTGTGTTTTGTGTGAACAAGTATTCCCTTTCTGTTTGTTTTAAACCTGCTGCCTATTAATTTCATTGGGTGACCTCTGGTTCTTGTGTAATATGAAGAAGTAAATAACACTTCTGCATGCATTTTCTCCAAACCATTCATGGTGTTATAGAGCTCTATATCATAGCTACCTTTAGCCTTTTCTCCCAAGCTTCAGAGTCCCAGTCTCTTTAATCTCACCTCATATGGAAGCTGTTCCATACCTCTCATCATTTTTGGTGCACTTCTCTGTACCTTTTCTGATTCTAATATATCTTCTTTGAGATGGGGTAACCAGAACTGCACACAGTATTCAAGGTGTGAGCCTACCGTGGATTTATGTAGTGCCATTATGATATTTATGTCTTATTATCTATCCTTTTCCTAATGGCTCCTAACATTCTGTTAGCTTTTTTGACTTCATATTTATCAACATTAACTTTCATCTGCCATTTTGTTGCTCAGTCACCCAGTTTTGTGAGATCCCTTTGTAATTATTCACAGTCTGCTTTGGACTTAACTATCTTAATAATTTTGTATCATCTACCAATTTTGCCACCTCACCGTTTACCTTTTTTCCAGATCATGTCTGAATATTTTGAACAGCACAGGTCTCAGTACAGATCCCTGTGGGATCCCACTATTTACCTCACTTCATTCTGAAAAATGATCATTTATTCCTATGCTTGTTTCCTGTCTTTCAACCAGTTAGGGATCCATGAGAAGACCTTCCTTCATATCCCATGACTGCTAACTTGGCTTAAGAGCCTTTGGTTAGGGACTTTGTCAAGACTTTCTGAAAGTCCAAATGCACTATTATCAGCTGGATCAACATTGTCCACATGTTTCTTGACCCCCTCTAAGAATTCTGATAGATTGATGAGGCATGATTTCCTTTACAAAAGTTGTGTTGACCCTTGGCCACCCAATCATGTTCATCTGTGTGTCTGATAATTCTATTGTACTGGAGTTAGACTTAGCATCCTGTAATTGCCAGGGTCTCCTCTGGAACCTTTTTTAAGAATTGGTGTCAATTAGGTGTCCTTCAGTCATCTGATACAGAAGCTGATTTAAGTGATAGGTTGCATACCACAGTTAGTAGTTCTGTAATTTCATATTTGAATTCCTTCAGAACTCTTGGGTGAATACCATCTAGTCCTGGGGACTTATTACTGTTTAGTTTATCAATTTGTTCCAAAACCCACTCCATCTACATCTCGATCTGGGACAGTTCCTCAAATTTGTCACCCAGAAGTATATGGAAATATACTTAGCTCATAGAACTGGAAGGGACCCCCAAAGGTCATAAAGTCCGGCCCCCTGCCTTCACTAGCAGGACCAAGTACTGATTTTGCCCCAGATCCTAAGTGGTTCCCTCAAGGATTGAGTTCATAACCCTAGGTTTAGCAGGCCAATGCTCAAACCACTGAGCTATCCCCCTTAAAGAATGTCTCAGATGTGGGAATCTCCCTCACATCCTCTGCAAGACTGATGCAAAGAATTCATTTACCTTCTTTGGAATGGCCTTATCTTTCTTCAGTGCTCCATTAGCACCTTAGTTGCCCCACTGATTGTTTGGCAGGCTTCTCTACTCATCTTCTCGCTAAGCCAATGGTTTCCAAACTTTATTGGTTCATATACCATGTTCTTAAAAACACGATGTTGTAAGTACCACATGCAAATTTCTCCTTTTTTTGCATATTTTAGTCTTTAGTAGGCTTAACTGTATTTTGACACGTACTTTCGTTTGCTAAATAGCCCCAATCTTTTCATTCCCTCTTCCTAGGGAAGTTTAGCCAGGCCTCTAATCATTCTCTGAACCCCCTCTATTTTCACTATATTCTTTTCAATAGAGTGACCAGAATTAAATACAGTTCTACAGGAGATGGTGAACCATGGATTTATATAATGGCATTATAATATATCGGTTTTATATTTTATTCCTTTCCTGTAGTGCCCTCACACTTTGTTTGCTTTACAGTCATCACTGCCCATAGAAGAGAGGTTTTCATGGAGCTGTCCACAGCAATGTCTAGCTCTGGTTCCTGCCTGGGGAGAGTTAATTTAGAGCCCAGTGAGGGGTGTGGATACTTAACATTATTCCTTCCAATGTGCACAACATTGCATTTATCATGACTGAATTTCATCTCCACTAGTGCTACCCAACTGTCAGGGCTGTTAGAAGTTCCTCAGTGCTTTCTCCGGTCTGGCCTAGTCTAAATAATCTGGTGTCTTCTGTAAGCTTTGCCACCTCACTGCTTGCCTTTTTTCTTGATCATTGCTAACTTGTTTCAGCATCAGCTCTTTGTATAGCTCCATCTGTGACAGGGCCTCATTTCTAATCCCCGAAAAGGATAGGGAGCTCCTTGAGCCCCCTCTCATGACAACTGAGGTCAGAGAAATAGTATAGATTCCAAGGCCAGAAGGGGCCATTGTGCTCCTTTGCACAGACTGCACATTGTGCAGTCTGACCTCCTGCATAACATGGGTTATAGAACTTATCCACAATAATTCCTAGAGCAGTGCTTTCAGCAAGCTGGAGGAGGGATAGCTCAGTGGTTTGAGCATTGGCCTGCTAAACCCAGGGTTGTGAGCTCAATCCTTGAGGGGGCTATTTAGGGATCTGGGACAAAAATTTGTCTGGGGATTAGTCCTGCTTTGAGCAGGGGGTTGGACTAAATGACCTCCTGAGGTTCCTTCCAACCCTCATATTCTATGAAAGATATCTGCTCTTGATTAAAAATTTCTTAGTGATATAGACTCTGCCACAACCTTCAGAATAGCTTCCTTGCAGTGTCCTTATTGTCCTTAAGTGCTTCCTCTACCCTCTTGTGGTACAGCAGAGGCACCAGTTATCTCATAATACAGTGCTGTCCTGGTCATCCCATCTCAAAAAGGATATAATAGAACTGAAGGCGTTCAGTGAAGAGCAATGAGAAAGGCCTGAAAAAACCCTCAGATGAAGATAAATTGAAAAGATTGGGATTGTCACATTGCAAAGGAGAGAAATAAGAGGGGACATGTTACAGTATATCAAATAATGGATGGTCTAGAGAGGAGATGAGAAGCTTTTGTTCTCTATCTTGCAGCCCAAGAACATGGGGAAAGTCAAATTAATGAAGTTAGAAGTTCAAACTGGTAAAAGGAGATCCTTTTTCACACATTTAAGTAGACTGTATAACTCGCTTGCAGAAAGTCATTGAGCCAAATAATTTAGCAAGATTCAAAAAGAGATTGGACATTGAGATGGATCACAAGAATATCCAGGGTGATCATAATTAATAAATAATAAAAAAATAAGAAGGAAGATTAACCCTTCATCCTAAGCATTTCAGACGTATGTGCATGGCAGATTACCCTATACCTGCCTACTGTGGGGTTCTTACACCTTCCTCTGACTCATCTGGCACCAACCACCAGGCATGCTGGAACAATTTATATAGTGGGGGTGCTAAGAGCTATTGACCCAAACTGTAAACCCTGTGTAGATGGAAACCACTTTAAGCTAGGGGGCACAGCAGCACCCTTAGTTCCAGCACCTATGCTGGCCACTGTCTGATCCAGTCTGTCAATTGCTGTGTTCCTCATTGTTTCTATGACAATGGCTATTCACTTTTCAAATTCCTTCTTAACCATCCTAATTTCAATTTTACATTTTCACTCACTGTAGATGAGGTTCCTTTTTATTCATTTCGCTTGGGCTGACTTTTGATTTTTTTGAAAGATACCTGTTTGGCTTCAATAACCTCCTGTACCTTGTCACTCAACCTTCCTGCTTCTCTTTTGAGTTCAGGGCATAGATCTACCTTCCATGATGCTGCTATGGTATGCTTGAGCAGCCACCATGCTGAATCCAAAGGATTTTAATTTCCTCATTTTTGATGTTAAAGTTTTTGTGACTGTTGGAATGCAGGACTCACCCCTGTGGCACCTCCTGCTGGTATCTGTCTGGAATTAGCTCATCCAGCTTCTAGAGCACCCTCTGCAGGCCAGTGATCTGCCTTACCGCTGGCCCCCATATCCCCCCCAGGACTCCAGTGCCACCTTCTCTTGGGTGCTGTCCCTCTCGTAGCAACCCTTCAGTCTTGGGGTCTCCCCACCTACTATCCCTACCTTGCCTCAGTGTAAGGCTACTGCCAGTCACCAACTAGTCCCCATTCCCTGGGGCAGACTGCAGTGTAAGTCACTCATCACTGGCAAGGGGATTTAGACCTGCTGCCTTTCTCTGCAAACCTGTAGGGCCTTGGACATGGCCCTGCAGCCTGGGGAGTTCCCAGCCTAGAGCTCCCCAGCCCCTCTGGCCTTTCCCCAACCCTGCCTTTTTCTAAGTACCCTGTGCTTCCCAGGAACCAGGCCCCTCTCTCTCTGCCTTCAGAAGGTGACTGTTTGGGCTCCTGGCTCACAGCCTCTTATAGGGGCCAGCTGGGCTCTGTTTGGGGCGTGGCCACAGTTCTGCCTGCTTCCCCTAATCAGCCCAGTGACTGCCTTCTCCTCCCACAGTCCTTTCCTAGGGCTGTTTTAAGCCCCTCAGGGCAGGAGCAAGTGTCTACCCTGCTACAGGGACCTTTTATAGAAAACTCTCCCTTTTTAAAGTGTAATGTCCCAGTGCTAGCTTTCGTTATTTTCCATTAGGTGGCTGAACTTCCTGAAATTATATTGTGGCTCCTGTAAGTGCCTCTGAGCTTATAATGAAACACCCCAAAGTCAGGAAACACAAAAGTGAAGGTTTGCTGAGCCCCTTTTACTCTGTACTGCTATATAGATGCTTTGAAATGCTGGTTTGGAATCTGTGAGCCATGATTATGCTTAGCTACAAATTTAAAGCTCAGTTGTAGAAAACCTTTGTATCATCTGAGAAATACTGTGTGTTCACTATGCCAGAGATTTGGGGCAACACTTACAAAGTGCATAAGTTCCCTTGTTGCCAAGAAGGCTAACGGGATTTTGGGCTGTATAAGTAGGAGCATTGCCAACAGATCAATGGACATGATCATTCCCCTCTATTCGACATTGGTGAGGCCTCATCTGGAGTACTATGTCCAGTTTTGGGCCCCACACTACAAGAAGGACATGGAAAAATTGGAAAGAGTCCAGCAGAGGACAACGAAAATTATTAGGGGGCTGGAGCACATGACTTATGAGAGGCTGAGAGAACTGGGATTGTTTAGTCTGCAGAAGAGAATGAGGGGGGATTTGATAGCCGCTTTCAACTACTGAAAGGGGGTTCCAAAGAGGATGGATCTAGACTGTTCTCAGTGGTACCTGATGACAGAACAAGGAGTAATGGTCTCAAGTTGCAGTGGGAGAGGTTTAGGTTGGATATTAGGAAAAACTTTTTCACTAGGAGGGTGGTGAAGCACTGGAATGGATTACCTATGGAGATGGTGGAATCTCCATCCTTAGAGGTTTTTAAGGTCAGGCTTGACAAAGCCCTGGTTGGGATGATTTAGTTGAGAATTGGTCCTGCTTTGAACAGTGGATTGGACTAGATGACCTCCTGAGGTCCCTTCCAACCCTGACATGCTATGATTCTATAAGTGAGTTAGGAGTCTAAGTCCTTTTGCTTTTTAAATCAGTGTGAGGTAAGTGACTAGGCAGTTTGGGCAATTCCAGTAGCTCCCTAACTACATCACTAGGTGCCTCACTATGTTATAAATCTAGCCCTAAGGTCCAGATCCAGTCAAGGACTTAGGCACATTAGCCCAAGATTTAGACATCACTGAGATCCTCAGAATCTCCACTCAGCTGCTGCTTACCTCTATTGGTGTCTAAATTTCCTAGGCAGCTACATTTTCAGCACTGAAGTCCCCATGGTGTCTGAGTTTCTGCCAATAAGCATGTACACAACTACCTCAGTCTAGGCGCCAGGCATCTGTCTTACATCTAAACCGAGTGGTATCTTCAAACTAAGCTTGTCCCCTATGTCACCTGGTGAGGAATTGCATTGATCTGTTCCCCGGAAAAGAGCTTTCCCTTTGTTGCAATAGGAACAGGACATTCTGTATTTCCTTTTGCATTTCATTGGCAGGAAATCGAGGAGGCTCTAGAGGAAACCAAGAAGATGAACATGTACTGCCATTTTGCTAGAGGCGTTGGGGAACCCAAATACATGCCTGTTCAGACCTGGGAGTCACTGAATCACATCCTTGTGGAAGTGTTGGATAACCACAATGAGGTCAATGCTGCCATGAATCTGGTGCTCTTTGAAGATGCCATGTGCCATGTGTAAGGGGATTTTCCATCTTTGTTCTCTCATAGAGTTGTTATACTCTCACAGAGTCATCAGCTTAAATGTCTTCAGAGCTGATCTGTGTAATGCATTTCTGTTAACATTTTCAGAGGGGATGAGCAGCCATAATCGCAGATGATGTCAGGAGGAGCTGTAGGAGTGTAGCACTTCTGAAGAGTCAGACCCTGGGTATCTCAAATTGGACATGAAACTAGGGCTCTTCCAATTAGCGGCCACTTTTGAAAAAGTGGACATCTAATCTGTCCTCATCTTCTTATCTCTTTCCTATCTCCCGGGGGTATTGGAAGCCTTTTCTCCAGGCTAAACATTCTCTGATGTTTAGCAAGCACGTTGAAACCTTCAGGCAGAGGGCACTGTTGTAGTACAAAGACAAATTACACAGAGGTTTCAATTTTCAAATGGGGCTGTCTAAATAGGGCACACAATTTTGCTTGCCAGCCCTCAGTACATAGATGCCCGAATATGTGTTTTAAATACAAGTTTGATTGTGTCAGTGTGCAAGAAAAACTTGGAAAATTGGTATGTGGTAACATTTTTGAAAGCCTGTAAGTCACATAGGAGCCTATGTCTTACTTTCAAGTGTCTTTCAAAGGTGTTAAGTGCCTAAAGCTGCAGGGTGGTGCCTGGGCAGATGGTTAAAAGTTTCTAAGCAGATATGGTGCCTACCTGCATTGATTTCAATGAAACTTAATCACCTAAAATGCTTAAGCCCTTTTGACAGTCCCACTGGGCACATGTCTGCACCCGTAGGCACTGAATACCTTTGAAAATGTGGCCCTTAGCAATTAAGTCTCACTGCAAGTCAGTGGAATTTAGGCTCCTGTAGTCAGTTTTTAAAAGACTTTTAGGCACCTAAAAATGCAGATAGGTGTCTAGTGAGATTGCCAGAAGCACCTAAGTGAATTAGGTTCATCTAAGTGAAATCAATGGGAGTTGGGAGCCTAGGTTCTTTTGAAAATGTTACCTGGTGACTATATGTACTGTATTTATGAATCCCTGAACTAACAGAGCCCTAGAGCCCCATTAGCTACACTGAAGCAGTACTTTTTCATTAGGAAAGTGTGAGTTCACCGTTCCTTAAGTACCAGGAAACCAATCCAATTACTATCATAGAAAAGAACAACAGATACAATCCTTTGATCTACCCAGTACTCCTTTGAGTCCTACGAGCTCACCATCCTGTCATTTCCTGCAGCATAGTGCCTTGATATTTAATAAAACCATTATATTGCTTCATGCTATGCTGCTTTTATTCCATTCAGTTATTAAGTAGCAGTTTATCTTCAGCAAAGGTGTGTTTGGATCATCAAACTGTACTTAGTTTTATATTCCATGCATAAGGCAGACACACACACACACAAGCACTTTGAGTATAAGAATTTTTTCGGATTGTGATGTAAATGTTGTCTCTGTCATTTTCTCTTGTGTGCTCCCTGTGTTCCAGAGAGGACTTGCTGGACCAAATCTGATTGCAGCCTCCCTCTAAATATTGTAAAAGATCAAGAGAAAAAGCTCTGAATTTTAACGTTTGTTTTCATATTCCTCCTTGCTCCCCTACTCCTTTATACACACAGATGGTCTGTCAGACAGGACCACAGATATGAGCTGGTAGTCCTGACCCAAGATTTAATTCCTCAACTTCAGGAGTTAAATACAGTTAGTGGCTAAATCACCAAGTGGTTCAAGAGTTCAAATCCATCTGTGCTAATCACTAAATATTTCTGTGGCCTTATTCACACATCTATACTTCCATAATTACTGACTTTTATCGGTGGTTTGCTTATTGCACTGAACGCAATGAAAAACCTGATGAGAAATGAAATTAAACAAGTAGGCCAGCTGAGTCCAGTGAGGGTGTCTCATGACATCCCTACCTAATTTAAAATGCAAATGAATTATTCTCTTATTCACGACGTGTCTGGGAGAGGGAACTGATGGAATATGAACTACAAGTAGTTAAAGTTTCTTTGGAGAGAAACAAAAATGGCTGGTGCTTTCATTGTGTTCTTAGCTACTTGAATGAAAAGTGGGATAGCAGCAAGTCAAAAGAAAGGTCCCAACTGATTGCAAACAGTTAGAAATCAGTATTTTTATCCTGTTGGCTTTGTTGTATGGAAATTAAGGCCCAGACATATATGTAGGCAGACAATGGAACTGTTTCCAGAGAATCTCTCTACTGTTTCTCACTGTGCATGCCAGGTGAGATAGGTGTGCCTCTGGACCCTTGTTACCAGATCATGCTTTCATACTTTTTATTGCTGGCAAAATCTGCCATGTTGTCTAGTTAGCTAATGGATAAGCATGTGGGTTATTCTGGAATACTGAGGTGCTGATCTCAGTTCAGATCTCAGGTCAGGTGTCTAAAAACCCCTTATCCCACTTGCGCTCGGTTGTTGGCAGTCTCAGCGGAGAGGCTATATACCGATGAGCCTGGGGATGATGATGCCTTCCATGATGCATCTGACGAAGTGGGTATTCACCCACGAAAGCTCATGCTCCAAAATGTCTGTTAGTCTATAAGGTGCCACAGGATTCTTTGCTGCTTTTACAGATCCAGACTAACACAGCTACCCCTCTGATACCTTCCATGATGGCCTCCCTAGGTGGTAGTTGAAGCAAGGAGTGCTAGTTTTGGGTGGAGTTTGCATTGCCACTGTCTTTGCTGAGCCAGTGTTGTGGAGAGGAGACTTCAGTCCGCAGGGGGTCAATCAGCCACTACCGTAATGTTTTTTAAAGGTGATCTGCAGTAGTTTTTGAATTTCTCTAACTGCTACCACAAGTTTCATATAAGTTTTAAAGTCCTCCTTATAGTTCCAAAAAGTAAATAAACCCTTTTCTGCCATTTTCCCATACCTCCTTGAAGTTAGCTTCTTGGACGTGCCCCAAAGCAGCTTGTGTCATTTCGCTTTCAGTGAAATCGTGAAATTGCAGGCCCCATGGCCATGTTAATCACTGCACTGGGATCTAAACTCTGGCTAGTGAGTGAGATTTTCCCCTCTTCTGCTGGGAGTGATTTACTTCTACAATATTTCCTGTTGAATGTTCTCAGAAATGTGTCATCTTCACACGATTAGCTCACTCTTCTTTGTTAGCACACTTTTTCTGAAGGATATAGTCTAGTGCAAACAGGAATTAACTCAAGGTCGACCTCTGGCCTTTGTTACACTGGTGCCCAGATCACAGTAATATGCCCTTATAATCAATGAATCTTTATTTAGTGCCCCATCCTTGTGCATGTCATTGGTGATACTACTCCATGTGTCAGTGTGAGCAGGGGTGACAGAATCTGGCCCTTAAAGAGTTAGTAGTTTTGATGAGGAAGAAATGTTGACAGAGCTTTCCTAGAAGGGATTTCCACTGATCTAGATACATGAAGATATTAATAATACATAATCTGCCTCTTCATGTGACTAAGAGCTCACCAATGTCATCAAGGCCACAGTTAATGTGGATTCTTGGACATTTTCTGAGAGGAAATATCTACTAGCAGGACTAATTAGAGCACATTTACACAGCAATTTAGTCTGATTTGATCCATGTTCCATGTAAATGGAGGAATGACCTTTACTGTAAGATGTTCCTGAACACCATAACACAGTATACGAATCCAGAAATAACTGAGATGAAAAGCTCTGAATTGCCATAGAAGCATTTACTGGTTGGTTGTGTTGTTTACTACAGATCTCACGTGAAGAGCATCGACTGCAAACATGCCCCTTAGATTGGCAGCGCTGCTGTGATTCTGCTACTATTCTCAATCTAATTTGTTACTCAGTAAAATATGTATTAAAATGCTCCATATGGAAAAAAGTCTTCTTGACCAGAGATTCTGTATGCTTCAATTTAGTTGCCGTATCAATCGTATCTTAGAATCACCCAGAGGAAATGCCCTATTGGTTGGTGTAGGTGGAAGCGGCAAGCAGAGCCTGACAAGACTTGCGGCTTTCATTAGCTCACTGGAGGTTTTCCAAATCACTCTGAGGAAAGGCTATGGAATCCCTGACCTGAAGGTAGGTGGCGTTGAATGGTGGGAAGGGAGAGGAAACAGAAACTTGTACTTCTTCCACACAGAGCTTTGTCTTTTCTATGTGTTTGAGAAACCTCCAGTGTAAATGAAAAGAGATTCTAATCGGATCGCAAAGAACAGTCTCCAAAATTCATCAATTAATGTTTGCTCACAGCTTTATACCTGTAAAAGGCTATATAGAGTCGATGATAATGATTAATATAACAAATTATTACAATTTTTAAGACAATAAAAAGAATACTTAATCAACCCAGGAGTAACCTGCTATGGAATGATGTAGCTAGAGATGGGAGAGATTTATTAAGTCATATCCAGTCCATCTCCCACTTCCTGGAGGCTATAAGAGTTGGAAACAGCAATGGATCCTGACAGTACATTTTCTAGTAAACTGTGAATTGGAAGCCGTTGAGACAGTTTTGTTTGATGCAAATGGAATGATTTATAGATGTTTTAGTTGCTGGAAAATGATGTAGGACATGGGTTTGCGATGTCTCCTTGCTTTCCCACCAAGGCAAACTGGAGCTACATTGTTCAAGTCCTGTCCTGCGTCATCAGACTGGCTCTCCTGCTGGCATGAACAGCATCCACTGAGAGGCCAGTTATAGCTCTGGCGATAGCAAATCTCTACCAAGTTTTGAAAGCTCATATTTAAATGCATTTGCTTTCTTATTTAGGGTCATTGACTTCAGTGGGGACTGCAGGATTTGGCTTTTCGACAATGTTTATTTAATAATCAAATGTACTATGAGGAATCACTGGAGTTTTTATTTAATGTTACATCATCTTCTCCCTTCAGATAACTTTACAGCTCTGATCAGTTTGTTCGTTTTGCTTTCTGACATGCCTGTGTAATCATCCTGAGCCTATCTAGTCTTACCCATTCAGTTCTACCCATGAAAAGTTTCCTGGGATAATCTGGTGCTGACCTCCTCCTATTTGTTAGATAGCCTACTCTTCCCACAAAGAACGTACTCTGATTATTACGTTCAGAAGCTTGTTTGCAAAGCACGTTCTTGTTTCAGGTTCTGTGATGGTGGAAGGTTGTTTGGCATTCCTTTCACTCTGTACCCATTCTACAGGAATTTATGAAATACTGGTTGATTATTTTTTCTTGGGTCTAGAAGAGCAAGATGGCTCAGTCTGCCGTTGACCCTTAACATTGTTCTAAATCACTTATTCTAGGTGTTCTATAGCAAATATAACAACTGACTGTGTTTGGTAGGACCATATTTGCCTACTGAAGTTCTAAACGCATTTCAGAAGCAAGGGTCAATGTATTATCCTGAGCGGCTTTCTATTCCCACTGTATTCTGTTCACATGAACTAATGGGAAAGGCCAGCTGAGGTAGTAGGAAGAAAAAACTAGAATCACAGTGACAGTTTTTGCTATTACTGTGTTTTAAATAATAGTGTTATTTTATGTTCATAATTGTGAGGCAGACACTCTGAAAAGAGGAGGAAGGATAGTTCAGTGTTTGGGGCACTAGCCTAGGGCTAGGACATCTGAGTTCAAGTCCCTGCCCTACCACAACCTCCCTGTGAGAGTTTGTGTAAGTCAGATAGTCTCTCTGTGCCTCAGTTCCCCCGCTGTACAACAGGGATAGTAGCCATGCCCTGCATCGTGGGGTTTGGGAGGATACATACACTGAAGATTGTGTGGTGCTCAGGTACCATGGTAATGGGGGCAACCCTGTACCTTAGGCTGTGTCTACAGTACAAGCTAAGGGTGTGATACCCCAACTCGTGTACACACGTGTGCTAGCTCTGATTGAGCTAGTGCAAGTATAAATAGCAACGTAGCTGCAGTAGCACGGGTAGCAGCAGCTGAGGCATGCTGAGTACATCCCCACGGCTTTAGTACCCGTCACGGCACTGCTGCTGCTTCCTGTCCTACTGTGGCTGCACTGCTGTTTGTACTCACACGAGCCTGATGAGAGCTAGCATGAATACATGTACGTGAGTAGGAGATCATAGGATGACCATAAGCTGTCAGTGTGATGCTGCTGTGGAAAAGGCTAATGCAGTCCTAGGATGCATTAGACAAGGTATTTCCAGCAGAGACAGGGAAGTGTTAGTACCATTACACCAGGCACTGGTGAGACCTCATCTGGAATACTGCATGCAGTGCTGGTCTCCCATGTTTAAGAAACATGAATTAAAACTGGAACAGGTGCAGAGAAGTGCTAATAGGTTTTCTATTCCTCTGATCACCCTATCTTATAAGAGAAGACTCAAAGAGCTTGGCTTGTTTACAAGAACAAGCCATACTGGGTCAGACCAAAGGTCCATCAAGCCCAGTATCCTGTCCTCTGACAGTGACCAATGGCAGGTGCCCCAAAGGGAGTGAACAGACAGATTATCGTCAAGTGATCCATGCCGTGTCACCCAATCTCAGCTTCTATCAAACAGAGACTAGGGACACCATTTCTGCTCATCCTGGCTAATAGCTATTGATGAACCTATCTTCCATGAATCTATCTAGCTCCCTTTTGAACCCCATTATAGTTTTGGCCTTCACAATACCGTCTGGCAAGGAGTTCCAGAGGATGACAGTGCATTGTGTGAAAAAATACTTTTTTGTATTTGTTTTAAACCTGTTACCTATTCATTTCATTTGGTGGCCACTTGTTCTTGTATTGTGAGAAGGAGTAAATAACACTTCCTTATTTGCTTTCTCTATACCACTCATGATTTTATAGACCTCTATCAGATCACCCCTTAGCTGCCTCTTTTCCAAGCTGAAAAGTCCCAGTCTTATTAATCTCTCCTCATACAGAAGCCGTTCTATACCCCTAATAATTTTTGTTGCCCTTTTCTGAACCTTTTCCAATTCCAAGATAATTTTTTTGAGATGGGGCGACCACATACTGCATGCAGATGGATTTATATAGAGGCAATATGATATTTTCTATCTTCTTATATATCCCTTTCTTGATGATTCCCAACATTCTGTTTACCTTTTTGACTGCCGCTGCACATTGAGTGGATGATTTCAGGGAACTATCCACAATGACTCCAAGATTTTTCTTGCATGTTAACAGCTAATTTAGACCTCATTATTGCGTATGTATAGTTAGAATTGTGTTTTCCACTGTGCATTACTTTGCATTTATCAACATTAAATTTCATCTGCCATTTTGTTGCCCAGTCACCCAGTTTTGTGAGATCCGTTTGTAGCTCTTCGCAGTCTGCCAGGGAGTTAACTATCTTGAGTAGTTTTGTAACATCTGCAGATTTTGCCACCTCACTGTTTACCTCATTTTCCAGATCATTTATGAATATATTGAATAGGACTGGTCCCAGTACAGACCCCTGGCGAACATCACTATTTACCTCTCTCTATTCTGAAAACTGACCATTTATTCCTATCGTTTGTTTCCTATCTTTTAACCAGTTACCAATCTATAAGAGAACCATCTCTCTTATCCCATGACTGCTTATTTTGCTTAAGAGTCTTTGGTGAGGTACCTTGTCAAAGGCTTTCTGAACATCTAAATACACTATATCCACTGGATCCACGAGCGGCGCCAGGGTTTCTGATGCCCTAGATGGACGGCCGTTTCGCCACCCCCCGCAGCTCCAGTGGAGCTGCCGCAGTCGTGCTGGCGGGCGGTCCGCTGGTCTAAAGGCTCCGGTGGACCTGCCGCAGGCATGACTGCGGTAGGTCCGCCGGAGTCTTTAGACCAGCGCACCGTCCGCCGGCACAACTGCGGCAGCTCCACTGGAGCCGCCACAGCAGCAGACCATCCACCAGCACGACTGTGGTAGGTCCCCCGGAGCTGCGTGCCACCCCCTGGCAAAATAGCACCCCCCAAAAATTCTGGCGCCCTAGGCCATTGCCTAGGTCGCCTAAATGGTAGCGCCGGCCCTGACTGGATCTCCTTTGTCCACATGCTTGTTGACCCCCTCAAAGAATTCTGGTAGATTGGTGAGGCATGATTTCCCTTTACAGAAAACATGTTGACTATTTTCCAACAAATTATGTTCATCTATGTGTCTGACAACTTTGTTCTTTACGATAGTTTCAACCAATTTGACCACTACTGAAGTGCAGCTTAGCCTAACCAAAAGAAGGTTGAGGGGAGATATGACTGCTCTCTATAAATACACTGAGGGATAAATACCAGGGAGGGAGAAGAGTTATGTGAGTATCATTGCTGACACAAGAACAAATGGATATAAACTGGCCATCAACAAGTAGAGGCTTGAAATTAGGTGACGGTTTTTAACCATCAGAGGAGTGAAGTTCTGGAACTGTTTTTCAAGGGGAGCAGCAAGGACAAAAAAACCTAACTGGCTTCAAGACTGAGCTTGCGAAGTTTATGGAGGGATATGATGAGACTGCCTGCAATAGCATGTGGCCCATTGGTGACTGCCAGTAGCAAAAATCCCCAATGGCTGGAGAAAGGACACTAGATAGGGAGGGTTCTGAGTTATTATAGAGAATTCTGTCCCAGCTGTCTGCCTGGTGGGTCTTGTCCATATGCTCAGGGTCTAACTGATCACCACATTTTGGATTGGGAAAGAATTTTCTCCTGGGTCAGATTGGCAGAGACTCTGGGGCTTTTTCACCTTCCTCTGCAACATGTGGCTTGAGTCACTTGCAGGTTTAAACTAGAGTAAATGATGTATTTTCTCTAACTTTAAGTCTTTAAACTATGATTTGAGGATTTCAGTAACTCAGCCAAAAGTTAGGGATCTATTACAGGAGCGGGTGGATGAAGTTCTGTGGCCTGCAGTCTGCAGGAGGTCAGACTAGATCAGGGGTTGGCAACCTTTCTGAAGTGGTGTGCCGAGTCTTCATTTATTCACTCTAATTTAAGGTTTCATGTGCCAGTAAATACATTTTAACATTTTTAGAAGGTCTCTTTCTCTAAGTCTATAATATATAACTAAACTATTGTTGTATGTAAAGTAAGTAAGTTTTTAAAAATGTTTAAGAAGCTTCATTTAAAATTAAATTAAAATGCCGAGCCTCCCTGGCTGGTGGCAAGGACCCGGGCAGTGTGAATGCCGCTGAAATTCAGCTCGCGTGCCGCCTTCGGCACACGTGCCATAGGTTGCCTGCCCCTGGACTAGATGATCATGATGATCCCTTCTGGCCTTAAAGTCTATGAGTCTGATAGAGGGCTCATGTGACTTTGTGATAGTAATTGAGCCCTTCTCATGAATGCAATCAGAAATGCTTGGCAGAATCTATTTGCACTTGTGCGCTTTCTGAAGGAAAGGGATGAAAGAAGGAAAACAGCACAGTTAACTAGTCCTATCAAAAATATTCCCAGTATACCCTCCACAGGGGAGAAGAAATGATGCAGTGGAAAAGAATTTTTTTCACAACATTCTTATGGTCTTGCTACTCTGTGGGCAGAATATAAGTCCTTAACTGAGGCTCTTTCTCTCAGCTGCACAGTGTGTTGGGAACATACCATGCTGAATTACTGAAATAAAAAGGGACAAGTAGAGAATAGGGACAGAAAGAACAGCATATCCAGCCACTAAGATCATCTCCAAAATACCTCTGTCCCATCACATATATGATTCAATGTATTCCTTATTTGTGCAACACAAGACTTTAAATATTGTGGCAGCAGCCACCTGCAGCAGATCACTGTGTAGAAAGGTCTCTGCAATCTGGCACGATCTACATTTCAAACTATTCAGGGATTCTACCTTCCAAGTTTAACAGAAATAGCAAGTGCTCCATCTTCAGCAATAATCTGTGGTTTTTAAATGCCCTGTCTCCAATCCAAAAGTTTTAAAAAGATCATTTCCTGAATAAAATGTTTCAGAAAATGTTGTATTTTACGTTTCAGTTTTCTCAGGGTCTGTCTTTTTATTTGTCTTTTTGTACAGCACAGAGCAAGTTGTCAATGCTTAGCAAGTAGTAATAATAATAATTAATAATAATTAATACTAGCAGTATCCTTGGAAATGTTCTGCCGTAAAGCAGAGAAGATATAAAGAGCAAGCTTCATGCTAATTAATTCTGATTGTTTTGTTTTCAGTTCATCAGAAGATTTTGAATAGGCAACATCTTGCCTGAAATGTCCCCAATGAAAACACATGGTGTGACCGAGACTTTGCAGTAGATGAACACAAACTCCTTACTTATTTTCTTTTCAATCTACAGGCAGACTTGGCAAACCAGTATATTAAAACTGGAGTGAAGAATGTTGGCACTGTATTCCTTATGACCGATGCCCAGGTGGCTGATGAAAGGTTTTTAGTGCTGGTAAATGACTTGTTAGCTTCAGGTATGCATCCCATTGACTTTATTTCCATTCTCCGTTCCCATATAAACGTGCACATAGTAAAGTCTGCAGCTGTTCCATGGAAGAGATTCTAACATTTGCTAAAAATGACAACTAAACAAAGTAAGCTACACAATTTGTAAATTAACCCCCAAGGAAGAAAGCAGTGCTCAGGTCTTCTCAGAGGAGAAAGAGTCCACAAGCTAGTAGATTTTGGCCTTCTCAGACGTCTATGACCCAGTCAGTTAGTTTGTGCCCTACTTTCATAGCTCTTTAATTCTACTTATAATTGTTAAGTCACTTCTATGTGGGGCAATGTGCTAGCGGAGTGTGGAGTCAGAGGAAGTGTTTCATTGAAGGATGTGCAGTGTCCATCCCAATGAGAGGCAGTTTAGTCATATGACATAACTCCCACTAGTCCTGGTTACAGAGTTCACTGTTTGCCAGAGCTGGGTGACTAATGCAAAGCCATTGAAAGACCACGTGTTCGAATGTCAGATAGCTGTTCAGTCCAATCACGTTCCTTTCTTGTTAATTTTTCTAGACACATTTGTGTGTCTGGGTTTTGTATGCTTGGGGAATAGCTGTTCTTCCCATGAATACCCCGATTTCTATGCAGACCGTGACATTTGCATGTGAATTCAGCATTTGCATTTCACCTCACTCCCAGTTAGCTTAGCAGGACACAGAAGCAAAACAGTGGACTCAGATGACCAATGATACACCACAAATTTAGTGAATAACCATGAGTTGACATAGAATATTAGTATTGCATTCATTGCTGAAGCGAAGTTTGTGAACAGCCCACTGGCTGAAGTATGCTCATATTGTGTTCAAACAATCTGAACAGCAAATGAATTTGAAGATGCCAGAGACTGCGTGTGGATAATTCCTAATCAGGAAGAGGGGTTTAATTTGCTGGGTAAATTGTGTGTTGTGTATAGTTCCCCCAGCAACCCCATGTGCTGCCCACCTGTGGGGCCAACATGAGCATTCCCCTGCCCTAATTACAGCACTGTAGGTGCCTGTCGTCATGGAGGAGGCCCACACAGCCTCTCTTATAGTTTTCTGTTTCCCTTCCAGTCACCAGAGGGCTGCCCGTTTGCTTCAATGGGTCTGCTCTTAAATGAAGACATGATCTTTTTGACAGCAAGTCAGAGCTAGCTGATCAGTGAGGACTTTGATGGGGTGGTATAATGGGCTTATGAGGTCCTCTGGCTCCTTACGTGGAATTATTTTTATTTGCTTAGAAGGACCCATGAGAGCAGACCTCCCTCTCCATCAGCCCCAGGTAGGGTGGAGGGGGGTCCTTCTGCCATTCACCGTCTGTCTAAGGTAGCGATCTTGAGTCTATCCTCTTTCTCCTTTTCTCCCTTTGCTTGCCCATGTCTGTTTCACCCTTCCTTGCTTAAAATGGGGGAGGATAGGTGAGGAAGGGCAGATGATGTGACCATCCACTGGAAGTACATAGAAGGAAGAGGATGGCCTGGTGCTTTCCTGCTTATTCTCTGCCTTAGTCAACGTGGAGCTTTCTTTGTCTTCCTTTTGAGTGTGTGTGTGTTTGTCTTTCTGTCTTTATACATGTATGAGAAAGCTGCCTGCGATCCTGGAGATGATGATGACCAAGGAGGGCCAGGCTATCTAAGGGTGTGGGGGTGTCATTCCCAGCTCAGATCAGCGCCATCCAGAGGGAGGGGCAAGTGGGGCAATTTGCCCCAGGCCCCTAGGGGCCCCCATGAGAATACAGTATTCTATAATATTGCAACTTTTTTTAATGGAAGAGGCCCCTGAAATTGCCTTGCTTCTGGCCCCCTGAATCATCTGGGCAGCCGTGGCTCAGATAGACATACCCACACTAACTTTGATCAAGCTAATGTGCTAAAAATAGCAGTGTAGCCACAGAGGCATGAGCGGAGGGAGGGGCTAGCACCCCCCCAAATACAATCCTGGCTGGGACCCTAGGTACCTGCTGAGGTGGCTGGCCCATCCTGGCGCATGCGCTACAGCAAGCAGCTAAACTTCTATTTCTAGCACGCTATTCAATGAGATCTAGTGCAGATATACATCTAGCTCGAAGTGTATGCAGGCAGTCCTCAACTTTACGATGTTCGACGTATGATGAACAGCACTTATGATGCCCTGATTCACAATTGGTTTCAACTTCACGATGCTTGGTCCCATGATAGAGTGGAGTGAGGTTCTGAGTTACGACGTTTCAACTTACAACACAATTTTCAGGAACTGATTGTGTCGTTCGTTGGAGGACTACCTGTACTTAAACCTTTTCTCCCCTCTGGTCCATGGTTATGTGTCACTGGCTTAGAAGGCCTGCTGACCCCAGTGACTGGAGAAGGGGTAGATCCTGTTTCTGTGCCATTAGGATGATATTACATTTGCTTTTGAAGGCCTGTATTTCCCCAGAGTTACCTCATGTGGTAATGGGGATGCAGGGGTATCCCCTTTTCTAGGTACAAGGAAATACCTTGGTATCTCAGACCCCATGAGGCTAGGGCTGCCAACTTCATAATCACGCAAAACCAAACACTCCTGCCCTGCCCTTGCCCTGCCCCTTCCCCGAGGCCCTGCTCCTGGCCCACCCCTTCTCTGAGGCCCCGCCCTCACTCAGTCCAGCCCCTCTCCGTCGCTTGCTCTCCTCCACCCTCACTCACTTTCACTGGGCTGAGGTGAGACCAGAAATTAGGTGCGGGAGCAGGCTCTGGGCTGGGCCAGGGGGTTGGGGTGCAGGAGGGGGTGACGGCTCCAGCTGGGGTACGGGCTCTGGTCTGGGGCAGGGGCTGAGGGGTTTGGGATGCGGGAGGGGGCTGTGGACTGGGACCAAGAGGTTTTGCATGTGGAAGTGGGCTCTGGCTGGGAGTGTGGGCTCTGGCTGGGAGTGTGGGCCCTGGAGTGGGGCCGGAGATGAGGGATTTGGGGTTCAAGGGGGGGCTCAGGGCTGGGGCAGGGGGTTGAGGTGTGGGAGGGAATACGGGTTCCAGGAGGGAGTTTGGGTGCAAGAGGGGGTTCAGGACCGGGGTTGAGGTGCAGGGTGTGGGCTCCGGGGAGCTCAGGGCAGGGGTAGGGGGTTTGGGTGTGAGATGCGGGCTCTGGGAGGAAGTTAGGATGCGGGAGGGGGTTCCAACCTGGGGCAAGGGGTTGGGATGGGTGTGTGGGCTCCAGCCAGATGGCGCTTACCTCAGGCAGCTACCAGTCAGAGGTGCAGCAGGGCTAAGGCAGGCTTCCTAAGCAGGGCTAAGGCAGGCTCTGCGCTGTTTCCAGAAGTGACTGGCATGTCCGTCTCCTAGGCGCAGGTGCGGCCAGGCAGCTCTGCACGGTGTGCACTGCACGTGCTCACAGGCACTGCCACCAGAGCTCCTATTGGCCATGGTTCCTAGTCAGTGGAAGCTGCGCAGCCAGCACTTAGGGCTGGGGCAGCATGCAGCGCTTCCCTGATCACACCTGTGCCTTGGGGCCGCAGGGACATGCCAGCGGCTTCCAGGAGCTGCACGGAGTCAGCCTTAGCCCTGTTGCACCGCTGCCCGGACGTTTAATGGCCCAGTCAGCGGTGCTGACCAGAGCCACCAGGGTCTCTTTTCGACCTGCCGTTCTGATTGAAAACCGGACACCTGGCAACCTTAAATGAGGCAATAACTGTAGATAACTTGTGACTTTTCATGGCAATGTCTGTAGCAGCTCAGGGGGAAAGGATGTTTTCTGATTGGTTGATTTGGCTGCTTGCTTCTAATTGGTTGCATGTTTTATGTATGTTTGTTTGTTTTATTTGTTGTATTTATCATCATAACTTAATAAAGAGGAGTAACATTTTGCTGGTTTCTGATCACCTGCTGTTTTCCCTCTCAATTGTTAATACCAAATAAAGCTCAGATTTTATCTGATAAGATAATGATCATTTCAGTCCAGACAGGGGTCAGAAGGAGATAAATTAGGGAGTAGTAAAGTAAGGAATCACTACAATTCTGTTTGCATGCATACACTGTTGGTAATTAACTGAACGTACCATTAGCTTTTTAACCATAGCGATCTGTCATTTATTTGAATACAGCTGCAGATGGCATTTTTGAAGAGCTGCGGAACTTGCCTATGTAACAAATTACTTTGCAAAACTGAAATGATTCACTGTTGCGTAAGGCATATTGGGGATTAGATTTACTGAAATCTAAGTAGTAGAGTAAATCAGAAAGCAAATCATTTGCTATACCCTGATTCTGAGATTAGAAAGTACTTTCAGCTTCTGCTTGTTTTAAGGTTGTGGGAATGTTGGTTTAATTAATTACCAGTAAATCAGCTGTTCCTAGGCAGATGTGGCCTGCTCCTGTATCATCTCCAATCTGATGAGAGGCTTTCTTGGATCTGTGCTATGGAATCCAATGCGCCAGTCTGTATGAGAGCTCTGCTCCACGCACGACTTATACCATCAAGGTAAAAATTCCAGTTTGCCTGTTAGTTTGTAAAAGTGTGATCCTGTTTTTCCCAGGTGAAATTCCTGATCTTTTCCCTGATGATGAAGTTGAAAACATCATCAGCAGTGTGAGAAACGAAGTCAAAAGCCAAGGACTGGTGGACACCAGGGAAACCTGCTGGAAATTCTTCATAGACCGCGTTCGACGACAGCTAAAGGTAAGACTATATTCCCGGGAGACTTAGCATCCCTACCCTTGGGCTCAATGCAGGGGTGACCCTACAGAATGAAATTCCATGGCCTATGTATACAAGCCGTCAAACTAGGTGATCTAATAGTCCCTTCTGGCCTTAAAGTCTATGAATACCTGAATTGTCCAACATCACCAAACGGCACTTCAGTTGAAGGAACATACCACCTCTGATCATTGCACCCATACCTTTGTATAGTAATATGATGATTAGGAATTTCTGTCCACTATTTTTCACATATTGAACTAGTAAGAAGACAAACAGTGACTTATAACATTTTCTTAAACATATATATTTTTTTATATTTCTCCATATTTACTTAAACACAATCTCTCACTCCCCCAAAATGGTGATTTTTCCCCACAGACCTCTGCTAAAATACTATAGACCTTTCCTTTTTTTTAGGTGGTACATTGGGATTTTAGCCCTGGAGTCACATGGCTAAATCCTTGACTGCTTCTTGGAAAATCTAGGCCAAGGGGTCTATCTTAACCACATGTAAGCCTGGTAACTTGATGCTTTGCAGCTATGAGAACTCAAATCGGTTGTCTTCAATCATGAGAGTCATGGCATCTAGACTAGAGATGAGTTTTGATATTTCAGTGCTAAAGTGTTGCTTCTACCTACAGCACAACTTCTCAAATCTGGAAGGTCTTATAAATAAAGAGACCCCAGTCTGACATGGGGGGTGGGGTGGGAATCTTATATTCATTTTGAGACTCTTTGGGTTTTAATGTCCCTAGGTTTCTTATTTGATTGGGATGTAGAATTGCATAGGAAAATTACTCCTGCTAGAGTATCGGGTGACTTCCTTAACCTTTGTGCCTGCCAGTTGGACATTAGGTCATCATACAATAAATCCAATTATTACCCAATAGGAAGGCTTCTTTCTTTTTTTTTATTAATTTGTTTCACTCCAACTCATTATCACTTTACATCTGCAGAGGTTGCATCAGTGCCAAACATTGTTATTGTCCGGAGGAGCGAGTCTTTTCCTTGTCAGGATGAGGCTACCCTTACATTACAAGTGTGATATTGACTTTGCTACAACTAAACAAACACACTCAGCATTTCACGCTGCATCCTGCGGTAGGAGACATGGTTCCTGAGAAGTTGCAGAAGATCTTTTGGAAATATACCTAATTTTGGCTATAGCTTTGTTTAAGTTATCAGACTTGGAGAGGACAGGTGGTAGAAGCATTGGGAGCTCAGGGGATCCTAGAACATGCACAGCACAGAAACATGCCACTGGAAGCTCACTCACATGTTATTTGAACTTGCTAAAATACAAAAAAAAGCAGTTTGAAGATTTGCCAAAGGGTGGGCCCTCCTAGTTGCCAGAGAAAGCACTGTGGGATAAGGAGCTAAGCGCAGCAAGAAGTTGAAAGCAAGCACACCTCCTGCAGGAACTACTCAATGCCCCACTTCCTGTTGAGACTCATTCTGTGTCACTCCCACACACAAACTCTCTGGGGTGGGGACTGTGTCTTTTGCTAGGTGTTTGGACCACACCTGATGCAATAAAACCTCCATCTCAGCTTGGGGCATCTGGTGCTTCTGCAGAAACAGTCATAGTAATAAATAATAATAATGATACCACCACCAGGTAGTAGCAGTAGAGAGTGAGACACAGAACACAGTCAGGCTAGAATACAGCAGCATCCCTAGGGCAATGAAACAGGGCTGAGAGTGAGGAGCTTCCTGACGTGTGTTGGTGTAAACCAGCTTCTTGGCTGTATTGTACCATTGTGCTTGTGTCTGAGTGACATGCTCAGGGAGGTGCTTGAGAACTGGGCACCCAGCTTGTCAGTGGCAGCTGTGCATGTAGTCTCAATCCAGTGGGTTGAGGAGCGGAAAGGGGACTATCAGAGAGCTCATAGATGCCTGAGGGCCAGCCCAAGCCCCTCTGCAATGTGAAGCTCCTGACAGGCAGCATCAAATAGTGCCACTGCTTGAGGTTCTTAACTGCCCCTAGTGAAGGGTTGCTATGGTAGAGCATATCTCCATGGCCCCCTCTCCCAGACATGTCCCCTAGGCTAGGAAAGTGGGAGGTAGGGGAACAGCTGCACCAGCAGAATGTTCCCCTCTGGTACAGGAATCTATGCTGGGCATCTGTGGCAAGGTTATGGCTCCTTTGGGCCACCTGAATCCCCTCATGACCAGTGCCCTGCACTGGAAATGTACCCTATGGTCAAAGGATAGGTGGAATTTCCACTAAGGGAGGATTGTTTTGATTCATTGAGACTTGGCTCCATGCTTCCATTTCCTTGTTCTTTCTCATTAACAACATGATAGGGAACGGCTGTTCTGGGGTCAGCTGTTAAGTGTTGCCAAATTCTTTACTGCATTTAATAATGGAAACCCACGCTCTGTGTAATAAGCCAAGAAGCAGACTATAGCATGCATTGTACACCTAGTGTCACAGGTTTGATAAGCACAGGAGTGGATCTCAGACCGAACAGCAGACTGGAGGAGAGCAAATGTCAATATGTACAGCCATTTTGCCTCCCCCCACTCAGGGCCTATGCGTACAGCATCTAGCACAGTGGGGTTCTGGCCCATCACTAGGACTCCTACGATCATACAAATATTTAACAACAACAACAACAACAGTAATTAATAATGGAGCATAGCTTGGCAGTACCTGAGGGTTGGGGCCTGGAGCTTTACCCGGCACACACAGACAAGTGCAAGAGGCCATATGCCTAAATCTAAGGCTGTAGAAGGAACAGTATGTTGGTGTTGTTTTGAAGTAGTGGGTGATCATGTTATTAAAGACTGGATTTCATAGCCTCGGATAGACACACATAGGCTCTTGGAGTGTGTACTGCTCTGTGCATGAGAGACAGAGTTTGTAAAAGCCAGTTAGATCAGAATACTCAGTAAGCCATACTAGATAAAGGGCCTGATTCTCATTGATGCTAAGGCCCCTTTCCACCACTCCACACCCTAGGTCTACAGCTATTTACAGCCATTTCAAGGCCCCTTTATGCTGCCAGAGTGGTGTATAAATGAAAGCCAGGCCCTAAATATGCAGCATTGAGTAACAGTGAAAATTTGCTAGGTTCCGCCAGCAGGGTGATTCTGGCCCATTTGTAGCCATAGTGTAATCCACAACTCCAGGGTGTGGTGCTCTGTCCCCTCTAGTGACACTGAGGCCAGGTCTACACGAAGCGCGAAAATTGATTTTAGATACGCAATTTCAGCTACGAAAATAGCGTAGCTGAAATCGATTATCTAAAATCGATGTACTCACCCGTCTTCACCGTGCGGGATCGATGTGCGCGGCTCGCCATGTTGATTCCGGAACTCCGTTGGTTTTGGTGGAGTTCCGGAATCGATGTAAGCGCGCTCAGGGATCGATATATCGCATCTAGATGAGACGCGATATATCGATCCCCGAGCAATCGATTGTAACGCGCTGATACGACGCGTCGTATAGACGTGGCCTGAGACCACTTAGAGATTAGTGAGTCTGCTCTACAGCCTTAGCTAACAGACACATGGCTTTTAGCTCATGCAGTAGAGGCTCATGCATTTAACTCCAGAGGTCCCAGGTTGAATCCCGCCCGCCGACAACTGGGGTCTGTTGGCATTAAAACAGCAGCACTTCAGGGGAGCAGTTTGTTTTTATTTCAGAGAGAAAGGAGTGCTGGCTGTTCGGTTATGTTGTTTTATGTGGAATTTCCAACTGCAGACACGCCGGCCCAAGATGCAAAGGCTTAAAGCTCAAAAGATCATTCTGGGTGCGGCTCCTGATCTTACTCTGAAATCCTCCTGGGGAGTCATTCTCCCAACAGGGAAAACCAAAAACTGCAGCTATGTCAGGTGCGTCCCCGCCTGCTGCCCTGCCTCTTTTTACTCCTCAGGTCGCTCTTTGTTTCTCACCTGTTGGTAACAAGCTGAGAGTTCGCAGCAGGAAATTCCCAGCTGTGGTGAACTGCACAGCGATAGACTGGTTCCACGAGTGGCCTCAAGTGGCATTGGAGTCTGTCAGCCTGCGCTTCCTGCAAGAAACTGAGAACATTGAGGTGAGGTTCCAGCAGAGGCAACCACTGCTGACTCTGCAGCTCCTGGTCTGTCAGCTGCAAGTCCTTCCAGCCCAAGATGGACCCTGAGTTCCCCGGTGCACTCACCGTTAACTCATCAGCTAGTCATGAGCTGCTGTAGCCTTGGCTTCATTCGCAGAAGTGAGAAGCTGCTGCATCCAAGCCCAGCCTGAAGTCCTCTGCAAGAGAGGGCTGTAACTCAGTCATAGTGGTGCAGTCAGCACCCAGCTTCCGCAGCAACCTGCTATTACTGTAAGCAGTACATTCAGACTGAATTCCCAGTAATGTTACAGTAGAGCCTCTGAGGACACACACACCCCTTCAGGGGTCAGGATTGTGTTGGTGGCTCAGGTAGTGTAAACTGAGGTTTACAACTCAATCTGGACAGTAGCCAGACTGGGTTCCTTTCTGCTGACACTTGCATAATTATTCCCCGCAATATACTTCTTTTGCTGCATATGTGTCTGAGAATTTTTAGGTATTCTCAAGAGCAAATACATTTGAAGCTCAGTTTGACGTCTACTTAATACTCAACTAACAGCTAAATGGATTTATTCGTTTAGCTTTTCTGCATAGTATTTAGTTGAGTTATATTGTTTAGAATGTCTCTTTTAATGAGCATGTATTTTCCTGTCTGTACAGAACTGTTCTTATTTAATTAGTAAAAGGGATTTATTATACACAAATGAATGGTATAAAAATTACTCAGTACAGTATGTTCAAATGTTGAGCACAAGTAACAGCAAATGGAGAAATTCTAGAGAGAGTAAATTAAGGAAGAGCTCAAATGAGATGCTACACAGTCAATTGTGCTGTAGTAGAAGGCAATAATGAATAAACTTCCTTACTTTTTGTTTTGTTTAAAATATCATCTTTCATTTCAGCTTTCAGTGAAAGTCTCAATAAGCAAGTTTATGGCGTATGTCCATACAAGTGTCAATGAGATGTCCCGGTCTTATCTGAGCAATGAACGTCGCTATAACTACACCACGCCCAAGTCATTCCTCGAGCAAATCAAACTCTACCAAAATTTGTTATTTAAAAAAGGCAAGGAGCTGACAGCAAAAATGGAGCGACTGGAGAATGGCCTGCAGAAACTCAACAGCACATCTGCACAGGTGAGAAGACCCTTCCCTTGTCTCTGGTCTGAATGCTGATTTGTTTAATTGTTTCTCACCTCAGTGCCTGCTATGCTCCAGTTTGGAAGAAAAACTGCAAATTAAAAGTGGAATACAGGTAGTGAATGTCTGTTCTGGATCCTGGCTTTAGAATCCCCACCTCTCCCGTCCAGGGTTTGGGCTCAATTCTCAGATGAGACAAGCTTCTATTCCAGGGGTAGGCAACCTATGGCACATGTGCTGAAGGCAGCACGTGAGCTGATTTTCAGTGGCACTCACACTGCCCGGGTCCCGGCCACTGATCCAGGGGGCCCTGCATTTTAATTTAATTTTAAATGAATCTTCTTAAACATTTTAAAAACCTTATTTACTTTACATACAACAGTAGTTTAGTTATATATTATAGATCTATAGAAAGAGACCTTCTAAAAATGTTAAAATGTATTGCTGGAGCACAAAACCTTAAATTAGAGTGAATAAATGAACACTCAGCACACCACTTCTGAAAGGTTGCTGACCCCTGTTCTATTCCATGCGGAGGGATGTGGGGGCGGGGGGAGAGGGAGAGTGAGGGTGTGTGTGTGTGTGTGTAAAGCCAGCTGCTGTCGTTCTAAACTAATCACTGCACAAGCAGAGAATCAAGTAGAGATCAATTTGATAAGTAGGTTTATGTAATTATGGTAATTGTTTCTCAGCTACACATAATATAGTATCTTTGCATAGTCTGGGCCAGAGTGAGACCTGGAGTAAGGTCAAGGGAGCCGAAGTCAATGATTTTGCCACTGCTTACACCAGATCTGCATCTGTGCAGCTTCAGCTACACATTGTGTCTTGTCATACTGCCATGGATGTGTGATAAAAATGGATAATGATGGGATCATTTTCCCTTACAAATCAGGATACATGTTTTTAAGAAGCCCTAGTTAATAAGCATTCCTGAATAACCCAGTAGACTGAAATCCACTTGTAAAGAACCTAGCTGGATAAACTGCTAACATGATGACTGGCTGTATATTGTTCTGGGTATTTGGCAACTCTCTCGACTATGCAGAAATTGGCACTGCATTTCAATCAAATGCCCAGTGTTCCTTTGGAACCACTTCATCATCAGTTCTACCTTTCTTGCTAAATCCCTCCCACCCACTCTATTTTACACTTCATTATAATCATAGATCCATAGGGTTAGAAGGGACCACAAGGGTCATCTAGTTTAACCCCCTGCCAAGATGCAGGATTTGTTGTGACTAAACCATCCAAGACAGATGGCTCCTCCTTTTGAAAACCTCCAATGAAGAAGCTTCCATGGTTTCCCTACACAGTCTGTTCCATTGTCGTACTGTTCTTACAGTTAGGAAGTTTTTCCTGAGTTTCAATCTAAATCTATCATGCTGTAGTTTGAACCCATTGCCTCTTGTCCTGTCCTCTGGCAAGAGAGAACAACTTTTTCCCTTTTTTTTATGACAGCTTTTCAAGTATTTGAAGACCACTATCATGTGCCCCCTTAATCTCCTCTTTTCCAAACTTAACGTGCCCAGTTCCTTCAGCCTTTTCTCATATGGCTTGTATTCCATCCCTTTGATCATCTTTGGCACTCACCTCTGTAAACTGCCCAGTTTCTCTATATCCTTTGTATACATTGGTGACCAAAGCTGGACACGGTACTGCAGCTGAGGCCTAACCATTGCCGAGTAAAGCTGTACTGTCACCTTCCGTGACTTGCATGCTATGCCTCTGCTAATGCAACCTAAAATTGCATTTGCATTTTGTGAAGCAGCATCACATTGCTGACTCATGGTGAGGTTGTGATCCTCCACAACTCCCAGATCTTTCTGAGTAGTGATGCTGCCAAGCCAGTTATCCCCCATTCTGTATTTCTGCATTTGATTTTTCTTCTCTAAGTGTAGCACCTTACATTTGTCTTTCTTGAATTTAATTTTATCTATAGCCCAGTTCTCCAATATATCAAAATCCCCCTGAATTTTAGTTCTATCCTCTAAAGTGTTGGCAGCCTCCCCATAGCATTGTGTAATCTGCCAATATGATCAGTATGCTCTTTATTCCTAAATCCTGATAATTAATAAAGATGTTAAATGACACTGGAACTGGAACAGATCCCTGTGGAACCCCACTCGAGACCTTCTTCCAGTCTGACATCGTTCCATTAATAGTTACTCATTTTGTGGTTGTTTAACTAAGTATGTATCCACTTAACAGTAGTTTTGCCAAGCCCACATTTCTCCAGCTTACTTATGAGATTGTCATGTGGGACTGCGTCAAAAGCCTTGTTAAACTCCAGGAATATTATGTCCATCACATTTTCCAGGTATTAACCTAGGTAAGGAATCTCTTATCTACTTTTTTGTGCTAAGGAAAATGGACCCAACTTGATGCCACCCAAACCAGAATGTAGAATGAGGGGAAGAGGGGTATACTGAGAAAACCCCAGTAGGGACCAGCAGGCTTAATCTTTTCCATTTGAACTAACTGGACAATACTGGTGTTGGAAGCTTTCCCTCTGGTGCCCAATGGAGAATGGAGATTGCTGCAGACAGGCTATGTATGGGCTATATCTTCAGTACTGCTGAGTACCCATAACTGCAAAGGAAGTCAAAGGGAGCTGCAAGCACTCAGCACCTTTTACACATTGGGCCCTATGTGTAGCTTGCTCAGTCTGGGGACAAAGCATCTTCTGTAATCTGCAGCTTGCAGTTTTTATGATATTTAATGATGGAGAAGATGGCTCGCATCTGTGTTTCTTACTGGCAGCAAACTCTAATACTAAAACAAACACCGAAGCCCCTACTACTTTAGGAATGGTTTCCTAGATGTCTCAGTAGGCATTTATTTACAAGGTCAAACACAGTATCAGCAGTGTCCCAGGAGTCTGGGATGAAATGTGAAGCTTGTAATGATCAGCATGGCTTTCTCCTGCCTTCTCTTTTCCTTGCAATTTTTCTGGTGTTGTGGGATAGGCTATCATGAAGCTTGAAGTTGATTTCACATTGGACTAGAATTGAAGCAAGTAGTGATTGTTCATAGAGTTGACTGACATTAAAACCACAGTTTTCAAACTTGGATGTGCAAAATTAAGCACCTAGGTAAAACTGACCTGATTTTCAGAGGTGCTGAGCAGTCACAGCTGCCATTGATTTCAGAACAAGTTCTGGATACTTAACACTGATGACAACCAGTCCACTTATTTAGATGCCTGAAGATGGACATAGATGCCAACTTCCAAGCAGTCTGGTTGGGAAATGTCAGCCTGACCTCAATGGAAATTACATGAGTTCTATTGTGCAGAGTGGACTGCAAGTGCAAAGGGGCAGATGCTCTGTCCCTCTCAAGTGTGTAGTCTGGTGTTTTTTTATTAAATGGGATTTTGAAGGCTTTTTTATTTTTTTTTATTTTTTAGCAGGGAAAAAGAATTTTGACATCTATATAGGGAACAAGCTGTGCCCCAAGGCTAAGGGTGATGGTCCTGATCCACAAAGGGACTTAAGCTTTGTGACACTGAGTGTCCCTCTCCTGGAATCAGGCAGCTTAGGTGCCTAAGCCGTTTCTTGTGAGAATGATTTAGGCAGCTGCTTAGTGGCACCCAAAATGGCCAGAAGAGGAGGTGGTGGTGCTGCCTACATTATCACTTTATCCTAGTGGTAAGATCACTCACCTGAGAGGTGAGACCCCCCATTCAGATCCTTTCTCCTTCACAGGCAGAGGGGGGAATTGAACCTGGATCTCCCCTGTCACAGGTGAGTGCTCTAACCACGTGGCTAAAAGCTATAAATTGGCTACTTCCTTTCTCTGGCCAGATTTTGAATGGGACTTAATCTGTATGGACTCTGAGCGTGCGTACCAGATTGGACCTCACAGGAGAGCTGGTGCTCCTCTACTGATCCTTCCCCACTTTATGGATCGCTCTGGGGCTTATGTGGGAGAGACGCGTCTGGAGACTTAGTGTCAGTCAGCAGTGCACCTGACCAAAGATGGACACATCAGTGCCAAGAACTTTTACCCTGAAAACTTAGGTGCTGAGTGACTGTAGATGCCTGCAGAGTTAGGCAGCAGCTGAGTGGGAGTTTTGTGGACCACAGTGGTGCCTAAAATTGGATCTTCTGTGCCTAAATACCTTTGTGGATCCAGGCCTGTGCTCCCATTCAGAATGTAGTTCTCACTGCTCTTGGTGCCTGGTAGTTAATGGCTAGTTAATTATAGGTATTGAATATGTTGTGGCACCTCAGGACACTTATCTTAACCTGGGAACTTGCAATCTTTTCTTGAATTAGCCATTCTAGTTTCAAAATCCCCCCCTTTTGGGATTTGGAAATCTTGGCATTCATGATTAGCTTCTGTTTTAGGTAGCTGTCTTTCATTAGCTTATGTGCTAAACAAAACTTCAGACAATGGCTGTCCTCCATTTCCAGAAAAGTCACAGCTAGCTCCCAGGGTAGGAAGACCTTAATGAAACTGGAGAAGTGTGCTGGTTGAGTAATTTATTTTTCAGAGCTACGTCCAATAAAAAGAAGTCTCTTCAAAGCCCTGTTGCTGAGTTAACTTTTAATATGACTTTTGTTAAAATTGCATTGTTGAATTCTAGATCCAGGTCTCGCCTGCTGTACCAATTAATTTCTGACCTTTGTGATGCAATGTTTGTGTTCTTGAAATGCAGCATGGGCATTCAGATTAAATGTGCCTGCTGGGAGCCTGCCCTCCAGGTTTTCTGTTATTTAATAATTCTTCTTGCTGTGTTCCTGATCATAGTCAAGCCTTTCCTATCTCCCAGTTGGAGTCACAGTGCATTTCCCTTGAATGTCTGGCTTGCTTTGTTCTTTTCCTTTCTCCTCCACCTTAGACATTGCTTATCTGCCTAACCAGAACACATAAAAGCGTCTCACAGAATCTTCCCATTTCTTAGCCCAGTTGGTGATTGCACACTCTGTATTACTATTCGTTGATAATCTCATTATCTATGCTGAGGCACTCTTGGATCTTTTTGCTAACATGCTGATCTCATCAGTCTTGAGATGATAATCGGGAAGGAGCATGCTAAAATTTTCAAATTTCCTTGGGGTTTTCACTTACAGTCATTTCTCAACACCTCGTTCTTTCTCTTATCAGACATGGCCTTAGAGGGCAGGTCTCCCTTTCCTCCGCCCATTGCCTTTCTGCCATCTTCTGGTAAAAATGTATCTTTTATGCTTGCATCAGTGCTGCCGGGCACATGAAGGGTTAATGTTTTAGGTCTCACTGTACCCAGAAGCAGCGCTAACTCTTCTGCAAAAGCATCAGAGAATCCTGTGGCACCTTACAGACTAACAGACGTTTTGGATCATGAGCTTTCGTGGGTGAATACCCACTTCGTCAGATGCATGTAGTGGAAATTTACAGGGGCAGGTATATACATGCAAGCAAGTTAGAGATAACGAGGTTAGTTCAATCAGGGAGGATGAGGCCCTGTTCTAGCAGTTGAGGTGTGAAAACCAAGGGAGGAGAGACTGGTTTTGTAGTTAGCAAGCCATTCACAGTCTTTGTTCAACCCTGAGTTGATGGTGTCAAATTTGCAGATGAATTGAAGCTCAGCAGTTTCTCTTTGAAGTCTGGTCCTGAAGTTTTTTTGCTGCAGGATGGCCACCTTAAGGTCTGCTATAGTGTGGCCAGGGAGGTTGAAGTGCTCTCCTACAGGTTTTTGTATATTGCCATTCCTGATATCTGATTTGTGTCCATTTATCCTTTTCCGTAGTGACTGTCCAGTTTGGCCGATGTACATAGCAGAGGGGCATTGCTGGCATATGATGGCGTATATTACATTGGTGGACGTGCAGGTGAATGAACCAGTGATGGTATGGCTGATCTGGTTAGGTCCTGTGATGGTGTCGCTGGTGTAGATATGTGGGCAGAGTTGGCATCGAGGTTTGTTGCATGGATTGGTTCCTGAGCTAGAGTTACTATGGTACGGTGTGCAGTTGCTGGTGAGAATACGTTTCAGGTTGGCAGGTTGTCTGTGGGCAAGGATTGGCCTGCCACCCAAGACCTGTGAAAGTGTGGGATCATTGTCCAGGATGGGTTGTAGATCCCTGATGATGCGTTGGAGGGGTTTTAGCTGGGGGCTGTATGTGATGGCCAGTGGAGTCCTGTTGGTTTCTTTCTTGGGTTTGTCTTGCAGTAGGAGGCTTCTGGGTACACGTCTGGCTCTGTTGATCTGTTTCCTAATTTCCTCGTGCGGGTATTGTAGTTTTGAGAATGCTTGGTGGAGATTTTGTAGGTGTTGGTCTCTGTCTGAGGGGTTAGAGCAGATGCGGTTGTACCTCAGTGCTTGGCTGTAGACAATGGATCGTGTGATGTGCCCGGGATGGAAGCTGGAGGCATGAAGGTAGGCATAGCGGTCGGTAGGTTTTCGATATAGGGTGGTGTTAATGTGACCATCACTTATTTGCACCGTGGTGTCTAGAAAGTGGACCTCCTGTGTAGATTGGTCCAGGCTGAGGTTGATGGTGGGGTGGAAGTTGTTGAAATCGTGGTGGAATTTTTCTAGAGTCTCCTTCCCATGGGTCCAGATGATGAAGATGTCATCAATGTAGCGTAGGTAGAGAAGGGGCGTGAGTGGACGAGAGCTGAGGAAGCGTTGTTCCAGCTCAGCCATAAAAATATTGGCGTATTGTGGGGCCATGCGGGTGCCCATAGCAGTGCCACTGATCTGGAGATATATATTGTCATCAAACTTGAAATAGTTGTGTGTGAGTATAAAGGCACAGAGCTCAGCAGCCAGTTGTGCTGTGGCATCATCAGGGATACTGTTCCTGACAGCTTGTATTCCATCTGTGTGTGGGATGTTTGTGTAGAGAGCCTCTACATCCATGGTGGCTAGGATGGTGTTTTCTGGGAGGTGACCAATGCATTGTAGTTTCCCCAGGAAAGCAGGTGTGTCACGGGGGTAGCTGGGAGTGCTGGTAGTATAGGATGTGAGTAGAGAGTCCACATATCCAGACAGTCCTTCAGTGAGAGTGCCAATGCCTGAGATGTTGGGGCGTCCAGGATTTCCGGGTTTGTGGATCTTGGGTAGTAGATAGAATAAGCCTGGTCGGGGCTCTACGGGTATGTTGATTTGTTCTGGTGTTAGTGTAGGGAGTGTCCTGACTAGATGGTGCAGTTTCTTAGTGTATTCCTCAGTGGGATCTGAGGGAAGTGGCCTGTAGAATTTGGTATTGGAGAGTTGTCCGGCAGCCTCCTTTTGGTAGTCAGACCTGTTCATGATGACAACAGCACCTCCTTTATCAGCCTCTTTGATGATAATGTCAGGGTGGTTGGGACCTCAGGAAGTCATCTAGGTGCTTGTTGTGTCTGGTGAGGGACACATTGAGGAACGATGCTCCCTCTGTAAGTCCATCAAGAGGAGGACTCAGGTGGCAAGAAACTTAGGATTGGAGCAGCACCTTCAGGCCTGCTTTGGCACTGAGGCCCTGGTCTGATCAACGGTCACCTTTGGAACCATCAAGTGATGCTGCTCCACATCCCATCATTGATCTCAGTACTGTCCTTGGCCTTGGTGCCAGCACCTCCTTCTGTACTAGGTTGAAGTGTGTCTTGCTTGGGACGACCTGTGCCAATTCCCTTTTCCTCTTCAGCACTCGTGCCACTCCCATGTTGGGCTTCAGATGAGTCTGATTGTTTGTTTGCTCCATTGTCACCAGAGAATCTCTGGGATTCCTAGAGATCCAGGTCAGGGTCATCTTCTCCTTTATTGTCTCCCGATAGACAGCAGAGACCATCCTCAAATCAATATTGCTTCCGAGGTTGGCATTGTTCCCGCAGAAAGGAGATGGGCTCTTGGCCTGGTACTTGCTGGACACCAGTGTCATATCCATTTTCCTAGTGGCCTCCTTGGAATTCTTGAGCACGATCACTCCAGAGCAAGATCATCAGTCCCATTGGTGGCTCCCATTCCTGAACCACTGCAGCTACAAGCAACCATTGAGTTTGTTCCCTGTGGGCCTCCAGGGTTATCCTGACCGGATCTTGTGGTTCAAGAATAGGATCCATCATTGGCACAGCAAAGTGCTTCTTCATCCTCTCCAACCACTCTGGGCTGGGCTTCTCCTCTGCCTCAATGCCTGAGCACTTTAAGGCATATCAGGACCACCTTAGGCATATGACCACTATCTTTAGGCATCCAGGCTGAATTTCTGCAAGAGAATATGAATGAGATGCAGGATATTCTCCAGTCATTAGCTCCTAGGAGAGTAGCCCTCTCAATAAATCAGTCTGTCTTGGAGCATTCAGAGCCCCTCTGGAATATTCCTGCTTCATTGCCTCCCAAGGCAATGCTTGCAGTGAAGCGGTACTTCATCCACATGCAGGGTTTTGAGGGCCTTTGCTCTCACTCGGGCCCTAACTCTCTGAGGTAACTGCAGTGAATGACAGGGCACAAAAGGGAAGGTATAAATCTATGTCTTAGGACGAAGAGTCCAAAAGGATGGACTTGATGGGGAGCAAGATTTATACCTCTTTTTCCATGCAGATGGGCATTGTGAACCAGCAGGCATTGCTCTATAACTACAACTTTGTTAACTGGGTGGCATAAGTTTGTGGACAAATTGCCAGAAGCCCCTAGGGAAGAGTTTAAGGCGTGTTGCAGAAGGCTGTATGGTAGCCAAGACATTTTAGTCAGTGTTTTCATGTCAGTGTTTTCAAACTCCAGGGTAGAAAGGTTCTTAAAAGGAGTCACTGATAACTCGGATAACTTCAGATCTTCCACTCAGAATCCTGCACATCCATGCACCCCATTCTGTCCCCCTTTCTTCTAGAAATGCCCCCACTGACCATGTGAGTCCCTGCACTGTTCCTGTCCTGTCTCCTCAATTCCTCAACCTGCTGGTCCTGTCCCAAGATCTGCCTCTCCGTGGGGAGGAGGTCTGAGGAGAGAGAACCAGGCTGTGCTGGACAGCCAGAGGGACGGGAGATGAGAAGACGTTGCAGGGGCAGTAAAGAGACTACCATGCTGCAGTGCATTCTTTGGCTGGGTAAATATTGTTGACGAGCCAGAGGCACTGGAAGGTGAGAGTGGGGATGCTGAGAAAAGCCAAAGAAATTAAATGCCCTAAAACATAATTAAAGCAGAGTTAAGGTTGCCCAGTGCTGCCTTATGCCCTTCCAGAATGTGGTGAGCGTCTAAACATAGACCACTGAAAACCAGAAAATGAAGAGTCAAGGTACATGCTTCCCCCAGACAACCTTAACTCTGCCCCCTGGAGCTTGCAGTAGCCACTGGGAATGGTTCAGTAGTGTTGATGCCATCATAAGTAGGCCTGGAGAAGGACTGTGGGAAGGTGTCATTGTGTTTTGTCCCAGATTTGAATTGCATCACTTATCTGCATGCATTCCAGCTATGTTCACTATGGTAGGTGTGACTGTGTTAAATGGCGGAGAGATTATTTGAAACAGTTTGGCAGAGCCATCACTGTGATATGAGGAGGGGTGCACATGTACCTTGAGGGATCCAGGCTGCCTGATTTCAGTGCAGTGTTCTGTAGGTTGTGTCAGTTGCAGTGCACAGGGGTCTTACTGGCATGGAGCTTGTCAGCAGTCTGATGGCAGACGTGACGGTGGCCTGTAGGGTTTAAGTGAAGGCAATAACTCAGAAGGAATCTTCAGGGCAAGGGTGAAGGAGAGGTAACATTTAGGAACTCCGGGTGGTTTGGGTGATGGTTGAGTGTAGGCCAGGAGTAGGTAGCACCTGATCATTATGCCCGATCTAACCACAAGCTTTGCATGAGCAAAAAGAAGGTGTTAGACTGTGTCCCACAGGGAGCTGTCCCCAGGGTGTTCCATGCATCAGCAAGGATAAAGTATGGGTGTTACTAGCATGCTGGGGTATTGCTCAAAGAGGACAAAACTAAGGATGCGCTATCGGGGTGATGTGTCCCTTACCTTCCTATTTCTTGGTTCTCAGAGGTTTATGTTTAGCCTCTCTCCACATTCTGGAATGGCACAAGGCACCACTGGCAACCTGAACTCAGCATTGACAAAGTTTTGGGCCATTTAGCAGATGCATTAGCACTGTAGATGCATTACACAACTTGTGTATGTGGTGACATATGGTACCCTAAACCTTGATTCAGCAAGGTACTTAAACCCGTGAGTGTAACACTGACAGACCCCGGTCATCAGTGGGCAGGATCAAACCTGGGACCTCTGCAGCAAAATGTATGAGCTCAAAGCGACGTGGTTCTTAGCTAAGGCTGTAGCAGACTCATTAATCTCTGAGTGGTCACGGTGCCACTAGAGGGAACAGAACACCACACCAAAGAGGTGTGTGAGTTACATAAGCAATCCTATTGATATCACTCGTGCTGTTCACTTGAGGTTACTCATGTGCTTAAAGTTCTTTGTTAATCAGGCCTTAATGAAGAATGTGAACGACATCCTTCAGTCTGCTGTGGTCTAATCCTGTGGTCTCCAAAGTGGAGTGTGTGCACGACGATCCATTGGGGGGCACAGCAGGAGGAGCGCTGCCAGAGCAAAAGGGCGGTGCAGCAGGAGGAGTGCTGCAAGAGGAGGAAAAAAAAGGGGGGGGCGGCTGGAGGAGGGAGCACACAGGGAAGCTGCCCCCCCCCACCCATCAGACAGGGCCACCTGGAAGACAGGGGCTTTAAGGGCTGCAGGACCCTGTGCTAAGGGGGTCCCGGGGCCCTGGCCTGCAGCTCTAAAGCCCCTTTCGGAATGCAGCCCTGAGACCTCCAGCCCGTGAAGGAGCAGGGGCAGCCGCACAGCCAGCAGCCGGAAAGAAGCGGTGCTTTCCCCTTCAAAGCCGGCTGGAGAGAAGTGGTGCTTTGAAGGGGAAAGTGCCACTTCTCTCCGGCCACTGGCTGCGCGGCTGTCCTTGCTCCTCCTGAGTCTTCCGGCCCGTGCTCGCAGGGCTGCATTCTGAAAGGGGCTTTAGAGCTGCAGGTCAGAGCCCTGGAGCCCCCTTAGCCCAGGGCCCTGCAGCCCCTAAAGCCCTGCGTTTCAGGTGGCCCTGCCTGCCCCCGGGGATGGGATGGGGGGGCAGCTCCCAGAATCGTGGCTCCCAGAATTGCGACCATGGGAACGATGCCATGCTGCGCAGAGCCATGTGCACCCCCCCTGCACCAAACGGGCAGCCCCACATAAGTGCTCTGCACCTCCTGCTTGCCCCAGCCTCAAGCCTCCTCCTGCACCCCCACCCTGAGCACCTTCCCAGACCTAACTCCTTCTCAGACCCCGCACCCTACCCTGAGCCCCCTCCCACACCCTAACTCTAATCCCAAACTTCGAATCGCTGTATCACAAAGTGTTAAACCAAGATGTTCAGAAATAATGAAGCATATTCAATCACACTGCTCTCACTAAAAATATTACTATTAATAATCATTTTTTGTGAGAGCAAAAAGGTTTTTTGTACCGTTAATAAAATATTTTTTTAAAATATTTATTTCATCTTTATCTCATCCTTTTTTAATTTCTATTTTTGTGTATGTTTTATAATGTACATAATATATTAGTATAGTAGTACATGTATATAATTTATACATAAATAAATATACATATATTGGGGGTGCATGCTCAAAAATTTTTTACTGATAGGGGTGCACGATCAAAAAAGTTTGGAGACCACTTGTCTAATCAGGATTTTGTAAAGCTTGGCTATTGCAGTAATGGAGGCAAGAGAAGTGGATAACCTATGAAAATAAATAATGTTTCTATGGGCATTGTAACACCAAAGGCTGGAGTTTGCCCAACCAGTATAGGATTAAGAGTGCTGCATTCCAGCATTTGAAATCCTGATGAGATAAAACTGTTTGTTATGTATGCATAAGACTGTCTCCATTTGTTTTGTTTTTTTCACGTAGGGCTTCACTGCAGGGGAAGAGTGATGTTATTTTTGTGCATTTTCCTAATATGGTTTCCACTGAACAAACTGAACATTTCACAGTTAAACATTCATTGTTAAACTGTACATTTCAGCCTTGTTGTCACTAGGAAAAAAGGTATATTTTTAACGTGCCAAAATCCTAGTGTAGGCAAGGCAAGGTGTCATTTTAACACATTAGCACCCAGGAGTCGGCAACCTTTCAAAGAAGAAGAGCCATTTTTTTGTTTTTGTCTTCGATCAAAATATTTTGAGAGCTGCATCACATGCAAAGCTACCTGTAGAGCTAGAATTTATCAGCTAATAATAATTGAACATATTAAAGTTATTACTACTCACCAATACTTTTAATATGACTTCTGCCTTTTGAATTTGAATATAAACAGGAGGGAGCTCTGGGTTGGGACAGGGGATTGGGGTGCAGGAGGGCATTATGACCTGGGGCAGGGAATTGGGGTGTGGGAGGGGGTGTGAGGTACAGGCTCTGGCTGGGAGGCGCTTACCACAGGCAGTTCCTGGCCAGTGGTGCAGTAGGACTTTGCCCCCACACCCACTCCCAAAAGTGGCTGGCTGCTGGCACATTTCTGCACACCCCTGGTGGGGAGGGTGGTCTGGGCATGCTCCCACCCTCAGCACTGTCCTCACAGCTCCCATTGGTTGGTTCCCGGACAATGGGAGCTGTGGGGGCGGTTATTGCGGGTGTGGGCAGTGCCCAGAGACCCGCTGCCCTCCTCCCCACAAGGGGCACGCAGAGCCGTGTCAGCAGACAACCACTTCCAGGAGTGGTGTGGAGTCAGAGCCCTGCTGCACCACCAGCTGGGAGCCGTACCTCACACCTCCTCAAAAAATGACTGCCAGCAAGGGGGCTGCCAAAGAGCTGCATGCAGCTCCGGAGCCGCAGGTTGCCAACCCCCTGTGTTAGCCAGACAAGGTAAACTCTATGGGAAGACTGAGGGTTTGCTACAACCATGTAAGACATTAAAACAACAACTTGCCTTGTCTATACTAGGAATTTAACAACATTAGCTAACATGTTAAAACACACCCTTCACCTTAAGTAGAATGGCCTTTCATAGAATATTAGAGTTGGAAGGGACCTCAGGAGGTCATTTAGTCCAACCCCCTGCTCAAAGCAGGACCAATCACCAAATTTTTACCCCAGTTTCCTAAATGGCCCCCTTAAGGATTGAACTCACAATCCTGGGTTTAACAGGCCAATACTCAAACCACTGATCTATCTCTCCCCCCAAAATCTAGGTTCCACCAAGATTTGAACTCAGATCGCTGGATTCAGAGTCCAGAGTGCTAACTATTACACCATGGAACCACCTTTGTGTTCTCAACTATTTATGTTTCTTTTGAGTGTAATCATAACTCTGAATTTCCTGGGTTTCTACTGCTTGCCTTCGCTATTGCAAAACTTTTGCCCTTCAATTAGTTCTATGTGCTTTCAGCCTTAACTCCAGTTTAAGGCAGATTTTGTCTGGAAATGTTCTCACAAGAGATGCTGTAACTGAGTATACATCCGCTCCTTTTATATAACTGTTGTAAGACTTGTGTAGAGCTGGCAGGTTAATCCCTTGTTTGTCTTGTCATAGCCGTTTAAACTGCATAAAGCTTCTATTCACACATGTATCCAGTATAGTGTTACTTATCTTGGGCAGGAGGTCATAGGCCATATCTGCAATCAGTGAAGCCTCACACTTCAGTTTTTCCAAATCTCAGAAGATTTAAACAACGAACAAAAAGATGCTGCTCAGTTTGCTGCTTGAAGCGATTCCATAGCCCAGCAAGCTCAGAGTAATTTTGATTTACAATCTCCTCTTTGTGCTGGTGGAAATAGCCTTCTACAACAGAACAACAGGAAGTGAAAATGGATCAACTGCTCAGCATGGGAATACAAAGAGTGTTCTAGGAACAGCCTCTGCTTGAAGCTAATCCAAAATGCCAATAGCTGCAGCTTATGTGATTACATTGCGTTAAAAATTGTGCTCCCTTTTCTGTTATAAAAATGGAATTCTTACAGTGGTTCTCAAACTTTTTTACTGGTGACCCTGTTCACATAGCAAGCCTCTGAGTGTGACCCCTCCCATATAAATTAAAAACACTTTTTAATATTTTTAACACCATTATAAATGCTGGAGACAAAGTAGGGTTTAGGGGTGGAGGCTGACAGCTTGCGACCCCACATGTAATAACCTTTCGACCCCCTGAGGGGTCCGAACCCCCAGTTTGAGAACCCGTGAATTATTAGAAAAAGCTAAGGTCTGACTTTTATTGTATTAAGTACTGTTACATAGGTCAAGAGGTACCCCAGGTGTTATGAACAGTCTTTCATTGGGTAAATTGCATGACAAACTAGTCTCTGAGGTCTTGGGAGTAAGTGACTGTGTATATTCATTGAAGTTGGTAATTCAGAGAGAAAATGAGTGAATATTAATCACTAAAGCTGAAAAGTGTTTTGTGTTCTGGTCTGTAAATGTCCAGACTGAAATGGTCGCACCTAGCATGCGCTGTGGGAGTTGCAGTGCACACTGCCTCGGTCATGAAGCACACATGCACTGCAGACATGCTGTATTTCCCAGGAATGCAGGGGGATAAGCTGCTGAAAGAGAAAGCTGATCATAAGTTGTGTTCACAGGTAGATTAGGGCGTCGAATTGGGTATATATTTGGTTCTGCAATGGGGGGAATATATCTGCAAATATCTGCAAAATCACCTCATTTTCCTCCTCAAAACTTGCCCCTCCTGTGACGGTGCTTATAAAAACCGTGACAGTGGTTAGGCCCCTGGAGTGTTGAGACCATTGCTTATCACACTGCATTGTCCTGTCTTTTTCTTGTGCTCCCTCTTCTGTCTGTCTCCACCTATCAGCTCTTATCTCAGACTTAGATTGTAAACTCTTTGGATGGGAGCTGTCTGTTTGTTAGGTGTTTGCACAGCTCCTAGCACAACAGGGTACTGGTCCAGAACCAAGGATCCTAGATGCTATAATAATAACAAATTAATAATACAATGTAAGTTTTCAGTCACCTCCCAGTAGGATCCTGCTCAGAACAGCAACTGGACCTTATGATGTGGGCATTGGTTTCCAGTTGTATATTCCATGTCCACAGGATGGTGGAAGGAGCCGGGGTTGGCAGGAGTACCCTGCTGGCTGTATCTTTTCTGAGTTTGACACCACTCACATGCCACCAGCTCAGGGAGGCCAAGACTGCCCCAAGTCTGTGCCCCAGGCAGCTTGTAGTAAAGGGTAAAGGATTGCCCGACAGCATTGTCCTGCTAGCACTAGGAGCTATTGTTCTGAGCTTCTTGGGCTTCGCTCCCTTTGCAGATGGTGCCTCCTTGTGTTTCTCTGCTCTTGCTCTCCCTTCCCAGGGAGTCAGGACAGAAGAGGGAGGAGTGGCGAGAGCTGAGGAGGAGCCTTACCTGCCTGCTCTCTCTACGGCCGTGGTGGTGGTAGCCCTTGGAGAATGGGAGACCCAGGTGGGAAGGCAGCAATTTATTATTATTAGTGGGAGACACCCAGTAAGAGGGAGACTCAAAACCATGGGAAGTGATGCCTCAGGGAGAGCGTGTCAATGGTTTAACCTCTCCGAGGGGCCAAAAGAGGTGCTCTTACAGAACACCATCAGGAGAACAGGCCCAATCCTCCTTTCCCCAAACACTCTGGGGAGAGCTGCTGGCCATTCTCCGACACCCTCTGGGGAGAGGACCACAAGCACACAGCAAGAGGCAGAGGAACCAGGGCCATTTGGCTGTGTGGCGAGAGTCCGGTGACCTGTTTAGTGAAGCATTTGAACTTTAGGGTGTTCACCTAAAGATTGAGCTCCTCCCCTCCTTGTGGGTAGGTGGGGCTGCTCGTCTCTCGGCCTCAGTGGGGCAGTGACTTACCTGTTCCTCCTGCAAAGAACTGCAAGGTTTCTCGCACCTTCCTCTGAAGCAGCTGGTGCTGGCCACTGCGGGAGACAGGCTATGTGACTGAATGAGCCACATGGCAATCCCTGCACTGCCCTTTCCCTGGCTGCAGCCCATCCACCATCAATTTACTGCACTCTCCTGCTTATATAACTCTTCTCCACATGCTTCACCTCTTCTCTTGCCTACTGGGTTCACGCCCCTCCTGTATGCTTCTCCCACTATAGGTAGATGGCCTGAAGGCCAAGCTGGCAGCCCAAGAAGTAGAGCTGAAGCAGAAGAATGAAGATGCTGACAAGCTGATTCAGGTGGTTGGTGTGGAGACGGAGAAGGTGAGCACGGAGAAAGCCATCGCTGATGAGGAGGAGCAGAAGGTGGCGCTGATAACTCAGGAGGTCAAGCAGAAGCAAAAGGACTGTGAGGAAGACTTGGCTAAAGCCGAACCAGCCCTTGCTGCTGCCCAGGCAGCTCTTAACACACTCAATAAGGTATGTGACAGGCGTCAAGGCACTCACAGTATCTCCTGCTGTCTGGGCAAGCACAGTTACAGTTGGATTGTAGGAGATGTAGCCCCATAAGGGCCTTACTTCTGAGGTCAGCCATCACAGCCCGCCATGCAAGGGAATCACAGGCAGGTGTACATATGCTGAAGCCCAAGTTCCTTTGCTTCTGTGCTGCAAGCTCCTTGTTCTGGGGCTGTTTGGTCCCTGGTCGTAACTAAGAGCCGTCTCCAGGCTGCTCTCCATTACCCCTGCTTATGGGCCATGGGAAGCAGAGTATGGCTGGAGTTCTTGTGTTTTGACCACACACCTCTCTGCATTTGTCCCACTCCCTTTTGCTCTCACTGCCCCACCAGGGCTGGGAGCGGAGCCGACACCCGGCCTCTCCACCAGGATCTAGTGGTACCAATTCAGATATTCCTTGGGCAGAGGGGAAATTCCAGTCTCCTCTCCCTGGTAGTGGTCCCTGCTCATCCACCCCTCCTCCCATAGGGACCCCGGTCTCCATTGGCAGGGCAGTCTCTCCTTTCTCTTACCCATGCTGCAGGTGCTGCCAGGAATTGAGTTCTCAGAGGACTCCCTGTGCTCTGCCATACAGTAACAAATTCCCTGAGCACCAGGGCACAAAACCAGTCACTGAAATTTGGCCTAGCTGCCCCATATCTGTGCAGAGGGTTGCTGGGTTAGATTTCAGTGTCAGTGCAGTCATGAAGCTGAACCGATGCACTAGACAACTCTCACAGCAGCCATACTCCTTTAAAGTACTCGGGCCATGGTGCTAAAGCCCCAGGAGGCAGCATGGGGACAGGGACATTCACACACACCCCAGCGTCCCCAATTGGCACCAGTGCCAGGGTCCCCTTAGGAGGGAGGGTTACTCTCCAGGAGCTAATATTTCTCTCCTCTCCATGGCCCATCAGCATAATGGAGCTGAATGCAACAAAGAACTGGCCCTGTGTTTGCAGAAGTGGAGTGATGTACATAATGGAGGGAAGTGGGGCTAGGTCTGCATCTGAATGGGCCAAGCATCAAGGCCTGGATTTGTCAGGGGTGAGGAGGGCCAGGCCTGGTCTTCTTTCTGCAGAGCTTCCAAGGGCTAACTTGTACCTGAGTCTTCAGGAGCGCAGCCAGGAGGCAGTGGGTAAGAGCATGGTTGTCAAGAGCAGCGGGATGCAGAAGAGTGCAGGTCCTGCTGGCCTGCTGATTTACAACAGCAGTTCAGAGGGCTGCTAGCAAAGAAAGGTCTGGCCCCTAGTTACTGTCCTCTGCCACTGAGCATTTTATACCATTATTGTTTATATTATCATAGCACCTAGGAACATGTAGCACTGTGTCTGCAGAACTCCTTCATGGGAGCTGCCATGCAAATCAATTACCATAGCGGTCAGCAGGTGGGATGGCCTCCACTTTGGCTGACACACCAGAGATTGGGCCACCAACCTCCAGAGCTAAAAGCATAAGTTGCTACAGCCTGCACCACGGCTCTCTAGCTGGGGCTGTAACACACGCAGATCCTCCGTGGATTGTGCACAGAGAGGGACCTGGAACACATCCCCACCTGTGGGACAGAGCACCCATGGGCACACTGGGCTTGCTTTCTCCCAAGGCAAGCTGCTTTTGTCACCATTTCTGCCAACCCTTGTCTTGGTTTGCTCCATGACGACTCTCATAGCTCAGGCTTCTGGCAAGAGATCAGGCCTGATCTTGTTGCAATAGCTGTAACATCTCATTTAATTGAAAAGATGTTATCAGCTCTAGCTGTTCGCTCCCAGGTTATTTCTACGCAAGTGCACAGTCAGCGCAGCAGGAGCTGTAAGACACCTGAAATACCGATTAGATGTGTTTTATAATCCATCTACTTTGTGTGATTTTTCTCCAGGTCACTTAAAACAAAACATTTTAGCTGGAGTTTCAAACCCTTCTTATCATGGTAAAATTTTGCACAAAATTCATAAAACAGTCTTGCCTGGGGGGTGACCGTGGCTGTCAGGAATGCTGCCCGTATTTCATTCAATACTGAGTTTTGAGAGCTTGATCTGTCTGCTGACATGAATAATCAACTCTCCTGACGTGTTTATAGCAGCCAGTAATATACATGTATTTATTGTCTACTGTTAAATGCAGCAGTAATGGAGGAAGCCATAAGTAACACTGTCGAGTAGAAGGCAATAAGAAATATAGATGGTCTGATAGTGAGAGGCTAATAGTAATTGTTTGGACACATTTCTTTTCCCTTTCTGGCCAGGTGCTCATGGCTCATTTTCAGTCAGCAAATAGGTACAGGAGAACTATCCCCGTCTGCGCAATGACTATGCCTTGCTGTATGTGGACAGTGCCGTGAAGCACAGGGGATGAGTTCAGGAAAGCCAAGCTACAGATGAAGCCTCCCCATGAACCCGCAGCAAAGGATGTGTGACATCACCCAGCCTGTAACTGGCACCTCTTTCTGGGAAGAGCTCCACAATAGAGCCAATCTCCACAGACCAGCCCAATTATTCCAGAAGCATGTTCCAGTCTCGTCTATTGCTCTGTGGGAAAAGTGGGCTCAGGTGGCCAACGAGTGGGATTCCCTGTTCACTGGATGATGGGCATCAGGTGCATTACAGCATCTTCCTGGAAAGAGGCACCCGCCCCATGCTGTATGGTGTCACATGTCCTTTACTGGGAACTGGTAGGGAGGCACCATCAGTACCTTTACATAAGCCATGAGTCTCACTCTCCTGGCAGAACAGGGAGCTCAGTAAAGTATATGGCAGCTAGAGAGGTGGGAAGTGGGAAAGTTAGAAACCTTTAGGGAAGGTCAGAATTGAGGATATTTGTGTAGCAACTGCCTCCATTGATTTTGGGGGCTGTCTTAGTGTGGACGTGCTGTTAGAATGGAAGACCAACAAATTAAGAAATGTATTTAGCAAGGAACCCTCCTGCATGGCTGGTGATCATGTGGCTGCCAAAAGCATCAGCAATGTGATAAGATCACCAGTGATGGACAGAAATGTCCTATCCAGTCAAACCCACCTTACAGTCCTAGCTAGAGACCAATGTGGGTGGTGCTCATTGGGCAAGGAGGCTGTCCCTTTGGGATTTGCCGTGATGACGATGATGACTTTCTAGGACCATGGGGAACTCACAGACAAAAATGGGAAGACAATTAAGGTGGTAGCAGGCTTGTTAACCTCTACAGTGTAACAACATTACAGCCCATATTATTCCCTAGTAACTCAGTGTCCGTGGCTCACTCCTCACAGCTACGGGATGCACATCCCAGGCAACGGGAATGTTCTGTGCTCTCACATCCTCTCATTTCTACTCCAGCTGTGGAATATTTTCACTTATTTGCAGTTAAAAAATCTGAATCCTGTGTGTTTGTGGTCTCAAAACTGATGTCTTTGTTCCTATCAAGCGAATAAACAAAAGCATTTGACTTCAGAAGGACTTTGCTAAAAAAGGGATCATTCAGCTCTCACAGATGTGGAAGTGTTGTTAGCAGGGTTTCATCCAGAGATCAAACTGTTTGGGCAGCAGGTCGGAGGGGGATAAATTCCATTTTAAATATGATCTATGGGCTGGGGTATAAGTGTAGGTCTCTATACACCCCTCAGTCCGCAGAGCCTCTCTCATGGTTGCCAGAGGTTGTTTCTCACAAAATGACAGACAGCATATGGTCTTTATCTATTTATTTTAGGGTTTTTTTACTGCTGCCTGTGACCACTGTATCTGAATTGTGTCCAGGTAAACTAAATTGGCTTTAGCAAAGTCCGTAGCAGAATTATGACATCATGAATTCATAAAGAGAGTTTTAACCAGATGATACCAACGTGAATATAATAATAATAGTAATTAATTAATAAATAAATTATTATTAATTGTATTTTGTTGTATCATTCACTATTTGACAGGTACTTCCCAAACACATAACATTGTACAGGTCTGTCGCATCTTATGCGCAGTTAACATGCGTGATTTCAGCTTTATGTGGTCGGCAAAAGAAAAAAAAGAGAAAAATAGCTATTTTAATACTGTATCTGTAGTGCAGGTGATTCTGACAGCCATTACATTCAATGAAATTTTGACTATACACAATTTTCGCTTTATGCACTGACTGCGGAACATAACCCCAGTGTAAGATGTGACAGACCTGTATATAACAATTATACATTTTACCCTTGAGTTTATAAATCATGCTCATCGACCTGAATATAGTCTATAAATGTCTTCCATATACTATCAAATAAGAACTCTGTATGTCTGTGTATTCCCCTCTCATAGGGTGCCACTTAAGTCAAGCTAGATTTCCCTTCCTGTTCTGTTGTTGAAAAATTATCATTCAAGAGCTTAAAATAATCCTCTTTGTTGCCATTGAACAAATTTCTAACCATGCTGTTTTCTTCAAGGAACCGACCAGCTCTGAGAGCATTTAGCGTACATGCTACCAAAAGAATTTAATTCTTTCTGTAATTTTAGTATTTTAAGCTTTTCTTTTTGTCCCTGTTAAGTAGTGAGATGAATTTACAACAATTGACTCGTGCCCGGTCATATATAGGCACTAAGCAAGGTGCTGTCCCTTGTCCCTGCTACTTTTTTGCATTTTTGCCATTGGCAGTGTCTATTACAAACAGGATAGATTTGTAAGGTATTGAGTTGATGGGTGGTTCTGGGGGCAAAACCCACGTTATTGTGGATGATTCAGGCAGTATCTTATTATTAGCGAATTATCAAGCTAAACTATTCCCACCTCTTTGAAGAATGTGGAGGTCTTTGCAGTAGTGTCTGTTTATAACTAAATCACTGCAAGTCAGGCTTGTCACAGAGTCTGATGCTCAGCAGTGGCCTGTCTCTGTATGGGGGAGGTGCTCACTGAGCACCCCCAGAGGCACCATTGGGGCTTCCTCTGTCTGTCGAGCTCCTTGCTGGCAGAGAATAGCTGGTACCAAGGCTGTTTGTGTTCAGAAGGAAATGGCACTCATGCCCTTCACCAAGGGGCTACACCCACGCATACAGCAAACACCCTGCTTTTGTCACACCCTACCATAGTCAATTGCAGCAATGACAGGCGCTGCTGAAAGGACAGTGTTGGTCTTACTGCAGCCTATGCAGTAACTACCCCTGGCTTCTAGACTGCCGCAAGCGCCAATAAAATGGTGATTTCAGAACATGGGTGGCCAAAGTGCCATCCATGCACCAAATGTCACCTGAGGGCTTGTGCCGTGCAGTCTATAGCAGCAGCCACTGTGAGTCTATGAGCCAGTTCTGGGAAAGGCCTTTTGTTCTGGGAAAGGCCTGTAGGTCCCTCCATATAATCCCATCTTGATTTGAGCAGAGAAGCACATGGATCAAAATGGAGTGTACATGCTGGGAGCTGCAGTCTGTGCAGACAGTCTGCTCCAGTGTGTACAGATGTGTGGTGATCCTGGCTGGTAGCTAACACTTGGGCTCATCCGGTGCATGGGAAAATGGTACATCTGGAAATTGGCATATTCAGGGTCTCAGTGTAAAGATAGGTACAGCTCTAGTTGGAGCAGCCTTGCTGGAGGGGCTTTCCTCCTTCACTGATTCATGGCTGTTGGGAGTGCAGAAAAACAATGGTATCTAGTTCATGTCAAACCTCCAGCATGGCTCTCTCCTGCTGCTGTGCCTGTCATACTGTTGCAAATGACAGAATGCAGCTGTGGGTGCCAATTTAGGAGCTGGTTTGTTGAATCTGAGCGAAGAGCTTCTCAATGAGAAGTCCATCTCTCAGCCTCTTTGTATCTCCCACATGTGCCTCTGTCTCCAGTTCACATACAAAGTGAATTTTCTCCACAGATTTGCAGTTGGAGTGTATAAACCGAGCAAACGTACAAATAAGCTAACAGAGCAGGCATCCGTGTTTGGTGGGTGTCAGCACAAAGCCTATGTTTTCTTTCTGCTAGATATGACAGATCCTTGACAGCATAGCTAATTATGCCTAACTCCACGTCCTGCTGAGTACGTGCCTCCCCCATGGTGTCTGTACTATGACAAGCAGCAGCTCTGTACAGAATGATCCCTTGGACACCAGTAGCACAGAGTGGTTGTGCAGTGATCGTTTCAGGCTCAAACTTGCAATGCCATCGAATGGATGTGGGCTCCCATCAGAATTAGGCAACTTTGGAAATCTTATTGTCAATGTTTCTCTTTATCTGAATGGGTTGGATCTTTCAGATACAAGGAGGACAAACATCATACTCCCCCCACCCCAGTGCTCTTACAAAACCAGGACCTTTTCTGAGCTTCAAACGAGCTGAGTTGAGCGTTTTTTAGGTTAATGTGCACCTCTCCCCTTACAATTTACAGTATTCTAACTCAAAGCATTCAAAAATGGTGAGTCAGAAGCCTAACGTTCATAATATTCATAATAATTAGTTAATAATCAAGTAAAATAATTTTTAAATAATATTTTTTGATTCTTTCTCTTTGCCATCTGCTTTCTGAGCTGTTAGGTCACACTTGCTTCACATTCCCAAGCTTTCCTCTGTACTCAAAATGGCTACAAACTAACCTTAAAAAAAGGGAGCTTATGTCTGGCTGGGGAGCTCAGCTCATAGAGGAGAGTGGGGACAGGAGGTACCGGAAATACAACTTTGATGAGGTACCAAAGTGCCACTTCCAAATCGAAACATTTTGCTTTTCAATATAGGGACTTCCATTTCCCTATTTTTTGCCCTATTTCTGACGAGGAATTGATATTAGTAAAATAAAGAGAATTCAGCACAGTTAATATAACACTGAAATAAAGTTAGTGAGTTTCAGTCGGCTCGCAGCCCCATTGATCTGCATTCTGAACTAAAAGTTGTTTTTGAAGCCCATCTCTAGATGAAGATACTTGGCTAATTTCATGAAGCTTTTTGTTGTCATTTGCGTACTGGATGAATCTGCAATAATTGTGCATTTTTAATGCCCTGAGAATTGGTTGAAATGCTGAAGGGACACGACTGATGCACATACAACAAACCAGTGGAGGCTGTGGTGCCACTAGGGGGTTTCAGTGCTTTACATTGGATGAGTCATAATATTTAAAATTCAGAGTGCTGCTTCAGGCTTCAAAGCTACTCCCTCAGATTGATAACTTGGGAGCCTGACTCCATTAGTAGCTAAGTAAAAAGAAAACCCATTCATTTTCATCTAACAACCTTGTTTTCCCTTTTCAGAACAATCTGACAGAACTGAAGTCATTTGGATCTCCGCCTTCGGCTGTCAGCAATGTCACTGCTGCTGTGATGGTGCTCATGGCTCCAGGTGGAAAGGTTCCCAAGGACAGGAGCTGGAAAGCAGCTAAGGTTTCCATGGCCAGAGTAGATGGTTTCCTGGACTCCTTAATCCACTTTGATAAGGAGAACATCCACGAGAACTGTCTCAAAGCTATTCAGCCGTACTTACATGATCCAAAATTTAACCCCGAGTTTGTGACCTCCAAGTCCTATGCAGCTGCTGGTCTCTGCTCTTGGGTCATAAATATTGTGAGGTTCTACGAGGTGTACTGTGATGTGGAGCCCAAGCGGCAGGCTCTGAACAAAGCCAACGCAGAATTGGCTGCTGCTCAGGAGAAGCTGGCTAACATCAAAGCCAAAATTGCTGTAAGTTTAAGACACATGACACATGCACTTCACTAGGAGCTGCCACTGCTCAGTAGGAAACCCTCAGCATCTGGAAGGGCTTCTTTATGGTACCATGTATTTTTGAAAAAGTGGATTTGAGGGTTGGGCAGATTGTGGTCCTTTATCTGGTCTTGCTAGACTTTTGGAGACTTCCCTGCTTTCTAGAGAAGTGTGCTTAGCTCTGTTTCAGATTTGCTTCTTCCTTAATCGAAAGGCTCAGTATTTACCTCTCATTATTCCCACCTAAACTGTTAGAATATTATCAAGCATGAGTTTGGGATGCCCTTTTATCACACACCACACCACATATGTTCTATATGTACCATATATATTACAGAAAACAAAGACTGGAGAAATTTGAGAGAGCTTTTTTAAAAAAATGTACTAGGACTGTTTGTCTTCTCTTGTCTCCAACACGCCTTTTGCACACTTGTTAAATTTTGCAAGAAGTCAACTCCACGTTAGTAAGACTCAAAAGAACTGTCAAAGCATGGCTTCTAACTGGCATATCTTATACTGCACCTCCATTGAAACTTTTGTCACTCATTAAAAATCTAGGAAAATCCCAGAGCAAAAAACTTTGAGAGATGGTTAAAAATGTGTTTCAGTAGAGAGCAGCTCCCACCCACTGCTTCCTCAGAATTATCTGTCCATTCCAAAAATTCCTTACACTTGAAAATTTCTTATAAATGAAAAGTCTGAGGGCCTAGGGAAGTGGGTCTAGAAGGTAAAGTATACGGCCCGTTCCCTGGCTGCAATAACCCTGCATCACTCATCACCCCATCCAGCCTACACCATACAACACAAATCTGCAAATTTCAAAAGAACATGTTCCTGGGCAATTATGGAATCCTGTTTCTTGTTCAAAAGATGTATCTTCACTATGCTATAATACTACAACATAATTCATTACCATAGAGCTGTGTGTGCTAGTTACTACATCCAATAGTTAACTGAGATAAAAATACAAACTTGCAAGGTGTGCCAACCCACGGTCCCATGTAATGGAGACACCTCATAACACCAAACAGAAAAATTATTCTAGTTTAATTAATAAAAATATTTTTGTTTAATCAAAACATCACACTGTTGGAAAACATAATACTCTGACATTACTTAATGCGTGCAGGGAATTCGTACCTTTGAAATCCTTGCTACCTATTCAATTCAAAGTATATACAATCTAGAGCCATCTCCGATAATTCCACTGCCTGCAGATCAAAACAAGGACCACCTTTAAGACTGAATAGGTACTACTAAGTGATGCAGGATTATATGGCACTGGAGAACGGTTTGGATCCCTTTGCTGTTGTTTTAATTACACTTTTTCATGTTTGAGCTTTTTTAAAGATGTAAGATTTTTGCAGAGAAAGTGCAGCTGTATTGGGATATTAGTAATACTCCATTGAAACATGCTTTCAGCCTTAACTTTTTAAATTACTTTTCATTTGCATATGTACAATGCTGTGCTATTAAATGTGTAGTATAGTAATATATACATATACAATCATGTTGCTATGTGAATGTTGATATTTTACTAGACTTTCAGCTGGCATAAATTGGTGTAGCTCCATAGATTTAAGTAGAATTATGCCTGCTGAGAATCTGGCCTCAAAACTGTAACACGGGGCTAACATTTTCAAGTGTAGCTGCCTAGTGGTATGGTGCTTAAATCCATATTTTAGTCATGAATGAAAGTGACTTGATTTTCAAAAATACAGAGCACATGTAGCTCCCATGTGCTTCAGTGCTCAGAATTTCTGAAAAAAATATATGATGCATATTCACACACACACGCACGTATATGTGTGTGTGTGTATTATCTGTCATTATAAAACATTTAATAGTGTAGCATATATGTGTGTGTATTTATACAGAGATATACACACATAAATATGAAAATCTATGTATGTATGTGTGTGTGTATATATATATATAATGATGTATATTTAAATATTCCAACAATATTTTAGTTATATGAATTAATGCCAAGCTGGTTTGAAAGAGTCTGTATTTTATATTGGACACTGACAACTGAGAGCATAGTTACAGAGGCCACTACAGTAATCCCTATTCCATGTTCAAGTTTATTTCTAGTGCATTGTTCAACAGTGTTAAAGTGGTTTAAAGGGATTTAGCCCTAAGATGTTTGTGCGGGTGCAGATAAAATCAATTATTAACTCTGGTTCTCTTGTCTCAGAAATGAAATGTTCCAAGAACTTTGAGAACCGTTAGAGTTTCTCTTAAAGCAAAGTGTGACCAAATCTGTCCATGCAATGAGTTGTCCTCAACTAGCAGCATGGCTGCAATGTGGCCCTACAAACTTTGGTTCCCTCTGTTCTTTTTCCAAAATGTTGGCTCTCCTTGGATGTGGCCCAGCTGTAGAAACAGACCAGCTGGACCTGTGTGTGTATTGGCCCCATTCTCCAGTACCGAGGGGAGGGTTGGCACCCCACTCTGGATGGAAAGTCCTCAGGCACTCACAGGAAGGACCTCTCTCAGTAGGAGAAGGGTAATTGTAGCAGCTCCTTGGTCACTCTCACTCCTGGCTGCCAGATCACAGAATCATAGAAGATTAGGGTTGGAAGAAACCTCAGGAGGTCATCTAGTCCAGATGGTTTATACTCCCTTGTGTCTGACTGACTTCCAGCATTTAGAATGGGCCCTTGGGGCTGTGAACAACAAGCCTTCAGGAGCAGGCCAGCACTAGGATGCACACATCAGAAAAATGCAAAGGTTACTAAAAGCCACTTTTGCGCTTCTTCCTCCCAAGCTTCAATAATCACTGCTTGGTCAGAGCTTAGGACCCTGGCCACCATCTTTAGTCAGCCTGTGATCCCCTCCCTTAGTCCAAAATCATGTCAGAGCAGTGCCCAAGATAAACAGCCTTTGCACTGTTTGTCCATAGTCCTTTGCATATTATGTGGCCTATCACGTAAACAGAGTTCTCTAGCATGCTGCTTCTCCCATGCCCTCTCACGCTGTCTTACAAGGGCCTGAGCCAATGCACCTGGAAGTCAATGGAAGGACCCCAGCTTGACTTCAGTGGACATTGGGTTGGATCTAGGTTTGCCAACACTGACTAAAGCTATTCTGGGAGGTTTTTTTTAACAACATGACACAATGTCATTTTCTTAAAATATCCTATTAAAATCTCCCAGATTGTTTTCAGTAGTCACTGGGAGATTGATGCCGACTTATTAGAAAGATTAGAGAGGCAGAGAACAAACTCTTGTGCTGCTTGCAACAGCTCTCTGTAAAAGGAACTGTTGCACAAAATTAACAATGCAGCATTTCTTCAAAGACCAAACCTGCTAAGAACTGATAAAACTACGTGTAATAGCACCACCTGGTGACTTCCGCCAAACAATATTTGCTATAGGCAATTAAGGAAGCTAAAAAATTATCACCTCTTCCAATGTAGTGGTTGTATTTATTTTTATTTTCTGAAATGGTATGGAAATATTGTTTAATTATACATAGCCACTACCATATGCATCCGATTTTTCAAGAAAAAAAATCTGTCCTGAATTGTCTGATTTGTAGGCAGAGGAGAGACAGCATAAAGAAATTAGGATTTGGTTTTGTATTTATATACATAAACACATAGGCAATTATAAATAATACATACAAATATTTACATGTATATATATTTTGTGTATATGCATGCATAGGTGATTATTGTATTAGCTCCAAAGTGTTAATGTTTTGTGCAAGCTCACGATAGCTCTGTGGTAGAGCCCTTAAAACTGATTCTACTTCTCTCATTTCTTTTATGGGGGAGGAATAGCTCAGTGGTTTGAGCATTGGCCTGTTAAACCCAGGGTTGTGAGCTCAGTCCTTGAGGGGGACATTTAGGCATCTGGGACAAAAATCTGTCTGGGGATTGGTCCTGCCTGGAGCAGGGAGTTGGACTAGATGACCTCCTGAGGTCCCTTCCAACCCTTATATTCTATGATTTCGGGAGACTCCAGGCCAATCCTGGAGGGTTGGCAACCCTAGTTAGAGCCTAAGAGATGTCTCCTGCTGGTGCTGAGGGTCTCCTACAAGTGGTCAGCACGTTGCAGGCCATGCTCACAGTCTTGCAGGCTAAGACCCAGACATGAGTCCTCTGTGCAGGAATCCTGCCTTCTCTCTTTGCACTGGCCATTCAGAATAGTAGTGAGAGAGGCTAGCTAGGGAGTCACCACGGCATAGACACATGCAGTCACGGCAGTTTTTGTAGGAATCTTATATGATGGAAAGGATTTTGCTGAAGATGTTCTGATTTTTTCATTAACAGCACCTTAATGAAAACCTAGCAAAACTCACAGCCAAATTTGAGAGGGCTACTTCAGACAAACTGAAATGTCAGCAAGAAGCTGAAGCTACGGCATGCACCATCTCGCTTGCAAATCGACTGGTGAGTATCAACAGCTTGAACTTTAATCATAGGAATGGAAGTTGTCAGGTGCTATGGAGATGTGTACCATGAGAACACAGTGCATTGCATCTTCTGACATTTCAGAATGGATGATATTTCCTGCATCGCTGCAAACTTTAGTCATGAAAACAATTTTACAGTGCTTCCAGTGCTAATGATGTGGCCATTCCCATAACTCTCTGTATACATCTGAGTATGTTCGATGCACATTTACATTTCTAATATACTGAACATATATAACGATAGAGGCACAGCCTCTTATTTCTGTTGTTTAATTTTCTGAGCAGTTAGTGATAGATCAGAAGTGCAGGTCTAAAGACAAGATGCTAATAAGACAAGAGCCGTATTTACTTCTCCATGTAATGATATACTGAAAAGCTCATGAACCTTTTTATATTTTTTCCAGTTTTAAAAATTAATAAAAATTAATAAAGAGTAATAAGAGGAAGAAAGTAGCAAAGCATGAAGGTGCTTATGTGGCCCCCTGCTGCAGTCATGTCTGAGCACCTGCAGTCTGGATTTTAATTATCCTCACAGCACCCCTGGGAGGCAGGGCAGTGCTGTTATCCCCATTGCACAGATGGGGAACTGAGGGAAAGAAAGAGTAAGTGGCCTGCCCAGGATCACACAGGAAGTATATGGCAAAGCAGAAACTTGAACCCTGGCTTCCTAAATTGCTGCCCTAAGCACAGGACCATCCAGAGCACTCACTCACAAGGACCGTGTTTCGCAGGAGGGAGAGGGAACTAAACGGGCTGCTAAAGGGATGGAACAAATCACTTCCCTTCTTCCCCCATTCTGGAGCAAGGGGGAACCAGCTACATGCTATCCCTTATGCAGGTTGCAGTTCAGAGTGACAATTTAGTCCTAACAGTGCAACAACTGCTATTATTAAGCTCTATTTTTAGGCCCTGTAACTTTGGGTTAGAAAGCTCGTTTGTGCTGAAATGCCAGATTGACTCTCAAGGCAAAGGGGAATGTGGGTTCAATGTTGGAAGAAAAGTCATTAAACTGTTCTTGAGTTACAAATCATTTAAAAATTATCCTGATTTGAAACGTTGGCTTTGTCTCATGCCTCTGTGTCCACCCTTGCTGAAAATCAGCTGGTCACTACTGCTTCATATAGTTAAATCTCCTTTTCACCTCAAGATATGGGTTATTTGAAGAAGATACATTGTAATTCAGCAAAGGTGTTAATGATTTTGGATGTGGTGATTTGGGGGCCTGTTCCTGTTCCCCTGGAGGTCAATATAAATTTTGTTGCTGCTGACTTCAGTGGAAGCAGGACTGGGCACTATGGACCTGATCCAAAGCCCTTGGAAGCACTGGAAAGACTCCTGTGGACATCATTGGGACTGAGCTCTATGGGTGTGGCTGGTTGCTGCTGAAAAGGACATGCAAGTGTTTCTGTAGGGGAGAGCTGAAACAGATTGTTATGTAGTTCAAATGGCTGGAGGCTGGAGCTGCTAGACCATGAGGACCCAAATCCTGGCTGTGCCTCAGGTGTGGTGTTCACTCCAGGCTTCATTTAGCAGCAGCAGAGAGGAGACAGTTTAGGGGGCTAGCCTGAGATGCAGAAGACTTGCACTCAGTTCCCTGCTCCACCATACACCTGTCTGTGTGAGAGCCATTTAAACCGAGGTTTGTAAAGGTCTTCAGGCACCTACAGATGTAGATAGGCACTGAGTAGTGTTTTCAAAAGCTCCTGGTTTCCTAACTCCCATTGAAATCAATTGGTTTCAGGTACCTAGGTACTTTGGAAAATGTTTGCATCTTTAGGTGCCTGTATATCTCTGTGCCATATTTGTCCAATGGGAATAGCAGCATTTCCCCCTCTCCTGGGGGTGTTGTGAGGGTAACTGCATTGAAGACTGTGAGGTGCTTGAATACTGTGGCAAGGGCCGGGGGGCAGATGAGCCCCTGAAACAGATAGTCCCATTCTCAGGCTGATGCTGATTCCTTTGTATCTGAAGAAAGAGAACATCTCATACTTCCAGAGTTCTAGAGTTAAATCTGACTGGCAGCTAGAAGGTTTTCTGAACATTTTGTTTAAATCCAGTAAGTATGTTTTGAAATGAAAAGACTTTAACAGAGCTCCTCTGGGAGCTTTTGTAACATGACTGTTTCTTTGCATCCCTCTGTGAGGATTGGGAGGTCTAGTTGTACAAGCTGTGAATTCTGTGTGCAGTTCTGGGATCTAATATGTCTTTACCAAGCTGCAAACTCCATTTGGAAGGTGCAGCCTTTTTTCTTTCCTGTTGTTCTTTCACCTGTTGGACTGAAATTCCAACAGGGATAGTGGCAGAGGCCTAACAACAGAGCTGTTAAACCTTGCCGCTCCCCTATTCACAAAGGTGTCAAGTATCAGAGGGGTAGCTGTATTAGTCTGGATCTGTAAAAGTAGCAAAGAATCCTGTGGCACCTTATAGACTAAGGCCCCATCTACACGACGTGTGAAATTCGATTTTAGATACGCAATTTCAGCTACGGGAATAGCATAGCTGAAATCGAATATCTAAAATCGAGTTACTCACCCGTCTTCACCGCGCCGAATCGATGTGCGCGGCTCGCAAAGTCGAATCCGGAACTCCGTTTGTTTTGGTGGAGTTCCGGAATCGATGTAAGCGCGCTCTGGGTTCGATATATCCCCGTCTAGACGAGACGCGATATATCGAACCCAGAGCTTTCGATTTTAACGCGCCGAAATGGCGCGTCGTATAGACGTGGCCTAAGAGATGTTTTGGAGCAAAGGGTGCACCTAGACAAAAGGAGAACTGGTTTGTCAAGGGAGGGATCACCTTGGCAACCAAATGAGCTCTGTGATCATCTGAGGAGCTGAGTGGGATGTCCCCTGACAAAGGGGGCTGGAAGGTATAAAAGGGAGGGGCTGCTCTTGTGAGTGCCCTTTTTTTCTAGCTCAAGAGGAAAGAGAAGCACCCCAGCATGTAGGAGTCTGATGAGGGAACCCTGCCTACCTGCCTGAAACACAGATGATCCCCAAGGACTTCCAAGGGAGCTGGGAGCTAGTGAGGGGTACTGCAGTTAGGATGTTTGCTGTGCTCTGTGGTCTTTGAGTGCGTCTTGTGCAAAGCCTGGATGTGTTAAGCATTTACACCTACGTGTGGCCCCTGGAAGAGGTAACCCTGAAGGCTCACATCTCAGAGTAGAGTTCTGTGAGGGGATATTGAAGCTGTGGGGGTGTCTGAAGAGCCAGCACTGAGTCCAGAGGTGAAGCGGCTGGACAGTGGGTTCCAGCTCTGAGGAGTGGTGCTTGCCAGAAAGTCTATACCTCAAAGGTGCCTAGGGACCCCACGTAGGATAGTGGTTTGGCTCTGTTCAGGCCCCACAGGCATAAAGTGGCTGGGTTCCCTCAAGGCAGTCTAGTGAGCAGCCAAGAGCCCGACCAGAGCTGTGACACCCTCCGTCTCCCCACTGAAGTCACGTTACACTGTAGCGTTTGAAAAGTGGGCAGATTGTGACGGTGGCTCATGCAAGATTCAATTTTTGAAGGCAGGAGTGATACAATTATTCACCGCCCACATACAAAAACTAACACATTATTCCTTTCAAGTATAAAGAATTGCACAGCCCTTCACCCCAAGCTTCATTCGAATCCAAAACTACGTACAGTTCTTTCCTCAATAAACTCAAAATGTAAACACAACAAAAAAAACTTCCAGAAAAGAAACCTAAAAATTCTGGCTCCATCTCTGCCTTTATTTACACATGTTGTCCATTGACTTCAGCCAAGTAATCCTGATTTCTACCAATGTACTGAGAACAGAATCTGGTCTCCTACGTGTGCAATCAATTGCATATACTGATCAGCTTGAAGTGCAAGTCTACAATCATACATAACTGTAATCAGGAATAACGTTATATTCCTTTTCTGTTAAACTGCCCAGAATTAGGCTCAAGAACCAACAATTATAAATGCTTTAACAAAATTCTCTTGTTGAATATGTTAACCGGTAATATTTTCAGTTTAGCAAAATGACTTGAAAGGAAACATTTTGTTTCTGAAATCAAGGAAACACAAATAATACATTTTTAAAAAGCAATTAAGGAATAACCCTATCCTTGGGTCAGAGGTAAGGTGATTGCTATGAAGTGTGCATCTCCTCAATACTAGATAGTAATGTGCTTGTTGCATAGGGTTTTTCTAAGTGATATGAAAGATAATAACATTGCTCTCTCTCATCAACTGTAATTGTAAATAAAGGTTTTGGCTTGGGATTTTACTAAGCTTAAAATAGTTAATCATTAGATTCATACATCTCTGTGAAAATCTCTTGTCTGTGAATGAGTTACTTTGGCTGTTAGGATGTGTTGTAAAGAGGGCATAGAAATGGTGTCTTCCTTGTCAAACTGGGAGCAGAGAAGAGGTGTGTCAGCAGTACTGGGAAGGAGCAATTCTGGTCTCACTATTTTTATTAGGAAACATTGGAGACAAAGGAAAATTTCCAAAAAGACATGAGATCTCCTGCCATAGGGACATTCTACATTCCAGTGCCGCATGGAGACTTTGGCATCTTTAATTTCTCCTTCAGCTGACAGGATTGGCTCTGGAGTCTCAGCTCCAAGGATCTATGGTCAGGCCTGGGGCACTTGGCATTACCTCGGATTCTGTATGGGCAGCAATCCTTTATGGTCCAGGTGCTCCCGCTCCTGCTGATCATCACTCCAAGGGTGAGACTGAGTCGTAGCACTGGTAACAATTCATTTAAAACATCAGAGAACCATAACTATCCATACTAGGAAAATTCACTTTCAGAGTTCATGCATGCCAAGTAAGTACAATAATTAAAACAAACAGTGAACAGAAGGTACTAGACACTTTCCCCATCATACTCTTCTTTGGCATTATTTAAACCAGCATAAATGTTGTACAGTTCCATCTTTTCACCAGTGGGTGTCACTAGTAATTTCTAAATCCATTTCAGTATTTTATTTACAAAGAGAAAAAGAGTTTATAGATGATTAGGTTTCAAGGCGCTTGTCGAAGTCAATCATAGTGAAGCCAATTAAAATGTGTAAGAAGAGAGCAGGAACAGTGAATTAGCATGTAGAATGGTCTTGTAATTAAGAGAGAGCTGGTAGAGTGCAGGGCTTTGTTTAGTGGCCATATGCAGGACATTTTTTGACTTCAGGCATTATATTTCTAAGCAGGATTTTTTATCCTGCCAGTCATCGTTGGGATTTACATGGCATTGGACTAATACAATTGAGATGAAAATGGTCCCTGCCCCAGTACAGCATGTTGTTGTGTTGAGAAACACAGGTTGTCCTAGCCTCCCATGTTTGCCTAGAGAAATACAGCCCCACTTGGAAACTAGCTTTGCCTTGTCTGTAAAATAACACACAATGAAAGTGAGAAGGGGATGTAAATCTGGACTCTCAGCCTAGAAACTCAGAGGACTTAACTTTCCTGGGCATAAGGCTCTGCTGTCCTTTCCAGAATCCCTAAGAATTCGTCTGGACCATGTCTGTCCATCCTCCTGGCTGAAAGAGCTGAGCTCCAGCTCCAGCCCCGCCAGAGCCTGTCAAAGCCATGTCCTCAGGAAGGGCTGGAAATAGAAATTTAACCCCCCTGTGAACCCACTAGATTGTGACCTCCCATTCCTTTAAAAGAAAGTTAGCTCTCACTACTCTCTTCCCTGTGACCTGCGTGCCCTTTTGGCTGCACCAAGACACTGCCTCCTTGGCTGGATAAGGATTGTCCTCCTATGACTTCCTTTATGCACTGATACAAGCAAGTTATGTATTACTCTCCAGACATTTCTAGTTACAACCCTTCTCCTTGTACCTGCTAGTTCGAACAAAACATCCTTAGCCATTATCCTGTCATGCCATCCTTTTCTTAGAAGGGGTCAGTGTGTCCCGGTACCATCTCTTAAGAATGTGTTTACGTAGTTACTTGAGAACTCTGGGCATTCTTGGACATAGTCTCTGGTCAGGAATGTGCTTACTTGGTTATCTGATACCTAATGTGTTGTTGTTATGCCAAGGCCAGGCCTGCTTTGATTCACACTATCAGTTATGCCCCGGGCTCCAGCAAGGCCTACATCCTAGGGAGTGAGAGGAGGAGAGAGAAACTGACTGGGGAGCTGTCTCAATTGTCAGACACCTGCCAGCCAGAGGTGTACATAAATGTGAGGCCCCAGGAATCCAGCACCCCCTCCCAAGCAGCCAAGAAGGTGGAGTGTGCTGGGTGACGTCCCTGGATTTCTCTGAGAAGGGCAGCATCTTCCATGCTGGTGTCTGGCCAGGGGACAGAGTCTTCCATCTCTTGGCGCTGGGCACATTTTCCAGCCCTGACAGTCACATATTTTACTAAGAGATAAGAGTATTTAGAGAAGCATGTACTGCCCCTGTGCTTTGATAGGGAGAAAGAGGATTATCCATTAATATTGTTGTTTAGTTTACCCTCAGTGAATATATACATGCTTATTGCCTGCCCCACAGAGTGTGCACCCTGGAATGGATGGGAGGATGTGGCAAGGAACAAAACTTTTCCTTTTGCTGTACACAGTGTGCTGCTGCAATGTCTCTTGGTGCGGTAAGGAAAGATTTGAAAACAGATACCTTGGTAATGCTCAGAATTCACATAACATCAGATACAGGGCTAAGAACGCCCCCAACCACTCCTGAGAGCCCTTCCCACTCTTCACACCTGTCTGGAAAAGCCAGACGAGACAGAGAGGCCTTGCAGCTTGCCCAGAAGGGCACCAAAATCAGGCAGCTTCAGACCAATGTGAGACGCAGTTCCAGTGGAGATCCCCTTGCAACCAGATTGCAGAGATATGGGCGGCACCTTGAGGAGGTGATCTGTCACACAGAGTCGTATGTTTCATAACTTGTTACCATGCTCAGAACTCAGACCTTAAAGGGCTCTTGGCCACAACGAAGACTTGGGGAAACCCATTGGAAAGCAGCACTCTGGGGCGCACCATTCAGCTCCATGCGTGAAATCACTCTGAGCAACTGCAGGCTGCAGCAGCTGTCTTCACATCAAGCCATTCAAACCACCCCTGCAGTTTTCAGTCTTTGAGGAGCTGCAGGAAGATAAGACCAAAGGAGTTGAGTGATCCAAGGGCACTGGGAGCCACCAGCGTAGATAAAGAAGCCCGTGATCCTGGTTGGCCTCTTGCTGTGGAGATGTCATGGCCTTGGCTAGCTGTGATTCAGATATGAAACAATGACAGGCTTGCTGCTGCCTCCTCGTGCCAGAAGGATGTGACCCAAGGGGCAAAGGACAACCATTAGGATTCTCCACTTGCTGTCAAGCATTTGGGAACCAGTGGCAGGAGCAAAAGAAGATGGACAGAATCCAGGGTAATTTGGGACCTGAGGAAGGCTGACAGCAGGGTCAGTGCAAATGACAATAGGGAACGGCCTTCCCATGACGATGGAAGTTGGAAGGCTGAACTCAGGGGCCAGGCCACAGGAATCTTAGCTGCTGTACATTATGCCTTCTCCCAGCCCCCTCAGCCTGTATGAGTTTGGATCCTTAAAGCTCAGTTAAATGTCACGGTGCCTTTCAAAAACCAGTCACCGGCCTTCCACGAGGCCCGAGTACGGAAGAAATTGAAGTATGCCCCGCTGGCCGAGACCTTGAGAGCCCAGGGCTACGAAGTCCAGGTACACACCCTGATCGTGGGAGCCTTGGGCTCGTGGGACCCACACAACGAGTCGGTTCTGAGAGCGTGTGGGGTCGGTTGATGCTATGCCCGACTCATGAGATGGCTCATGGTGTCCGACACCATCAGGCGGTCCAGAGACATTTATACCAAACACATCACTGGACACCACCAATACCACACTGAGTAATCGAGACAGCCGACCAGGGAAATAACCCACTTCCTTCCCTGACGGACCAAGGGACACACCCCACCCATGTACCTATCCGCTCCACCGATACTGACTTGGACTCCTTATTCATTCCATGGGTGGCGTACCCAAGTCCACTTATCCACTGACACTTTAAAAACCCTTGAACCCCAATCTCGGTTTATGCTGGTTATACGATATGTATGTATCTTTTCATTCTTGCAAATGATATCTGTAACTCCCCATAACCCAAGCCTGACCCCAGATGTACACTACCTTCCCTCTCAATCTATGTATTTCATTTCAAACATTTACTTTAATCGAATTTTTATATCTGAATTTTAGTAAAGAAACTCACAGAATTAATTCAAATTGGCTTGGATGGAAGTACTGTCCCGTGGATCTCCAGTTGGCTAAAGGACTAAGAACTGCAGTGTGCTTAATTGGAAAGATGTCTGCCAGGGCATGATAAGGATCCATGTTAGGTCTTGTTTTATTTAACGCCTTATTAGTGACCTGAAGACAGAGAAAGCAGCATATGAATGACATTTTCATGAGCTCCTTAGTTGGGGAGACTTTGCAAATACCAAGTAAGGGAGAAAAATCACACACAGGGCCTTGGAGGCTTTTGAAAAATGGATGGAAAACAGATTCGATCTAGAAAAGTGAAAGGGAATATATGTAGGGGAAAATCATCCCAAATATAGGCAGGCGATTCAGTGGGCGAAAGCAACACAAAGCACCACTGCTGAGGATGACCTGGGATTTAGATATAGGGGTTCAGAGCACTATTGCAGCAGGGAAAGGGAATGTGATTTGGGGCTGCAGCCTCCAGTACTGCCAACTCTAGGCATTCAGAAATCACAAGCTTGGCTGAAAATCATGGGATTTTTTACAAGTAATATATTTGGGCTCTTTTTCTGTACCTTTTGCTTCCTGAATCTGGGGGGCACATTCAGTTCAGGTTTTCAAGCTTATTTCCATGACCGGGAGGGTGAAAACCTTTAAAAAAAAAATAAAAAATTGGAAGCCAAGAGTCTCTTGTAATCATACAAGGAGCTGGAGCTTTAAGAAAAGCACCAAATTTCATGAGTCTTGTAATAAAGCTACAGGAGTTGGCAACACTGCTGACTGATGGGGACATCCTGCTCATGCTAGTCCCTTTCTGCAAGACTGGTGAGATCACAGCTTGCGTGCATGTACATTCCTCAGGAATCTAACACCAGTGACGTGCAGAGATTTGCTTTAGTGGACTAGTAATGGGTTTAAAGTTAAGTGTTTGCAGGACTGAGGCCTTAGCAAAGAGCAAGATGAAGACCAAATGGTTTATGAAGATTAGAAATTAGATGCCATTAAAATAACCCTGAATATATCTTGGCCAAATGAGGCATGAATTGGGGTAATGATAGCTGTCTGAAATAACTGAAGGATCTAAATCTCAAGGAGGAAGAGGAATTACTGAGTGTGGTCCAAGGGGATGTGACTAGGAGTGAATGGATGAAACTGTGGAAATGAACATTTTGGCAGTGTACTCCGTAAAACTTCCTTATAGAGAGAGGAATATTCTTGCCAACAAAGTGGCGGATCGTTTTCTTGGGTCATGCACAGCTAGACTGGCAAATGGCCGAGGGATGTACTGTAAGGGGTGGTCTTTCAGTGGATGGGGAGGAATGGGCAAAATGCCTAACAAATCTTTCCATCTTTGTTTTTAAAAACATATCAAATATTATTTGAAGTCAAAGAGTGACAAGACATGTTAAAGTGCTTGTGCATTGAAAAAATGCTCAAGGAGTCCATCTAAAGGTTAATTTTATTTTGGAATTTTAGGTTGGGGGACTCGCCTCTGAAAATGTGAGATGGGCAGACGCTGTGAAAGACTTCAAAGAGCAGGAGAGTACGTTGTGTGGAGATGTCTTACTAATCGCAGCTTTCGTCTCCTACCTGGGTTACTTTACAAAGAAATACAGACAAGACCTGATGGATGGAGTCTGGAGGCCATACTTGCTCCAACTAAAAGTAAGCACTGACTACTTAGGATAACCATTGTCCCTGTCTCTTACAGGAGCATAATGTCTGACACCCAAGGAATCGCTGACGAACCATGCTTCCATTGAGAGTTTGCCACAGGCCTGAGTAAGAGGCAACACATAGTTGTACTGCTCTGCATGCACACCAGTAACCAGATGGTGATTCTGGAGCTCACCGTCCGGTCCCTGGTCCCGCCTTGCTCTGGGCGGGGGCAGTAATCTGTCCTCATTCTCAATGGGGTTGCTACCCCTCCTCCCTCCTAGCAATTCAGTTGTAAATGTGAGTGGTTTTCAGAGGTGCAGCGCATCCGCAGCATACACTGAGCCACTGGGAGCTGAGGCTGCTCTGGAGGTGGCCTCAGTGTTAGCCCTGGAGAATTTTGGCCAGGAGTAAGAGAGATGCTCCCAAAGGCAAAAGAGACTGGAGGGAGGAACAAAGCAAGCGACTGGGCCCCCTGAGGGTGGGGCAGATCCAGAGGTCTCGCCCTATTCTAGGCCTGCAGGCTCCATATCCTTGTGCATGGAGTTGGTGCTGGCTTCATGAATACTTTGCTGCACGTATCTATGTGTATCTCACGGGAAATATAGACTGGCCCTTCAGTTTGTCTGGATTTGGGGCTACCCTGATGTGTCAAAAGTCCTGCCTTCACTTCATGGTTCAGGTGGACTGGCTTGTCAGCGTGTTTTGCCCACGTCACCCGTCAGTGACCTGACGCAGGCAGGAGTAAATCAGACATAACTGGTGGCTTTGTCACAAAGCATTTTCAGTGGAGCCACTCGTGCTGTGCTGAATCAGAACCAGAGTGTTCAGCAACTTGCAGGGTTGAGCCTTTGTGCAGCAGTAACTTTAGTGAACATTACAAGCAGATGTGAAATGCTTAGAGGCTTTTTAATATAGCAAAAACTGAGTGGAGTGATCCCCATACTTGGAAGTTTGAGAAAGCAACAGGTGCCAAGTGATGATGACAAAAAATCATATGTCCCACCTTCTTCAAGAGATGGTCCCTCTTCCACTGTGAGTTTACACATGCACATCATGTGCCTAGGGATGGAAAATCTGAAAGTAGTGTCTGTTGGTCTGTGCATGCTCGCTGACTCTCCTCGTGCCTCTGACTGAGGGGATAGAGGGTGGAGTGGGGGACCAGCCCTCTCTCCAGTTCCTTCTCACCTCCACATGATCGGGGTGGAACTAGCTTCAGCTTCATCCTACAAGATAAGATTTGCATTTAGCTTTGTAAATGTTTTAATAGCTTGTACATTTTTTAGTTTAGTGTTTTATAGATCTCTTACTGTTTAGATTTAGTCTCTTTGGGGGGGACACCTCCCCTCCCCACATACCCGTTTGGGGACTGGACTATGACCAGGATTCTGGGTTTTAAACTCTGTGCTTCCTGCCAGTGATCCTTCTCGGTCAGCGATAACCATCAGTACTTCCTGGACTCCCTTGGGCAAGCCCACATCACAGTGAGGTTCAGTATCTACCAATCATTCTCCAACCATACCCTGGAAGGGTGGGAACTTGGTCATAAGACCATAAAAACAGCCATACTGGGTCAGACCAAAGGTCCATCAAGCCCAGTATCCTGCCTTCTGACAGTGGCCAATGGCAGGTGCCCCAAAGGGAACGAACAGACAGGTTATCAACAAGTGATCCATGCCCTGTCACCCAATCCCAGCTTCTGGCAAACAGAGCCTAGGGACACCATTTCTGCCCATCCTGGCTAATAGCCATTGATGGACCTATCTTCCATGAATCTATCTAGCTCCCTTTTGAACCCTATTATAGTATTGGTCTTCACAACACCCTCTGGCAAGGAGTTTCAGAGGTTGGCAGTGCGTTATGTGAAAAAATATTTTTGTGTTTGTTTTAAACCTGCTACCTATTAATTTCATTTGGTGGCCCCTTGTTCTTGTATTATGAGAAGGAGTAAATAACATTTCCTTATTTACTTTCTCCACACCAGTCATGATTTTATAGACCTCTATCAGATCCCCCCTTAGTTGCCTCTTTTCCAAGCTGAAAAGTCCCAGTCTTATTAATCAATCTTCATACAGAAGGCATTCTATACCCTTAATCATTTTTGTTGCCCTTTTCTGAACCTTTTCCAATTCCAAGGTATCTCTTTTGAGATGGGGCAACCACATCTGCATGCAGTATTAAAGGTGTGGGCATACCATGGATTTATATAGCGGCAATATGATATTTTCTGTCTTATATATCCCTTTCTTGATGATCCCCAACATTCTGTTCGCTTTTCTGACTGCCGCTGCACATTATGTGGATGATTTTAGAGAACTATCCACAATGACTCCAAGATCTCTTTCTTGAGTGGTAACAGCTAATTTAGACCCCATCATTGTATATGTAGAGTTGGGATTATGTTTTCCATGTGCATTACTTCGCATTTATCAACATTAAATTTCATTTGCCATTTTGTTGACCAGTCACCCAGTTTTGTGAGATACTTTTGTAGCTCTTCACAATCTGCCTGAGACTTAACTATCTTTAGTAGTTTTGTATCATCTGCAAATTTTGTCACCTCACTGTTTACTCCTTTTTCCAGATCATTTATGAATATGTTAAATAGAACTGGGCCCACTACAGATCCCTGGGGGACACCAAGATTTACTTCTCTCCATTCTGAAAACTGACCATTTATTCTTACTCTTTGTTTCCTATCTTTTAACCAATCCATAAGAGAACCTTCCCTCTTATCCCATGACTGCTTATTTTGTTTAAGAGCCTTTGATGAGGGATCTTGTCAAAGGCTATCTGAAAATCTAAATACACTATATCCACTGGATCTCCTTTGGATACACCTTGTGGAGAAGGTCATGAGGCCTCAAACAGATCCAGGCTAGGGAGTACCCTCTGTATATTGACCTGATTCATCAAGGATGCTTCTTCTGGTGCGAAGTCTGACTCTGGTATGGCAGGGTCTGTCCCCACAGAACCCCTGGCGGGATCTTGTCAGGAATCCAGGAAGCACTCTCATAAGTATGAGACTGTCTTCCTCTAAATCCACTTCCAAAAGTTGGATTTAGTGCTGAGCAAGACCATCAGCTTGGTCCATGAGGAGTTAGTATGTCCCAAGTCTAGATAAGTTCATGGAGGATAGGTTCATCAATGGCTGTTAGCCAGGATGGGCAGGGATGGTGTCCCTAACCTCTGTTTGCCAGAAGCTGGGAGTGGGCAGCAGGGGATGGATCACTTGATGACTACCTGTTCTGTTCGTTCCCTCTGGGGCACCTGGGATTGGCCACTGTTGGAAGACAGGATACTGGGCTAGATGGACCTTTGGTCTGACCCAGTATGACTGTTCTTATGTTCTTGCATCCCAAAGGCATGAAGTGAAAGCCCATAAGCATTGGGATACATCGGTACGCTATTACAATTCATTGAGACCTTCATCCTCAGCATCTCAAAAACAGCATTGATGAAGACTGATTATCATCAGCTTTGTCTATCCATGTGATCATCTTCCTCAGCAGTTACACAATCTCTTCTGGCTCCAGGAGCTCAGACAAGTAGACTCCCTCTCAGATCATAGAGATCTGAATCCATTGCTGTGCCACAGGACATTTTCGCTCTCTCAGATCTGGAATCCTCTCCTCCATCGAGTCCTTCTGTCTCCAAAGAGGAAATAACATAATTCACGGAGTTGACCACTGGAAGGAATTTGTCACTCGTCCCATGTATGGAATGCAACTCTGATCCAAAAGCAGCAATAATATTGCCACTGGAATTGGCCTTCTCTTCATCAGGAGATTCCAAGCCACCCAATGAACCCTTTTTCCCCATTCTACGTATCCTCTGCTATCCAAAAGACCTGCACCAATTTGGGAACAAACTTTGCCTCATCTTACTAGGAGCTGGAGGTATCTCATGCCGTGGAGGCCTCCGTACTCCCTATTGACCCCTCCTACTGACAATATTTGGGGCATTGGGACCAGTACCATCCTGCAGAGTTGCGCCAATTTGTAGGGAGTCACTCCTTGCCGCCCCTCTGAGGGGACACTCAGATCTGCCCCTGGATCCTACAGAGGAAGAGGATCATTATGCACCAGATCTGGCTATTAGCTAAGATGGGCAAGGATGGTGTCCCTAGCCTCTGTTTGCCAGAAGCTGAGAGTGGGCAGCACGGGATGGATCACTTGATTACCTGTTCTGTTCATTCCCTCTGGGGCACCTGGGATTGGCCACTGTTGGAAGACAGGATACAGGGCTAGATGGACCTTTGGTCTGACTCAGTATGACCGTTCTTATGTAATGGCTAAATATGACTTCCTAAACTATGCCAGGTTTTCAGAATTTACTGACAGCCTTCCTCACATCTGGACAGAGCTCTTTTCCAAGCTCTGATAGATTAAGGCAAACTGATAGCCAATTCAAATTGCCAATCCACAGTAAATGCCATTGATACCTCCTCTAGACCTATTGCTACTGCCATTGTTATGTTCAGGGAGTCATAGCTCCATGCGTCAAGAGTTCCCTAGGGAGGTCCATTCCCTAGGGAGGTCTTTTTAGTGAACCACAGCTCTTCAACCAAAAGGCAGACAAGTCCCTCCATATCCTGAAGGACTCTAGGGCTAGCCTCTGCTCCCTAGGGATATATATGCCTCCCGCAAAGAGGAAGATTTTCCACCAGAGGCCCTGTGAACCACCACACAAGAGGCAGAAGGTTCACAAGAGCTGCTTCCTCACACCCTCGGCAATAGGCTCTATCTCAATCTCTGCTCTGACTTGACATTATTTTTTATAGGAGCTTGAGAGCTGTGAACTACTAAGCCCAACACCTCTCAATCCCCACACACAATTTGGCGGTCATACAGCACACCTTTTCAACACCTGGAGTGCAATAACAACAGACAGACAGATGCTGAACTTCATCCACTCTGGCTATATGATAGAGTTTGCATGCCCACCTCCCCCAAAACCACGCTCCTCACCCTGCTTTGGGGATCGCTCTCACAAGAGTATTCTCAAACAAGAGGTGGGCTCCCTATTAGAATGAGGAGCACTAGAACATGGGAGTGGGTTTTACTGGATTTTCTTCCTGGTACTCAAAAAGAAGCATGGATAGAGACCTTTATGTGCACCATCTCAACTACTTCATTCAGAAACTCAAGTGTCGCATGGTCACGTTGCCATCTATAATCCCATCTTTAGAAAAGGGCATGTGGTTTACAGCCTTAAATCTGAAGGACACCTACTTTATGTAGACATTCATCCCGCTCACAGATGCTTCCTCAGATTCATGGTTGGCTTCGGCCATTTTCAATACAGAGTTCTCCCTTTCAGCATAGCAACCACCCCTGGAATCTTTCCCAAGCTATTCTTGGTAGTAGTAGCTCACGTCAGATGTTGCAGTCTTGTTGTCTTCCCCTACCTCGACGACTGGCTCCTTGTCGCCAAGTCCTGCCAGGAAGCCTATGTTTCAACTTCTATAATGCTGCACCTCTTCTCCTCACTAGGAGTCAGCATAAACACCAAAAAAATCTATTCTTACAATCTCTGGACTTAACTGGGGACACCTTCAATTTTATCACCACAAGAGCGAACTTGCCCAAGGACAGGTTCCAGACCATGAGCAATAATATAACTCAGATCATAGACAACCCTTGAGTACCAGTCAAGACATGTCAGTCTCACTTAGGTCATATGGCCTCATGCACTTACATCACCCTGTTTCTATAGATCCACCTTTGACTGCAGCCATGTTTGAAGGCAATGGTATACTTTCCAAACTGCCATCCCATGATCACTATGGTAACAGTTCCAGCCAAAGCAGTGTCTTCCCTCCTATGGTGCACAAATCCTCATTAGGCATGCATGGGTGTATTCTTTCTCCTATCCTCATCAGACAGGATCATATTACCATTCCCAGGGTGACCCTCTACTTCTTCCTTGGTTGAACTAGTTCAGACTATGCCTTCTGTTCTCTACTTCTCCTGCCATGAGTTATGTGCAAAATCCAGCAAGACAGGCACAGGTCATCCTGATGGCCCCCTACTGGACCAGACATTTTTGGTTTCCCAACCTCCTGCACATGTCATTTTGACTACCAATCATCCTCCCAATGTTGCCTGAGCTCCTGACCCTGTGGAATGACAAGATCAAGCCTCTTGATCTGTATCAACTACACTGCAGGGCTTGGTGTTTGGATGAGCATCATCCTTAGAACATTCATGCTCCACAGCCATGAGACATCCTTTGAAATAGTAGAAAGATGTTACTTAAATAGAGGCACTCTCTTCTTGGGCACATCAAAGGAACATTCTCCCAGAAACTGCAGATACTCCTCTCATCTAGGAAAATAGCAGAGCGTACCATCCATCTTCTCAGGGCTACTTGGTCTTCACACATCCAACTACGAGATACTGGAAAAGCCTAATCACAACCTTCCTGCCTATTCAGAAGTGTGCTCTCCAGGGGAACCTGAACTTTGTTCTCAACATTCACAAGACCGACCTTTGAACCTTTAGCTTCTTGTTCCATATTTTTCCTTTCCATGAAGGTGGCTTTCCTCATAGCCATCACCTCAGCTGGAAGGGCTGGCAAGCTTGGAGCAATGATGATGAATCCTCCTTATGGTATATTCTAGAAGGATTTGGTTTCTTTGCATCTACACTCCAAATTCACCCCAAAGTAGTATCAGAATTTGACCTTAACCAATCGATTCACTTTCCTGTGTTCTTTCCAAAACTGCACACTTTCACGGAGGAACAAAGACTCCATTCCCTCAATGTTCAGCAGGCCTTGGCCTTTTCCCTGCAAAGAGCAAAGCCAATTAGGAAATCCTGGAGACTATTCATCTCTATGGCAGAAAGAATCAGGGGGTGCACCATCTCCACCCAGAGAATCTACTACTGAATATCTGGCTGCATTCTGTTCTGCTACCAGCTATTGAACCTTCCCCCCAGCCAGGGCCACACAGGGTGAGGGGGGCAAGTAGGGGACCTTTTTAATTTTTACTCACTCGGCAGCAGTCTGGGTCTTCAACGGCAGTTTGGCGTCGGGTCCTTCAGTGCTGCCGAAGACGCGGAGTGAGTGAAGGACCCACCGCCGCCAAAGACTCGGAGCGCCACCCAGTGAGTACAAGCGGGTGGCACCTTTTTATGCCCACTCCCTGCTTTTCCCTAGACCCTCTGAATCCTCTGGGCAGCCCTTGCCCCAGCCACCAGGGTTAAGAACTCATTCGACAAGATAACAAGCAATAACTTTGGCATCACTTCAGGAAGTAAGTATCCTTGGTATCTGTAAAGTGGCCACGTGGGGCTTGGTTCATGCATTTGCAAGACATTATGTCCTGGTGTGGGACTCCTCTGGTGATGCCTCCTTTGGGACAGTGGTCCTCTGCTAAGCTCTACCATCTGCATCCTCGCACCCTTCTCCTGCTTAAGTACTGCTTGTCAGACACCCACAGTGGAATACAATAGGGACCGTCACTTGAAGAAAAAGAGGAAGTTACTAACCTGTAAGTGGAGGTTCTTTGAGATGTGTGGTCCATATCTGTATTCCACTATCCACCTTCCTTTCCTTCTGCTTCAGATCTTTTCTGGTTCATGGTAGAGAAGGAACTGGAGAGATAGTTAGTCCATCCAGCCCTTTATCCTCTTAGTCAGAGGCACAACGTAAGGCAGAGTGCATGCACGTACCAATGGATGCTACTTTCAAATTCTCCGTCTCTGGGTGCATGGTGCACATATGTAAACACACAGTGGAATACAGAAAGGGATCACACATCTTGAAAGATCTCCAGTTACAGGTAAGTAACTCCCTCTTTCTATAACACTGAACAAGGAACTCTGTTAGAATAAGAAAGCCAGTATTATCCCTAAAGCCATCCTTGTCTCTCTGCTTTACTGCAGAACTTCTCCTAGAATTTCCGTCCTGCTGCCTGACTTCCTGCTAGAAATGTAAAGAGACAAACCATATAGCTTCACTAAAAGTGATGGCACCTCCATTTCCTATAGCTGGTAATGCTTGCTTATCAGTTGTCCCGTCCAGGTTTCCTAGGTAAACATAACTGGCCCAGAAAGGGGCTTCCCTGTCACAGAAGTGTTTCTAGAACAGCTAATGTCATTTAGCAACACAACAGCAGGCCTGTGAGGATGTTAATTATACTCTTCATAACTGTTGTTTCAAGGAGTTTGTACATGGAAATTTGTGATCTGAACCTGCTCTGCTAGCTGTGATGACTTGGTGTGCTTAGCATGCTGCAGGCATTATTCTTTGTTTTTTTCTATATAACAGGGATGAGTGAGGCTTTTAATGCTAGACAAAAACCATCCTGTAAAACTGTAGGCCACCAACAAATAATGGCTATGCTAAATTGCTAGATTCGGCTCTGCTTGCCCATTCTTGGAATATGTAGCAGTTTCTTCCACAAGTTTTTAACAATGTGCCGGGGGACATACCTCCTTTCTTTCAGGTTCCAGTCCCTGTAACTCCATCATTAGACCCCCTGACAATGCTAACGGATGATGCTGATATAGCAGCCTGGCAGAACGAAGGCCTTCCAGCTGATCGGATGTCCACGGAAAATGCCACAATCCTCACAAACTGTGAACGCTGGCCCCTTATGGTTGATCCCCAACTCCAGGGTATCAAATGGATCAAAACCAAGTATGGCGAAGATCTCAGAGTGATCAGAATTGGGCAGAAGGGGTAAATGCAAGCCACCATAGAGAATCATATATTTTAATTGCTAGCTACAGTGTCAAACTTGAGGTATGGTGTGTGTTTATTTTCAGTGTAAGGACAGTGTGAGTGGAGCAAACTAGAGTGGCTGGGAAAGCTACCAAAGTTGTTTGTGTACTAACCTGTTTTTTTCATTACCAAGATGATTTCTGTTTAAACATAAGCGGGGTTGTTCAATGTTTGGCCTAGTTGCAATAGAAACTGCCTTAAAATGGAAAAGGAGAAGAAAAAAGATGTATGTGGGCCCACCTGAATACCAGTCTTCTGCACTTGGGATGGTAACTCTCCACCCTGTGGCCTTAGTGCATTTCAGGCTCCTGTTGTGTTAGCACGTGCCTTATATTCTGCCCCAGCTGACTCCATTCCACAGTGGGGCAAAGGCAGAACAGATCTCACTTCTACAGGTCCTAGAAAGGAAGACAGCCAAAGCAAATAGAATAGAGCTGCCATATTCATCGGGGGGTTAAGGAAACTGCCAGTCCCACTCCCTCTGCCATTTAATGGGGCCTTGCAAAGAATTCAGGGTTAAAGACAAAGGAGGAGTACGGACAAGGTGTATATGGAAAGAACTCCCATCTACTGTTTCTGCTGCTCATTGGCTGGGCAAGGGGCTTGTCAAATGGGCCAGACTGACCACTCAGTGCTGAAACATCATCAGTTTCAAAGGGGATCAAGGTGATTGGCTGGTTGGAATTCCAGTCCCGGAAACAGGCCAATCAGATGGGGGTTTGAAAGGGTTGTAAGAGCCCCTGGAGAGTGCTCCTGGCTGCTCATCATGAGTTTTAGTTGTTTAAAGCAGTAAAATATGAAGTGATGAAAGTGAAAGCGGCATCTCGACATCTAGGTGGGAACAGAAAAAATCCCATAAGGTCCACTCTGTCTGCCATCACTGCCTGCCCTATGGTGCAGTCCCTTCTTTCCCTGTCTCCAGCTGGATGCCAGGGTGTCAGTTATGCACAGAAGGACACTTTATTTGGAGGTACAATGAGAAGAATCAAATACCTCCATTCACCCCCACCTTTGGCTGGCTTGCACAGGATGCTGGGGAAGCATCAGGTAACATCATGCCATTCCAAATCAGAATGATCCTGTGCAGGTGGCTAAGTGGGTTAAGAAGGGCTGGTTGAGAGGGAGGCTGTGTACACACCATACTGTACAGAGGACTTGTATCACTATATTCCCATTGGCCTGGTATTAATTCTTGGAGGTAGTGATTACCAGCAAATCCTAGACCTCCCTACTTCAGCTTCATAATACATACTCTTCTCTGTGTATACCCAGTGAGGCCTTTGTTCTTATCTTAAGGGAGCTATTTCTGAGTAGGAATGGTTTGTTTCTCTTAGCTGTCAGTAAGGGCCCTGTGTGCAGGCCGTGTCAGTGGGGAGTGGTAGTGAACCAGCTAGTTAGCACTACACGTAGTCAGTTGAAATCCAAGTCATACTGAGGACATGCTGGGAAAATCTGCACTACCAGAGAAGGTGCTTGCTTTGGCAGACTATGTTTTCTTTATTATTGTGTGTTCCCATAGGGAATTCTTAGATCTGACCCACCCTCTGGGTCTGCCTACACTGCAGTCATGGGGTAGGATTGCAGCTCATGTAGATATACCTGAGCTACCTGTAATCTGGCTAGTGTGGGTACTGGGGCTTTGAAACCCTGGGTAACTCAACTGGCTAGCCTACAATGAAGCCTTTACTGCTGTAGCTTCACTGCTCCGGTATCTGAGCTAGCTAGATTCGAACTAGTGTGGGTATGTCCACCCAACTGCAGCCATGACTGGTGTTTGCAGTGTAGACATACTCTGTGCCTAACCATCTAAGGTTGTGTGGATACACAGACACCCTGGTCAGCAAGCTCTCTATGAAATGTAGTAGAAACCCCACTGGTTTTTCTACAGGAGGCCAATTGACTCCCCCACTCCTGCCCCTCATCATTTTTGTTGTATTTTCATTATTCAGTGGTGTTCCACAGCTTTCTCTGGCATCCCTCTGGGCTCATGGTCCTTGCTGCTGTGAGTAGAGTCTGTGCTGAATGCTGATATTGTACCAATGCCATCTGTGCTAGGTATTTGGACACCCTGGAACAAGCCCTTGCTGCAGGTGAAGTTGTTTTGATTGAAAACTTGGAGGAATCTGTGGATCCAGTTTTGGGAGCATTACTTGGCCGAGAAACTATCAAGAAAGGAAGGTGAGAGTCTGGGAGATTGAATGAAATATGTTTCTGTGGCCATCTCACTTTCTAGCCTTTTCCCAGTGTCAGCAGGAGAAGAGATGGGCCCTTTATGCTAATATCTTGCCTTTGCCCAACCTTGGTGTGTGTGTGTATGTTTCTCACTTCACTCGTGTTCTGCCTTTGGGACTGGGGGTGAGATTTTGAATCATGGCAATCATATAGAGTCACTTCGAGTTGAAATAAACCTTTAGCTCTCTTAATTAGTCAGTACCCTTAATCACTTGGCTCCCTGTATAGAAACAAATATCTCTCTCCCCTTATGTGGCAAAGACACCTCTGGACATTCCTAATGTCTATAGGTTGGGTAATTTTCCTTCAAGTTATTGTCACACAGATTGTGAAGAAAAGATGCCTTCATGTTGTCCATCCTTGTTATTGGCTATTTCGGAATAAAGTTGCAGCTTTAAGTATCAAGAATACGGGGAGCAGTACATACTAGGAGATGGTTCTTGGGGTAATGACCAGGTGCCTTTCAGCATGAAAATATTCATACAAAGAGGCAGGAGAGCAGTGTTTCCTTTTTTGCTTCTTTTTGAGTGGGATTAAAATGACTGTGTTCTTAGACTCGTGTTCAAATAATAGCAACAAATAGAAGTGTGTGTGCAGAGCTTTGTGGTGAACTTAACTTTGGGATTCTTTGGATGCTATCACACTGGCTTTCACACAATGGAGTCGTATTTCTTTCAATATGTCTGTGTCATTCAGACTTTTAACGCTCTTTACATCTAGCTTAACAGGATCACAGCATTTGTGTGACCTCAGCTGCTTCTGCACCAGCTGTAGATGCAGTCTCACTTCTGGCTTTGAATGGTAAACAACAAAGAGCCTGTTAAGCTTTGGATTGCACGTTCCTTAAGATCCTCAGAGATTATTCCTTTACTGTTGAACACACTTAAAATATAATTGAATGGTGTAAACTTCTGGGAAAACGAGGCTTTCCTTATTGTGAAAGTAAAGCATCAAAACCAAGATGGGTGTTTCAGTACCAAAAGTAACAGTTAGAGCAAAACATTTTGAAAAAGGAGACAAGATTATAATGGATGTGGCACGAAACTAGAATCTCTTTTGACAAGGGCAAAACTAGAACACTCTCTTGTCAGTGATGTATAGCTCAGTTCTAGAAAGTCACTGTGAGGTAATAACAGTTACTATGTGAAAAAGGGAGTGTTGGCCATCCAAATGTCTAGCTTGCTCCTTGGTCTTTGGGAGGTTCTCTTGGGCATCCTGGGGAAAGGGACTTACTTTCATATTCAGAAACTCCACACCACAGAAACAATCCTGCAAGCTGATCCACATGGACACATGTCCTACTGAAGTCAAGAGAAAGGATAGTTTTGTGGTCAAGGTTTTGGATGGGGACTCTGCATATCCGGGGTCAGTTCTGGGCTATGTTACAGGCTCTTTCTGTGACTGTAAATAAGTCATGTGATTTCTCTCTCTCTCCAATACCTATTGGTATTGAAGATGATAATACTCGCTTTCTCCCACTCCATCTATTTAGACTGTAAGGTCTTTGATGCAAAAACTATTTCTTACTATCTATGCATATTTATGTACGTGTATATATATCTATGTATATGAAGGTATGTAACCTATTGCTTAAATCAGCCTCTGTACCAGATGTAGTTAAAACTCCACAACCCTGTTACTGTGATCACTGTCATACCAGTATAAGGGGCTTATACCAGTATATCTGTCCCCATAAGACAGGGAAATAAACTATATTGATATAAGGCACTTTTATCCCAGTATAACTGCATCCAAACTAGAGCATGTACTAGTATATCAGTAAAAAAAATCATACCCCGAACTGAAATAGTGATACCAGTACAAAGTTCTGCGTAGCGCACGCCTAAGATAAATGTACATTCTTCTCAGGACATAACATCACTATACCCCACATTCATCTGGGAATTCGACTCTGATTCCTGCTGGCTACATTCATGTCTAGGTTTGCTGTGCTCTGATATTCCTTCTGCACCGTCCCTCCCCGGTCATTATAATTCATAACCTATTTGTCAAATTGGGAAATATATAAAACAAATTGGAATTTTGTCTGTTATCTTACTTCTCACAGGCAACAGTGCAGCACAGCCAGTCTCCAGCCTTGGCTTCATTTTTAAATCTCAGTGAGATCTATGGACCCAGACTAAGTCTGAAGAAAATAGGCTTCATAGTCATCAAGTTGAATTTCTTTTTTTTAAAGACAGACTGTTGGGCCACTTCAAAACTAGGACTGATTTACATTTGAGATCGAGCACCTCAAATGGGGATGGCCTGAAAGTCTAGACTATCTCAAGCGTGGGAGTGTCTCAGATGCCATCTAGCCATAATTGTTCTTACCTTGAAATTGATATCTGTGTTTAGTGAGCATATATAATTCATGTTGTGAAATGCTATTAGACATGAATGACATTGGTAAGTGAGCTAAAAGAGCTTCGGAAGCCACATGAACATTTGCATCTGTTGGTTCTGTTTCAGATATATTAAAATTGGAGACAAAGAATGTGAATATAACCCCAGTTTCCGTCTCATCCTCCACACAAAGCTAGCAAACCCCCATTACCAACCTGAGATGCAGGCACAGTGCACCCTGATCAACTTCACTGTAACTCGAGATGGCTTAGAAGACCAGCTGCTAGCAGCTGTGGTGAGCATGGAGCGGCCTGACCTGGAAGAACTAAAGGTAAGGTGCTGGTAGCAAGCACTGTAATTAAGGCACTATTGATAAACATTCAAAAATTGTGAGTCAGGACCCCAAATCATAAGATTGGCATTAAAATAATGAGATATTAACAAAATAATAAATATTGGTTCTTTTTCTTTGCCTTCTGGGTTCGGAGCCACGTCTCCAGTTGCTAGGGCTTTAATTAAAATATCAAAGATTGTGCAGTTTGCAATAAAATCACGAGAGCTGGAATGCTGCTAAGGATGGAATTCAGTTATAACTCTTGCTCCCACTTGCTCCTGACTTGCTCAAAAGTTCTTCTTTGGAGCTCAGACTTCTCAGGCTTCAGCTTAAAGGTAATTTGTAAAAAAGGCTTCAGGAGATTCCACTTAGTCATTTTTCATTGATATGAGGCTGAATAAAACAACATACACACTCCAGAATATTATTGCCACACCCTTTCTCTCATTTTTTTAAAAGCCCCGCTCTCTTTGGGACAGTTTTGTACTTCCTCCCTTTTCAGCCCAACAGGCCTCAGGAAATCCTGATGGCAAATTTTTGCAGGGGTGGCTTAACAGAAGTTAGTGTGGCTGCTGGGATAGCACCCAGGCCAAAGATTTGGTGGCTTCTAGTCCCACCTCTGCTACTAGTTTGCTCATATGAGTCACTTCATCTCCTTGTGCCTTGCTTTCCCTATCTGTGAAATGGAGAAGATTATACTCACCTCATTTTTAAAGTGCTCTGAGATCTGTGGCTGACAAGTGCTATGGAAGAGATGTACATGATATAATTGTTACATGTGTCCCAGGAAAACATGCCTCCCATCAGGCAATGAGGAAAGTCATGGGCATGAGAAAAATTTACCAAACATGCTGTTTTAGAGTCCTTTTGCAATTTTTCTGCATTCTGTAATATTTGGCAAATATTAAGCAGTCTTTTAAAAACTACATTTAAAGTTGCCAGATGTTGCCATTCCAATGTACACAAATATGCAGCTGTCCATTGAACCCAGACTTTCTAAAAAAATGTCTCAAGTAAAAAAAAAAGAGTGGCAGCACAAATTTGAGCAATGCCTCCTTCGTCTGATTCTCCTCAATCAAGGGTGTTTCAAAACCTAAGCAGGGCCACTGAAATTCAAATATTTAAATGTATAGAAGTCAAATTAAATGTATACCCCAAATAAAAATGTAGTAAGAGGACCAAAATAAAATGCCATCATGGCTAAACAACAAAGTCAAAGAAGCAGTTAGAGGCAAAAAAGAGTCCTTTTAAAATTGGAAGTCAAATCCTGTTGAGGAAAATACAAAGGAGTATAGAGTCTGGCAAGTCAAGTGCAAAAGTGTAATTAGACAGCCCAAAAAACAATTTGAAGAGCAACTAGCAAAGGACTCAAACTAACAGCAAAAAAAAAATCAGAAGCAGGAAGTCTAGCAAACTATCGGTGGGGGCCACTGGACTGTCGAGATGCTAAAGAAGCACTCAAGGCAGGCAAACTGTTGCAGAGAAGCTAAATGAATTCTTTGCATCCGTCTTCACTGCAGAGGATATGAGGGAGATTCCCACACCTGAGCCATTCTTTTTAGGAGGCAAATCTGAGGAACTGTTCCATATTGAGGTGTCAAGAAAGGAGGTTTTGCACCAAATTGATAAACAGTATGAAGTAACAAGGATCAGATGTATTCACCCAAGAGTTTTGAAGGAACTCAAATATCAAATTGCAGAACTACTAACTATGGTATGTAACCTACCACTTAAATCAGCTTCTGTACTAGATGACTGGAAGATAGCTAATGTAACCCAGTTTTTAAAAAGAATGTTTCAGAAGCAATCCTGACAATTACAGGCCAGTAAGCATAACTTCAGTACCAGTCAAATTGGTTGAAACTATAGTAAAGAACAGAATGATCAGAGACACAGATGAACATGATTTGTTGGGAAAGAGCCAATTCAGCTTTTATAAAGGGAAGTCGTGCCTCACCAATCTATTAGAATTCTTTGAGGGGGTCAACAAACATGTGGAAAAGGGTGACCCAGTGGGTATAGTATACCTGGACTTTCAGAAAGTCTTTGTCAAGGTCCTTTACCAAAGGCTCTTAAAGCAAAGTAAGCAGTCATGGGCTAAGAGGCAAGGCCCTCTCATGGATGGTTAAAAGACAGAAACCAAAGGGTAGGAATAAATGGTCAGTTTTCAGGAGAGAGGTAAATAGTGGTCATAATACACATTTAGCAGTTTAGAAATATGTACTGCTAAATGTTTACCTAAAACAGAAATAAAAAATATTACACATATTCATTTCAGATCTATAGGGGTTCTAACTTTTCTGGTTTTAATAACTTTGTAAAATATTTTAGCTGTACAGCCTTAATGATGCATTAGTTTTACAGTTAAACAAAACCCCTGTGTTGAGCCCAAAGTATAACAGGATGAAATTCTTTGGCCTTTGTAATACAGGAGGAAACCCAGATAGCAGCAATGGTATACAAATGTGTAACCCACTGGTGTACTGTAAAGTGCAAGCCAATGCTATCCAGGTGGGGCTCTAACAAATCCATATCTTGTGTCCATCGGGCACAGAGAGTGGCCTGGAACACACCGTGGCCAGTGGGTTACAAATGCAGTCAACACACTCCTCTTCACTGATTCATATGGGACTGAGTTGATGTAGGGTGCGCCTGATTAACATAATTGTGCCACTAACTAGGCCTATTCCGCCTAGCTTCAAAGTCATTTTAGTGAAAAAATGACACAATGGGAAAGGCAAATCCAGTACACCGTGCAACTCTCAAATGCAATATTATGCTTTGGGGATTATTAGCTCAGTCAGATTCTGTGGTATTTACATCTCTGCTTTAAAAGAGAAGCTGCCTGTATTAGTGAGAGAGAAGTGAAAATGATGTGAATTAGGGGTCAGGTCTTTTTAAGCTCCTGGTGTTTGAGGGGAGTGGATGCTTAAGGAGGAGGATTGGAAGGCAGTTCCTAAGCGCAGCTCCTAGACTGACCAGAAGGGGTCACTGCTGTCAGAGCTGCCTCTGGTAGGGGGAGTGAGGGATCAAGTCATAGGCTAGCTAGGCTAGCTTTTGAATCAGGTTAAGTGAAAATGCATGAGGAGCATTTTAATGCTTGGGATGCCACAAACTTCTCTCCACTCCTCTGTTGGGAATTCATCTTCCATTGCTGGAGTTTCAGATAAGCACACAGGCTAGCATTTTCAAACTCAGATCTCTCATGTTAAATCTGCAGCTAGGCGCCTATGGAAAAGAGACCTGATTTCCAATGTGAGCTGTGGGTGCTCAGCACTTTGGACACCAGGGCACTTATTTGCTTTGAAACTTTTGGGCTCAAGTTCCAATGGAGAGGAAGAAAAATGTTAGTGAGTGCTCCACAAACTAAACTTCCAAGCACTTCTGCTGGCCACAGGGTACACAAAACAAATCAAGCGGTTTATTTTGCAAAGTCAGGTTCTAATTTCTTAGGATATTTTCTCCGTGCTCCTTGGCCCCATTGCACTTGCTACAGTCCTCAAGGGGGAAAGAGAGGTGGTTATATGCCACCTCCATATCTGCACCTCATGCTTGGGCTTCTGGGAGCCAGTGTCAGGGCCAGATCACAGGCAACTGGTTGGCACAGAGCAAGCTGCTCAGTATCAGGGCTGAAGGTCAGGGATCAGTCCGGGGCCAGGCCAGGTCCAAACCACAGAGTCCGAGTCTGTTACCAAAGTGAGACTATGAGGCGAGAATTGGGATGGGGCTGGGCCAGACTCTTTCGCAGGGGTCAGCAGTGGTCTTAAGCCAGACATAGTAACCCATGATCAGGGTCAGGGGCCAAGCCTAGACTGAGCACCAGGAATCACGGCGAGTCACAGCGAGGGGTGGCGAGCAGGGTCTGAGGCATGCCAGAGGTCTGCATTATTCAGACTTCCAGAAATGGTTTCCTGATTTATGTGGGAAATGCCAGCAAATCAGGAAATCCCAGAGGACTGTCACTCATGCCCCTCAGGGTGGGATTTCCTGCAGGGCATCTCAGTTCCTCTTGGTGGCAAGCCCATCTGGGCCCCTGGTGGTTATGAGGAAGCAATGCCTGCCTGAAACCCCAGAGACCCCAACGGTAGGCCCGTGGGCTCTTAGAGGTAGTTTGGTCTCCTTTACAATTTAGAGTAACCTCAGAGCTGCTCTAATTTCCACCAGCAGTAACAGCCCCAGGTCACTGGAGCACAGTATCCTTAGGGCACATGCCGGAAGAATGTCCCCCATCCGCCCTCCAATGTCCCCAGGACTGGGGGAATCCCCAGCTAACCAGTTAGGACTGTTTCGTGCTGTCCTAACCCTTTTTCTCACAAGTCTACAAAAACTTCTAAATCTGTGCACATCCCTTTAAAGTCTAAGGCCTTGCATGAGGCTCAGAATCAGTTGATTCAGCGAAAGAAAAATCTGACTTGATCACTGAACATATTATTCGTGAGGGTTTAGAGATATTTTCTCCAGGTGTGTTTGGGTTAGAAATAAATGCCAAGATGATTGCTGAACAAATTCCACTTCTTGGTAAAAGCTGGAGTATGCAAATAACAGCTAAATAGTTTTTAATTACTGCACATGTCAGGTGGGCGGCTGTTGAGCCCTCCCATGTCACTCTGACAGAGCCAAGCAAAAAGATTAGACTCATAGGTCAGAAGGGACCAATATGATCATCTAGTCTGACCTCCTGCACAAGGCAGGCCACAGAACCCTACCCATCCACTTTTATAACAACCCTTAACCCATGACTGAGTTATTGAAGTCCTCA